>NC_081856.1:32070186-32395426 GCF_963259705.1 Myotis daubentonii | reverse complement strand
TATGAGAGAGAATCATTGATTGGCTGCCTCCTACACTCCCCGCACTGGAGATTGAGCCCACAACTTGGGCATGTGCTCTGACCAGGAATCAAACAGTGACCTCCTGTTCATAGGTTGATGCTCAACCTCTGAGCCACACCAGTAGGGCTCCAATTATAGTTTTAATGTTTAATAACAATATTAAAATTAATGACAGCAACTATCATTCACCAAGTTCAAATATCATTTATCATAGGCTGGGTACTATGCCAAACCCTTTACATTAATATTCTCAGTTATTACTTACAACTCTCCAGCTGGCCATCTATATTCCAGCCTCATTCAATTAGCCATTCCTTGTCATGCCAAGCTCACTGTAATTTCTAGACCTTTGCACATGCTATGCTCTCCACTTAGACCACTGTTGTTCTTTTCTATCTCCCATTGTTATATAAAGCTCATATATGACTAATTGCTTATGACAAATTGGATTCAAGGTCTGTACTCCCATAGCACTTGACTTTATCTCCTTCAGAGACAAAAAACTCTTTGAGGGCAGTGAATCCCCAGTGCCTGTCTCATATCAACAGAATTTAAGAATGTAGAAGGGATTTTTTTTCTTGGTGTACTGATGAGCAAATTGAGCTGTTCAAGTGTTTAAATCTTCCAGGCCCAAACAATGTATGTGTAACTAGGATTCAATTTCAAGCCAACTGGAATACAAAATTGAATTTTAATCACTCTTCTACAGTAGATATGCAGCTTTGGACAAGCACTTCACCTCTTGGAATTTTGTTTTGCTCATCTATAAAATTCCCAGTGTGAGTGGGATGGGGAATTGGTAGATCAGATGAACTCTGTAGCTCATTTCAGCTCTAACATTAATGAGTTTAAGTGCCCGTACAAAATATGTTTTACAGTTAGAAAGTATTTGACAAATAGACAAATGTATTTATTGTTAAATTTTACAGAAAGATAACATAAAGATTGTGGACATACGAAATACTTTCTACCTTTAGCAATACCCCTTTCATTCACTTTGTAGGAATTCTCTTATTCTTTATAGTAAAAACAGGTAGGTATGCTCTTTCTCTACATAAAAATTGCATTTCCTTGATAGGTTAATATTGTAGGCTTTCAACCTCCTTGTTTATCCACTCAGGAAACTGGTTTACTGCCTCACAAAACAGCACACCCATGCGAGTAGCACTTAATTAGGAACGAGTCAGTAGCTGGGCTATAGGCTCAGGTTGAATTAACTCACTTGAATTAAGTCTGGATTTTGTTTGTTTCATTTGAATTGCAAAGTGACAAAATTTTGCACACCATCCACTATAGATTTCACGTATTCAGAAAGAACATAAAACTTTCATCCATTTATTTATTTTTTTTAAATATTTTTTATTGATTAAGATATTACATATGTGTACCCCCAACCCCCGCCCCCTGCTCATCCCCTTACCCCCCCGTTGTCCGTGTCCATTGGTTAGGCCTATATGCTTGCATATAAGTCCTTTGGTTGATCTTTCCCCCCTTGCCCCCACCCTCCCCTACCTTCCCTCCAAGGCCCGACAGTCCAATCAATGCCTCTCCGTTTCTGGATCAGTCCTTGTTCATCAGTTTATGTTGTTCATTATATTCCACAAATGAGTGAGATCCTGTGGTATTTATCCGCTCTCCAGTTCCATCCATGCTGTGGCAAATGGTAAGAGTTCCTTTTTCTTCTTCCTCTTCTTAAAGAATACCTTTCAGCATTTCATATAATGCTGGTTTGGTGGTGATGAACTCCTTTAGCTTTTTCTTATCCATGAAGCTCTTTATCTGACCTTCCATTCTGAATGATAGCTTTGCTGGATAAAGTAATCTTGGTTGCAGGTTCTTGCTATTCATCTCTTTGAATATTTCGTGCCACTCTCTTCTGGCCTGCATGGTTTCTGTTGAGAAATCAGCTGACAGTCGAATGGGTACTCCCTTGTAGGTAACTGACTGTCTTTCTCTTGCTGCTTTTAAGATTCTCTCTTTATCTTTTGCTCTTGGCATTTTAATTATGATGTGTCTTGGTGTGGTCCTCTTTGGATTCCTTTTGTTTGGGGTTCTCTGCGCTTCCTGGACTTGTAAGTCCATTTCTTTCACCAGGTGGGGGAAGTTTTCTGTCATTATTTCTTCAAAAAGGTTTTCAATATCTTGCCCTCTCTCTCCTTCTGGTACCCCTATAATTCTGATGTTGGTACGCTTGAAGTTGTCCCAGAGGTTCCTTATACTATCTTCATATTTTTTGAATCTCTTTTCTTTTTTCTTTTTCGGTTGGGTATTTTTTGTTTCTTTGTATTTCAAATCTTTGACTTGATTCTTGGGATCCTCTTGTCTGCTGTTGGATCTCTGTAAATTATTCTTTATTTCAGTCAGTGTATGCTTAATTTCTAGTTGGTCCTTTTTCATGTCCTCCATGGTCTCACTATACTCCTTGAGGGATTCATTAAATTTATTGGCGGTTTCCATAAAATTCTTGAAGAACCTTATAAACGTGGCCTTGAACTCTATACCCAGTCGTTTGCTTTCCTCCGTTTCTGCCATTTGTGACCTTTTTCTTTGTCTCCGCATTTTGGCTGCTTCCCTGTGTTGATAGAGTGGCCCTGCGCGCCAGGTGTCCTGTAGGGCCCAGTGGCTCAGCCTCCCCAGTTACCTGGGGTAGACACTCTTGGTGCACTCTTGGTGCCTTGGTTGTTGTAGGATCACTGGGAGGAATTGACCTCCAGGCCAATTGGCTGTGGGAATCAGCTGTGTCTGAAGTGGGAGAATGGTCCCCCTCTGACCATTGGGTACAGTGGCTCCTGGATCTAAGGAGGTGCTAATTCAGCCCCTGCCTGAGGCCACACAGCAGGAGCCACGAAGAGGCTCAGCTGTGAAGCAATGCAAGCCGCTGCGGGCCCTTGGGCCTTCTCTTGGAAGTTCCGGGTCTGCCTGGCTGGGCTGTAGTTAGGTACATTCACATGCAAAAGCCTCTGCCGCAGCCTGGGTGGGGCAGGGTCTCAGGGAGTCAAAGGGCGGTGAAAGCAGCTATGGTGAGTCTCCATGCCCGGAGTTGCACGTCTCAGTGTCCCGGTAACGGCTGCAAGCACCTCTGAGGGAAAGCCGCCCTCAAGTTCGCCCGCTGCTGCCTGACAGACCAGCCTCTCCCCGTATGAGCCCTGGGTCCCCAGAGACCCGCTGGAACCAGAGTTCAGAGCAGTCGGGAGCTTGTGATTCAAAAAGACAGCCGCGTCCTCAGGCGCCACCCCCTTTCCGCGCGCGAGCCGCCGCCGTACCTCTGCACTTCACCTCCGCAGCTCCTCTCGCTCTCAGCGTGCCCCTCTTTTCTTCTAGTTGTAGAAATTACACTCAGCCAGCCTTCCTGTTGTTCTGGACGATGTTTGCTCTGACCCTTGCGGCATTCTTCAATTGTTGTGTGAGGCGACAATTTCCCGGTGTTTATCTATGCCGCCATCTTAGTTTCTCCAACCATCCATTTATTTTTTAATGTTAGTGTAAAAACATTACTTGGAATCTGATAGCAAATTTTTCCATGTATAAAAAAAAAGAGATTTTAAAATTTGACTAGATACACTTAGACACATTTAAATGTAAGCAGTGTCCTATTTTGCCAATTGGAAAATCAGTTAAAAATTTATGAAAATGGCTATGATGTAAATTTTAACAGACTTTTTGGAGTCATCAATTTTAGTTTTCACCAAGTGTGTCCAAGACAAAAATGGGCATTTAAAATGGAATATGAAAGGAATTCATTCCCTTTATCAGGTGCAACAGCCAGCCTGGTATCTGTCCTCTTGTGTAGTCCCCTTCTAAACCTGTATGACCAATAGAACCCAGCAGCAATGATGACATGTCACTTCTAAGACTAGGCCATACAAGTCACTGCATTTTCTACTTGCTTTTCATTTTGCTCTCTTTCTTGTATGAGTTGCTTTGGGGAAAGCCAGCTGTCATGGGAAGAAGAGAGGCCTCCAATCAACAGCCTGAGAAATGGAGGCCTCCCGACAACTGCCATGTGGGTGATCCTGGGAGCAGATCCTTTAGTTCCAGTCAAGTCGTTAGGTGACCACAGTCCATGCCAACACCCTGACTAAAATCTCAAGAGAACCACCCAGCTCAGCTGCTTCTGAATTCCTGACCCGCAGAAACTATGAGCGAATGCTGGTATATGTTTGTAGTTTTTTAGCCATGACATGTTTGGATAATTTGTTATGCAGCTACTAACAATTAGTACTGCAGGGAATGAAGACATTTTCATTTACCATGTATGTATTCTTCATCCTTTAACAAAGCCAGGGGAAGAGAGATGAAGGCTTCAGTGGCTGGACCACAGAGAATCATAATAAATAATCATTATTATCTTAAAGATAATTTTAAAATATAAAATATAGTTTTCGAATTTGGTGTATGGAATTACTTGGGGCCTTGGTGGAGCATTTGATTACTAAAATTTAAAAGAAATATAGAAAAAGAGATGATTCTGATAAAAGAAATAAAAGCAACTAGAGAATATAGTCCTGATGGAAAAGGCATATACTATAATAAATGCAATCAGAACAGTAGGTTTAAAGATTTTTATGTTTTACTTTTTGTGTTTGGGTTGAGAAAGTCTTTCCTCAAATGAAAGCGTTTTTGGAAACATAAAACAAAGTCATAGCCAATATGTTCCTTTAGTAACCTTAGGAAAAAATGGAAGAGAAACTGGAAAAGAATGGGAAAGGAAACTGAACGGGCTCCCCACTTGAAAGTCCACCATGTAATGTCGAATAGAAAATATGCCAGAAAATATTTCTTACACATTTCCTAATATCAAGGAGAAGCTTTCAATATTTCATTTGGTTTGATAAGAATATTTCTGTAAAAATAGGTCTGGAAATCTACTAGTGTTCCTAGATACTGGAAAATAGAACCTCAGCTCTTGCTCTATGCTTTATAGGGCTTCACTTTGGTCTTCTCCAGCTGTGTCCTATCCTGTGGGTGAATATACTGAATATTCCAATTTAAGCAATAATATTTCAACCCTCTATGTTCTCTCTACATTGACAATTTGGTATCAAAATATAAACACTATAAATGTATAGAAATGACAATGTGAGCCTTGTAAATTATATATTGACACAAAGTAATATAAAATTTTCTTTAAAAAATTATTAATATCAAATATGATAAAATAACAAAACTATAAATGCCCAAATTAAAAATAAAATAAATATAAAAATTAAATTAAAATGTGGCCTTCATTTTCCTTTTGTAGACCAACAGACAAATTTTGTTTATGCACATAGTTTTTCTTAAAACCTGAATTCATTGATAACATTCAAAAGTCAAGAAATTTCACAGAAAATGTATATTTGGGGGCTCTGTTAAAATATTTGATAATGTAGAACTAATAGTTTCAAATAAAAATAATTTTCTAGAGCCAGAAGCTAGTCTATAGAAAATTGTTCCAAGTATTATAGCTTATATATGAAAAAAATTATAAAATTTTTTTTCCAAAAATTTAACATATATTCTAAAAGGTATTTGATATTAAGCAATATCAAGTAGTGGAGCTGAAAAAATCATCTAAACTATTAAACATAGTTATGTTAGAGGAAAGACAAATCTATTTTGATTCACTACAGGAAACATAAAATCTCTATCCAATAAAGAAAAACATAAAATCATTGTCCAATAAAGAGGCAATCGAAGAGTGTGTAGCCAAAGTTTAGAAAAAAATATTATAGATGGATGTCAAGCAGCTAGTTAACAATATCTTTTGTTAGCTTTCTGAATTTTAGGATGTTTGAAATACATCATATCTCTATATATCTCCATGTCATATTCTGAGGAAAATGAAGATTAACTGTTGATTACAGTGCAGATTGTGGAAGGGAGAACAGCTTTAACCCCTTGGTACAACCTTCTGCATTTTGGACTTCACATAACTACTCCTCACTGTGTTCAGAATCCTTGCCATTTGGAGCAACCAATTTTTCATTCATGAAAAGTTTTTTATTCTTCTGATGTGTAATAATTAAGGGTATGGAGCATAGCAGTCAGGCAGACATGAATCCAATCCGGCCTTCCCTCCTACTATCTGTTTACCTTAGGCGAGTTCTTAACTTCTGCAAGTCTCAGTTTTCCTATCTCTACAATGTGTGTAATAACATATACTGCATAAGGGTATTGTGACAGGTGAGAGCCAGGATCAAGTATGGATTCAAGACCTGACATACAATAGCCACTACTGACTACTGCAGAACTGCAATTAATATAACAATAATGAGAAACAAATGGACGTAGAAAACATATAATTACTTTCAAAGAGAATGGGGGATGATTTTACTCTAATAATGACTTTGAAACAGAGTCAATTGCCAAGGAAGACATGAAACGTCACACAGAATTTTCAGACAGTTTCTTCAATCGCATTTGTTATAGATCCAAGCATCCCTCAAATAGGAAGGAGCAACAGAAGCAAAGACCTCCTTGCAAAGCCACCAGAAAGAAGGTGCAGAAGAATGCAGTTGTTTGCAATCCAGCACCACACTGGGGAATTTACACAAAGGCCTCTGTTTTGTCTTATTTGTTTGTTTGTTTATATGTATATGTATATGTATATGTATACAAACTCCACCCCAGCTGCCCCAAAGCCCAGCCATTCAAATTCGCTAGAGCAAATATCAGTTTGTTTGTTTTTTATCACTGACCAGCTTGTGGTCTTACTCATCACTACATCCACAATGTAGGGCTATTCTTCTAAGAAAATGGTTCCATTGTGGGTTTGGCAATGAGATCTTCAGTTCAGTTCAGCCAAGCTTATTTCTTTTGTTCAAAGGAAAGAGCCTGTTTACAAATAATCTGTGTAATTAGTTACCTGATTCCAAAACTGTTTTATTTTTATTTCCTCTCTTCCTTGTGAAGCCATCTGGGAAAGCTGATTACTCCTAAGTCATTATAAGCTAATATGCAGTCTAGCTGGGCTGGGTTTTGACTCTCTCTGTTAATGCTGGTTAAATACTTAAAACTAATTAGGCCATTTTAATAGGTGTCATTTATTATATAATGCTTCTTAAGAAAGAATCTCATAGTTCATGCTGATATAGCCTACCAATTATATATTTATAAATCTTAGTTTGTGTGTTCCAGTTCATTTATGCAGGTTTGTAAGAAAAAGGTAATTCCCAAATGAAAGAAAATTACATGGATGCATAGAACAATGTCACTAATGACATGAAAGTTAGAAACTCTGTTAAGGTTCAAGACAAACCATAAAACACTGAATAGTGAAATGCTATTCACCTCTGTTATTTCTATACTGGAGGCCCGATGCACAAAATTCATACAAGAATAGGCCTTCCTTCCCCCAGCTGCTGGCACCGGCTTCCCTCCAGCACCCGGGACCCGGGCTTCCCTCGCAGCCCCGGCTTTGTCTGGAAGGTTGTCTGGTCTAATTCGTATATTATGCTTTTATTATTATAGACGTGATTAGAATTCTTGCATTACTGATTGGTTAGATAGAATACAATCCAGGCAGCAAATTTAGCTGTGCAAAGTTTCACACCTGTCTTAAAACTGTGAGCCAAAGCTTCCATTGCTCCTGCAAATCTCAAGAGATTCTTAGTACTCATCTAGTTATGAAGAGACAGCTGATTCCAAAATGTATTTCCAGTTCTCTTGTATGTCCAATAAATAAGAAATGTAAATCTACTTAAAAAGGAATTTATGTTGTGGGTATATATGCAGCCTTCTTTCTCTCCTTTAGGAGCAATCCATGCTTGCTTAATGTTGTGTCTTTATGCTCAGCACCAGAGTGTTTAGGTTCGTTATATGAAATACAGATAAGGATCTCTAGTTTCTTCTGAGAAGTTCTGTACATTCTAGAGACTTAAAGGAGAACTAAAATGGATTAAGATGTCTTGTTGATTCTAGTCTACACTCACATACATATATATTAAACACACTAAAAAATTTGTCACTGGCTTTCAGTTAAAATTAAACATAAGACTTCTATCTAACCAGATTCTGGTTCATCATCCTGAATTTGCATATAGTTCTGTGCAGAAGTGTCTTAAAACCCTATTAATGCATCTAATTAACGTAATGACAGAGAACTTACGCAGCATCTAATGAAAGAAAACAAAGATTAAATTTAAGTCAATCAGCTTTGAAATGTAAACAAGCACATTCAATCATTAAATGATTCTGTTTATTTTTAACAGGTTCTTAGGAGAGCGTCGAATAAACATCCTACCAATTTTTTCCTGGTTTGCCCCAAATGTTTATTAGCATCATTAATCCATTAGTAAAATTCCAAGGAGACATTTCATGCCTGCTATAAACCTTTTCCAAGTTTTTGATGAATGGAGACAAGCAGGTAGCCAATACTTTTTCATACAATAAATTCTAAAATAGTTCACAGATGTTTCAAAAGTAGGGCCTTCTAAATGATTAAAATAAAAGTGAAAACTGGCACTAATAATAAAGGACATCGCACATTTGCCATCTCAAGGTGTCTGTTCTCTGCTTTGAGAGCTCAGCCTCACTAGTGTTTCTGGTAAATACGACAGCAGTGGGTTTCGGAATCTGTTTCTAGCAACCAGGTAGCCCGGAACAGAGGGAAATGTTTTTACATTCTGCAGAGTTTGGAGATGAAAGAACCAATTTCAGTGTTGATGAAGGAAGACATCACTCAGCAGGTGTTGGGCAGCTATGATGTAATAGCATTCCTCCATACAGCTTACCAGTAGCAATTCAGAAGCCCAGAATCATCTTGACGTGAGGAAAGCCTATTTGATTCTCTGTATTCTCCCTCAAATACCAATGATCTGTTTTGTTGGTTTGTTTTGCTTTGTGGTTAGAATGGCTTTGTACTTATAATTGAAGTATTATCTAATTGAGATATTAGTATTGTGCTATGTGAGATAGATCTACTGTGTATTCACCTCAGAATCCTCACCATTTCTCTTGTATAACCCAATGTGGAAGAGGGACGTGTTTCCTGCACAATCTCAGGGTTACCCATTACTTTTGGCATGCTAGCCCTCATTTCTCTCTGACTCAATAAAATATATTAGCAAGCAAATGATTGAAAAATAACTTCATTATTGAGGTCACCAAGAATTCCTTCTAAGTTATGAGACCAGTAAGCTATTCCTAAATTCAGACATGCTACCTGCTATCATTTATTCAACAATTACTTTCTTGTTATGGTAAGAGCATTTAGCATTAGAGCTACCCTCTTCACAAAATTAAGTGTACAATACAGGATTGTGATCTACAAACACAATGTTGTACAGCAGATCTTTAGTATTAATGCATCTTATATAACTAAAACTTTATACTCATTGAACAACAACTCCCCATTCCCCCTTCTCTCAGCCCCTGCAAACCACCATTCTATTTTCTGCTTCTATGAGTGTGACTATGATAGCTATCTCATACTAGTAGAATCGTGCAATATTTGTCCTTCTGTGGTTGGCTTATTTCACTTAGGATAATGTCCTCTAGATCCAATCATGTTGACACATATGGTAGGATTTCCTTTTCAAAGGCTGAATACTATTTCATAGTACATATATGACACATTTTTATGCACTTATTTATTGATGGACATTTAGATTGTTATCAACTCTTAGCTATTGTGAATAGTGCTGCAATGAACACTGACATGCAGATGTCTCTTTAAGGTCCTGATATCAAGTCTTTTGGAAAAGTACCTAGAGGAGCTCCTATTGTATGGCAGGCATATTTCTAGGGAGGGGTGGGGGGTGGGAATACATTAGTTACAAAGGAAAAAAAAATGACATGCAAAACCCCTTAATAGTGAGCTCATTCTACCAATCTGTTACCATATTGTGGTTGTTCAAATATCTATTCTCCTTACAACAAAGTCATATTTTTGGCAAACAGAAATGCAATCATATCACCCTCTTGCATCAAACAGTTCAATGGCATCCTTTGCCCTCAAGATAAAATCTTTACAGTGGTCATGCAGCCCTTCCCAGGCTGGCCTCTGTCACTTCCTGAGCTCCCTCCTGCATCCTGCTCACCCGCATCACCTCCAACGCTGCTCTTCTGCCACCTTGGCGTCCTTTCAGCTCCCTGAATGCATCCTCCTCCCCAAGTCTGTTCTTTGAGCAAAAACCTCTCTTCCTTATTTTTAGCAAACCTGTCCAAATATTATGTCCTTCAGATCTCAGTTTAAATACAGCTCCGACAGGGAAATCTTGTCTGAGTGTCAGACTAGGCTGGATGCCATTGTTACTCATTCTTACAGCACCCTGTACTTTTATATAATAGCAGTTATCTCAATTTTAACCAAAACATAGTCACTTAATTATTTGTTTAAAGCCCATCTCCCCTAAAGAACCATAATGGGTGGGGCATAAGCACAGAGAGTATGTCTCCCTTATTCCCTACTGTCTTCTCAGTGAGAAGCATAGTATCTGTTGCATTAGAGAGTCAAACAAATATTTATTGAATCATTGCATGAATGAACTGTGCAGCATCGCATAGGTCAATGGTTTTCTAGCCTTTTTTAGGCATAGCTCTGTTGTGTTACCTAATTGTGGAGGAAACAAGAATTAATTTACCCACCAATGTTTATAGATTTTAAAGCACTAAAAAACATAGTTGTAAATCATTCCCATTAAAAATCATCCTATATAATAAAAGGTTAGTATGCAAATTGACCCTAAAGGTGGAATGACCAAAACGACCGCTGAACCAGTCACTATGAGGCACACTGACCACTTTTTGGTCCCTTTCCACGGCCGGCAGGCTCCAATCGCCTGATGGCGACCTGGGACGGGAACCGGGGTGGGTGGAAGGGGATGCAGGCAGTGTCAGGCCAAGGCCCCTGCCCCGCTGGTCACCACACACACAGAGGGTGACCCATGGCGGGAGGCAGGACCGGGAGCAGGTGGGAACAGCCTACCTCTCAGTCCCTTCCCCTAGCCGTCAGGCACTAATCACCCGATGGTGAAAGGGGAACTGGGGGTGGGTGGCGGCAGGGGGAGGGGCCAGCTGTGGGCAGCTGGAGAAGATTTCCTTGATCACAGACCAGGCCTAGGGACCATACCCGCACACAAATTTCGTGCACTGGGCCTCTAGTTCCATATAATAGAATGCCGCTTATCAATAAAAATAAATAAATAATGACAGATGCTGCATCATGAATGAATCTCAAAAAGATTGTTAAGTGAAAGAATCTAGACACAAGAGACCATATATCATATGATTCCATTTATATGACATGTCTGGAAAAAGCAAGTTACCAGATACAGAAGATGAGTGACTGCCTGGGGGTGGGAATGGGGATTAACCATAAATGGTCGTGCAGGCTTTTCTTGAGTGGATACAAATTTTCTCAAATTGATTGATGGTGATGACATGAAAAATATACCTCAGTAAAGCTTTTAAAAAAAGTCATTATTAAAAATGATAGCTGAGTTTCAACTGACTTTTTCCATATAACTACAATTATTATCCTTTGTTTTACTTCTTCTAGTTTGGCTTTTAAGAACACATTGAACTTGCATTGTTTCCTTATAGTTTCATGGGGTTTCTCTTGTCAAGGGATGGCTAACCTGTGGCTGTCATATTTCTCTAAAAGCACTATACATACATCTACTAAGTAATTAGATCCTGATTAGCTGGCTGGTCCCCAGCCATCACTTATTAGCCATCTTTGAGAAAGACCCTCAAATATCTCTTTCTGGCAGGAAAACATTGTGGAAAAGATGAGTCTTGGAATAAAAAAGTACTGCCTCTGTGGATAAAATAAAGGAAACGTTGAAGAAACAAATGGAAAATATCACACTTTCAGGCAATTACAGATTCTTGGCTGAAATTCAGTTGCAGGCTTATCTTGTAGGGAGGAATTTTTAAACACTTCAAAGTCCTACCCAGTGTCATAGCTGTCACCTTAATCTACCCCCAAAACATCCATTTCAGAAAGTTAAAGTTTTAGAGCACTGTACACTGCTGAAGAATTCTATAATTAGAGTAAAATAGAACTGAATGCCTACAGGGATTTTTCTTTTGATATTGTGGGTAAAGTCAAAGAAAAATGATTGAAGAACAAGGAGGTCTTAAAACCACATTGCAAAGCATAATGATTCATTCCTGACCAAGGGTGAGGTAACCCCAAAATAAAAATATAAGGCTATTTATCATACCATTTTCCAGTTATCATCTATGTCAATTATGAACTTAAAACGACTTCCAGAAACAGGGAGGGATGTAAGTAGGATGGACTATAATCCAGGAATTCAAGAATTAGAGGCTTTCACAAGAAATAAAACAGAACTCAGGTTTCATTCTATTTTTAGAATTATTTTCCATAGGAGATGTCTGTTTGATATTTTTGATGATAGTTTCTTGAGCTTAAAAGTAAGTTCAGGAGAAAAAAATGTATTACTAAAATTTTTAGTGGTGAACTATTATTGGTAGTGTAATAGTCTTGTTAAATCGCAAAACTTTCATATGTATAAATTAACAGCAATAAAATACATATCCAGTTTATTATTTTGATTTATTTTACTGATATTTCTTCCATTGCTGTTTTCATTTATACAATATGGCAATGATTTTTACTGTTCCCCTATATTTTCCCACTTTGCATTGGAATAAATGTAAATTAATGTAAATTACCATACTGCATCTTCTCTCCCATGGCTAAGAACACACAGACAGTGAGAGATCTGTGTAGAGCTTTATTTGAATTAGTCACATGAAATGTTCTTGATTTGGGTTTGAAACACAGAAACTGAACGCTGAATTTTAAGTTTTCACTTGTTTCTTCTGGTATTTAAAGCAAAGGTAGGAACATATGAAAACAATGTCACGTCTCTTTAAGAATTTGCAGGGACAAATCAGTTATTGGTTCTTGTTTTCCAACATGGCCAAGTTTCCCCATAAATTGCTACTCAATAGAATCCTAAAATGACCACAGCTTTTCTAACTCATAATGAAACTAGAGAAGTCTCTCTGTCTTTAAAATAATTAAAATAAAATGTGTGTGTGTTTTAGAACACTTTAAAATGTTTCATAATGAAGGGCTTTCACCTGAGCAGAGAAGGGGGCACCTGGTTCTTTTTTACTCATGTTCATGGGCAGAAAGGGATGAGGGACATGGTTTGGTTCAGAATTATCTTTCCATTTGAGAAATGCTATTTGGTGTCTTATTAAGAAAACTGGTTCATCAAATCTTTAAATTCTGCATGGCATTGAACCTTTGGACTTAATTTCTTATTTATGAAATAAGGAGATAAACAAAATGGCCTGTAAGGCCTTTTACAGTTAAAGAAATATACAGTGATCCTGATGAAATGAATGCTCAGAACCCTGCAGAGAATAAGCCATGCCCACATCACACTGGGTAGTGCTAGTTGTAGGCCATGCATAAGTGAAGATAATGAAAATAGTGAATAATCAAAGATTAAAGCACTTTGGCTAGTATAGATTCTACCAAAAAAATAATGATGTACCAGTATCTCTTTTTGTTATTAATTTTTTTGTTTCATTGCCACATTTTAATGTTTTAAAATTTGTGAGTTGCCACGTGTGTCTGTGTCCACGTACAGAGTGTATGTTATAATATAAGGATGCTATATTATTAGAGACCCGGTGCATGAAATTCATGCATGGGAAGGGGGAGGGAATCCCTTAGCCCTGCCTGGACCCTCTCCAATCCTGGATCCCTCTTGCAATCCGGAACCACTGGCTCCTACCCGCTCACCTGCCTGCCTGCCTGATGCCCCTAACTGCTCTTCTCTGCCAGTCTGATCACTCTAACTGCTCTCCCTCCTGGCCTGATCCCCCTAACTGCCTATCTGCTCTCCCTCCTGGCCTGATCCCCCTAACTGCCTATCTGCTCTCCCCTCCTGGCCTGATCCCCCTAACTGCCTATCTGCTCTCCCTTCTTCTCTGAGTCCTTTGGACCTCCAGCGCAGGCTTGCTGAGAGCCCTGCCCCCATCCTAATTGGTCGTTACATGACGGCATCCCAGGTAATTTGCACATTCCTCTATTATTAGTATAGATGTGCACAAGAGTAATACTAAAATATTTAATAATAAATTTGTTACAGGAGACACATATGGAAGAGATATTGTCTAAGATCCACTGGTATGTGTTTTTCTGTCTGTGTGTGTGTGTGTATAATGAACACGTGGTTTTTGCCTGCCTGATGTCCATCCCTACCTTCCTTGTTCTCGCATTATTAGCTCCTCCCTTCATTTTGCCATTGGCACAACTCCCAATTTTAGGCCATATGAATGAGTAGGTTGACTTGCCCTAGATTCCATAGGTGGACAAATGTCTCAAGACAGCCAACAGAGCATTGTATTTTTCTGGCCACACTGACTAATTAAGAAATGGGCATATTATGAGCCAGACCAATGTAACTAGGTCCTAGGGTTGTTTTGGTGCTATTAGAAAGGCGAAGCTTTCTTATTCTCCCAGGATTCCTGAGATGGTAACCTGAAGTATATGCAGCTACTGGTGACTATCCTGTTTCCTTGAGTAAAAATCTGGAAAAAAAAAAAAAAAAGGTCAACAACATAAAAAGCAGAGAGCCAGGAGATGGAGAGAGGGGGAGGGAAGGAGGAAGAGAGGGAGGGGGAGAGAGGGGGAGACAGAGAGAGAGAGAGATGTCTGAAAACAATATTTGAGTCTATTGACCTAACCATTCTTGAGTCTCCACCAAATGCTTCAGTTCTGTGAGGCAACATCTTCCGCCTTCATATGCAGCCAGTTTGTGCTGGACTCAGGAGATCCATGATGAAAAGGGAACGTGTTTATCACAGGTCATCTTTGTCTAACCCTTTATCTCCCTTTGTGTGCACCTTTTGGATTTAACACAAGCATTAAGCTGTCTGAGAAGACTTTCTGGAACCTATTTACCTTGAGTTAGATGGACATCCACTATGCTGTATAGCACCATATGGTTATATGACAGCATTATTATTTGTTAATATCAGTATTTCTTCCACTATGTTTTGTACTCTGTGAGGTCAGGAACCTTGTTTCTCTTCCCTTATATCCTCAAACCCTATCAGAAGCAGCTGAATACCACTTGATGATTTACCAAGTATAAGGCAATGAGTTTGCAGCTTTTCAATATTTAAAGACAAGGGTCATGTCCCCTTTTAACCTTCCCATCTCTGGGACAATATACTTTTTTAATTTTAACCTATTCTCCTATACACTTTTCTCTAGTGGCCTGTCTTTCTCAATCTCTTGCTTTGAAGATTTTAATTTATTTATACATTCATTAAACAAAAGCTTAATTGTCTCCTGTGACTTAATAACTGCACTAGGCATGAAGAATACTATGTTGAACAAAACAGTATTCTCAAGGACCTCATAGTCCAGAGTGTGAGTCTAAGAACAATTACAATGTGTGATTTGCACGAAAATTTTATAGAGGGGAGGACTCCATGGCAAGAGACAGGAGGGCAGCAGTCTGATTTTAAGAGGTCACTGGAGGCCTGTGAAGAAAATGACTTTAAGCTAAATGTGGAGGTGTGATTTAATGTTAACCTGCTCAAGGAAGAAGCAGGGAGTGTCCCAGGCAGACTGACCAGTTTTCCCAATCAGAGAGTAAACACAGTTGAGAGGCAATAATATAAACACTTACTGATCACCACAAAGTTTCTTTTTCACTTACAAAAGCGTATGTTTTTTTTTTCTTTTTAAGTAATTAAATTTATTTGGGAGACATTTGTTAATAAGATTATATAGGTTTCAGGTATACATTTCCATGATACATGATCTATACACTGCACTGTGTTCCCACCATCCAAAGTCAATTCATCTTCCATAACCTTATATTTGGCCCCCTTTACCCTTTACTACTCTATACCCCCTTCCCTCTGGTAAGCACCACACTGTTATCTATGTCTTTGAGTTTCAGTCTTATATTCCACATATGAGTGAAATCATATGGTTTGTAGGTTTTTCTGATCAACTTATTTCACTTAACATAATACTCTCAAGGTCTATCCATGTTGTAACAAATGGCAGTATGTTATATTTTCTTTTGGTTGAATAGTACTCCATCTATATATATAAAAGCCTAAGCATCCATCCTATTGTTCGATCATCTGAATGGTCGCTTTGATGCGCAATGACCACCAGGGGGCAGATGCTCTGACCAGCTATGATGCACACTGACCTCCAAGGGGGCAAATGCTCAATGATGGAGCTGCTGAGTGACAGCAACTTTTTAAAGTGCCCTCTTTAACTCCGGGACCCCTCGGGGGATGTTGAACTGCTGGTTTCTACCCAATCTCTGCAGGCCAGGCTGAGGGACCCCACCAGCTGGAGGGACCCTGCTCACCCTACAGATGTCCTTTGAGCCCCGGCACTGCCCCAGGTGCGGCCAGACAGGGAGGGACTGTGGGAGGTCCAGCCCATCTCGCCCAGTCCCACCTCGCCAGCCATCTTCTAATTAATTACCTTTCAATGTGCACAATTCCTGCACTGGACCTCTAATAGATAGATAGATAGATAGATAGATAGATAGATAGATAGATAGATATAGATTATATAGATATAGATATAGATATAGATATAGATATAGATAGATATAGATATAGATATAGATATAGATATAGATATAGATATAGATATAGATATATAGATGATCTAGATATACACACACACACATACCATATTCTTTATCCAATTATCAAAGAGCAGATTTTAAACATGATTTAAGTTATTACTTATGTGACTTATCCCCTTCTTTTTTTGCCTAGTAAAATTGTTCCAATTGTAATTAAGATTTTTTATCATACTGCCTCTCCGTGCACCCCAACCATTCACAATTAACCAAGAAGGGTTTCATTTGGGCTTTGAGAAGGTTCTTCTGAAAATAATAACAACTGCTATTATTGAGTTACTATGTACAGTCACAGTGGTAAATGTTTTCCCTGTTATTTATCCCTAGTTTATGGATGAATAAATTTGATGGGAGCTCAAGAGTGACCCAAATGTCTTCCAGCTAATAAGAGGAAATCTAGGATCTAATCCCAGATTCTGAACCATTGCACCATTTTGACTTTCTCCCATAAAAAATAGTTTTCCTCCCACTATCTGGATCTGTGACAATACAAGTTTTTATGCGAATAACCATTTGGGAAGAAGAAAAGTGAGGTGGTTTGAAACATGAGCCATGGGGCAGCAGCCTTGGGGGAATGATGCCCTAGAATTTTGGTTCATCAGAAGTGAGCAACAAGGAAGTGATTTCATTGAGAATAAAGAACATTGGTGGCCAGGAAGAAAGGAAAAATGTGTGAAAACAGGACAACCGGCCCAAAGGCAGTCACTTATGCTAAGTCCCATGTCACCAAACTGAGACTTAATTGTGGACTTGACTCTCCCACTAACCAGTCAATCAGGAGTCCCCTGCTCAGCTTAGTGAGGGAATCTGCCCCATACACCCTAGCCATTCCCTAAAGGAAAATAACTTTGCAATAACCTGCTTTTTTGCCCAGTATAGTGTCCTTGTTCCCACTCCCTTCTGACTATAAAAGTTTCATTGTATGCAGCTCCGTGGAGCTCCTTTCCGTCTGCTAGACTGGACCCTGCCCAACTCGAATAGGGTTTTGTTCAAATATACTCTTCAAAAGTTTTATATGCCTTATTTTATCTTTTAACAGAAAATTAGGGGAAGCATTATTGTCAAATCAAATTGATTTTATCTACTCTGACACCGCATACATGAGTGAATTGGTTGAGACTACAAATTCATGATATATCTAATGTCCATCATCAAATCCAAAAGTTTCTATTCCCATAGTAGGCTATTAAAGTGCACCCATTTCACAGGGTGCATGTACTTCTCTAGTCAAGAACCAGATTATTCTCATTATAGTCTTTGTGGAAATAAAACGTGTTGATAGAAAGCACAATTTAGATAACAGGCTTCGTAACTACAGACTTTTACATCATTAGTGGTCTGATAATTTGACATCTGTTCTTTGTTTCAGTAGTAAATCCATTTTTTTTATTTTCACAATTTCATTATAACTTTACTAGAGTAAAGGAATCAAAGTAAATAGTGAAATCATAAAAACACACAAAAATAGTTAAGAATCAAAGATAAAGAAAATGTGTTAACAAGGCCCCATGAATTTCAAATTTTTCTACACATTACACACTGCTATTAGCAAAAATACAAAATGTAAACAGTTTTTGACATTCTGACAGCACAAAACTTTTATCTGCTTTGTTGTGTGGAACATAGAGCATGGTGTTGGGTGGTTGCTAACTTCAGAGAAATAGGAATGGGGACCACAGATGGCAAGAAATGTCACTGTTGCAGGAATTCTGCTGGCAGAATGTTCTCTGATTCTAGGGGAAATTTATTTTGAATGTTCACTTTCAATGCTAAATCAAGCCAACTTTAATTTAAAGTAAAAGATGTTTCAGATATTGATTAGGGTAGCGCTAGCTACTCTTCCAACGAAACCAATATTATTGAAGTTAATTAATTGCTCATGTAAAGTCCAAATGCCTCTTCCTCATCAGCAGGTGGCTCACTTCCAAGCCCTTGTGGCCCCTGCTTTTTCACAGAAGGCTTCCAAGGTCATCAAAATCATCTTCATTAGGCCACAGGCAGAGTGAAGAGTAGAGAAGGCTCACCCACTGAAAGCGAGACTCAGCCATCTCTCTACTCTCATTCACATGGTCCCACTAATGGACCTTGGGAATGTAGATCCTGCTAGGCATCTGGGATGGTGGGGAGTGGAGCATCCAATTTGTTGAACCATATTCTTGGCATTTCCTGGTCTTTTCCCATCCTCTCACTCACTGTTCATTTTCTTCCCTTGACAATAATGAAATCTCTATTAATTCTGCAATCTTAGTACAGGTTTCAAAACCAAAATTTGCATTAGAATTATGAGATAGGGAGGTAGATAGCTAGAAAGATAGATAGATGAATGTATAGACATTCAAAAGTTTACTACATATAAACCACCGAGATAATTTAGACACATATGATTTTTAATATCTTTTTTTGTATTACCGTAATTGCCTTTTTTCATGTTGACAGTAAGTCAAAGTTACCTTTAAATATTCCTGGTAATAATTTACCCCTCTGAGACACCTGAAAAGCAAAGCTCCTTTTTAATATTTACTCTTATGGCTCTTATTTTTGAAAGAAAAGGATGACCCTCTGTAGACTTAGCCACCCACCAGATTGTCCCTTTACTAGTCACATGTCGTGTTAAACTGACTAGAGAAATCGTTTCCTAAAGGAAACTAAAATGAAAGGGCAAATGCTATAGTTGCTTATATTGGCCATCTGGTTCCTGTTGCAATGATGCTTATCCCCAGTCAGAAGGTGGACCAGAGTTAAGACTTCATTCTCCTCTTAGACAGGACAAAAGAAAATGGCAAGACTCCAATGCTGCCGCAGTGCCCAATATGAAAACTCTTCTATGATTCTCATTGTCCATATGTATGAATATGTTTTCCAGACACTAGAACTTGTAAGAAAATACCCAGTTTCATAACATGCCTTCCCCAGTGAGTGGCCCACCACTCCAAGGTCATCACTAAAGCACTTTGACTAAAGAACCATACCCGATTGTCAATGTCTATCTCACAGCTAAACATTTCTAAGTTTATAAAATGTTTTATTTTCACCTTAGGAGTTATCTGTTAGAAGTTATTTCACATTACATTTGAAAGAATTTTAATACACATTCTGCAGTTCTCTTAGCAGACAATGTAGGGGCCTTCCCCCATTGCTTTCTCAGGGTAATTAGCAGGACAGAGGACTGACTCAACTCTCTTAGTTTGTTTTTGTTTGTTTGTTTGTTTGTTTGTTTGTTTGTTTACAGGATATAAGCTAACTTTATCAATCTTCTGGCTTTAATAGTTTTAGTACACTGATCAGATAGTGTTGGTCCCAAAATTTCATAAAGGAATGATGCTCGGGACAGAGAATGACAGAAGGAGTTCTCTTATGTAACCTTTTGGAAGAAGAAAATACTACGTCATCTATATTGAATACTCTGACTCCAGATCAGGTTTCTTAACCAGATTACTGTCATTTGGGTAGAATTCGCCTCCCTTAAATATAGTAGGAGAAAAATTTTAGGTCCCATCCTGATAGAATTATCTCAATTTCAGATTTAGTTCTGTCTAAATGATTAACTTGTATTAAGAATAAAGTCAGACTCGAACTTTATTTGTTAAGCATCTATTTCTAAGACTATACCTGTTAGGCTTTGCAATGCAATTTTGAATTATTTCCTACGGTTTCTTGATTCTCAAAAAAGATAATATTGTGAGAATCGTTATAAGACGATCTGACATTTCCTTTATTCTGTTTGTTATAGGAAGTGTTGACTGCAACTTTGGAACAAAGGTGACTGCGGGGAAGGAAAAGGAGGCATGGCTAAGGGTGCTGCTCAAAAGTGGTAGGAAAACAAGAACGGGCAGTTAGCAAAGCAAAAGTCAGCTACCCGAAAATACATAAAATGTAAGAGCTCTTAAAGCAGGCGGGAATGTGTCCTTTGCACCGGGAAAGAACCGAAAAGCTAAATGGGCTACTTTTGAAACCTACACCTGCTTCTATTCTCTCCTGCATTCCAGGACCAGTCCACCCTCCTCTCTGAGCTACTGCTTGATGCCCATAACTTTATTGGACAATTGGGTGGTTTGGCTAGAACCTGGTAGAAACATGTATCAAAATGTTTATTGGCTTCTGCTTGCCACGGTTCAGCAGTTTTCATTTTTAAATGGATATTAATCTTGTTGCATATTTACTTTGTTGTGGTGAGTTGCAATATTTCCCTATTCTGCCAATGAGCTTCTGTGGTAAGATCAGCTCTGTCTTTTTAATGAAAATGACTCTAGAGGATTACCTGCTTTTTGGGTGATACCTTATCAATCACTCATCATTCATTCACTGAAGTATAGGTAAATATCAATACAATCAACAATGAGAAGACCTCAAATACTCTTATAATTTATTTTAGATATGTAACCCAAAAATTGGATTTATAAAAAAAAAACTTTTACACTTAAAAGTTCTTAGCTTATAACTAAAGGTCTCCTTTCTCCTTCTTATCTATTTTTTTTTTATTATTCCCAATGAATAAATCCAGTAGAAGTCATTTTTCCCTCTCCATTCACATATTTCCCTCCTAATCTCCAACATTTCCCATCAATTTTGCTATAACAATCCTTCTCTACACCACTGATTCCCAGGCTTTTGAATTTTACTAACAAAAAATAAATAAATAAATAAATAAATAAATAAAATTTTTTTTAAAAAGACAACTTTAATAAATAAAATTGGGGATAAACAGAATTAGCAATCTTTTATTTTGCTCAATTTACACATAATGGTGATGGAAAAAAAGTAAATTCACATATTATAAAAGTAACTACAACTATTGACATTATTTTTTCATAAAACAAAATACACCTTTTATCCTCTCATCTACTGATGGGCACTTGGGCTGTTTCCAGATCTTAGCTATTGTAAATAGCACTGCTATGAACATAGTGCTGTATATATTCTTACTGATTGGTGTTTCAGGATTCTTAGGATATATTCCTAGAAATGGGATCATTGGGTCAAATGGCAGTTCCATTTTGAATATTTTGAGGAAACTCCATACTGTTCTCCACAGTGGCTGCACCAGTCTGCATTCCCACCAGCAGTGCACTAAATTTCCCTTTCTCCACATCCTCGCCAGCACTTGTCATCTGTTGATTTGTTGTTGATGGCAGCCATTCTGACAGGTCTGAGGTGATACTTCATTGTTGTTTTAATTTTCATTTCTCTGATGATTAGTGCCACTGAGCATTTTTTTTTCATATGTCTCTTGGCCATCTGTCCATTTTGGAGAAGTGTCTATTTAGGTCCTCTGGCCATTTTTAATTGGACTGTTTGTCTTCTTTTGTTAAGTTGTATGAGTTCCTTGTATATTTTGGAAATTAACCTTTTATCAGATGTATGATTTGCAAACATGTTCTCCTACAGAGTGGGATCCCTTTTCATTTTGTTGATGGTTTCTGTTACTGTGCATGTACACAATGGAATACTATGCAGCTATAAAAAAGAAGCACCTCTCATCCTTTGAGACAGCATGGAAAGACCTGGAGAGTATTATGCCAAGTGAAATAATCCATTCAGAGAAAGACAAGTATAACATGATCTCACTTATATATGTAATCAATGGACAAAATATATTGAGGAATAAAATAGATCTAGAGACATGGAAGCATGGAACAGTCTTAGGAATCTCAGAGGGAAGGGGGAGAGCCGGTGGGAAGAGATTAGCCAAAGAATTTATAAGCATATATGCATAATCCATGGACACAGACAATGGTGTGGTGAAAGCTTGGGGTGGGGCAGGGGCAGGGTGGAGGAAGTCAATGGGGGAAAAAAGGGGACATCTATAATACTTTAAACAATAAAGATAAATAAATAAAAACACCTGTTGCATTTGACTGCTCACACAAAGGTGATATACCTCATCCCATAAAGTTGTTGGTTTCATGGTCTATAGAATAAAATAAAAACAGTAACCAATTTAAATTTAATGAAATTAGATAATGCTAGAAACATAACTGCTCTATTGGAAATGGTCAGTACTGTTGACCATTCTTTTATCACTTTATTTAAGGACTATAATGGTCTTGACTTGACTCATAGCATTACCTGTAAGCTTTGGCTTCCATGCTAACTTCTTTATTATTCCCATATTACCTGATTTAAGTTTCCAAAAAAGGAACCTATTAACTACCATTTTCCATAGTAGGACACTTCACAGATAGATAGCTAGTCTATAGATTTTCTGTCTTGGGATTGGTTTTAGTCTTGTCCTAATGGCTGTGGGAGGGAAGTAGAGGTGAGGATGCAAAATATAGTCCCATAAATGTCCCCTTTTACTGGAAACCTCATACAAGGCTGTTTCACTTAGTAAAAGCTGCAAGTATAACAGATTTTAATTGACATGTCAAGTTCATTCATCAAGAAAAATCCAGAAGATACTCTTTTATGCAGTACATGCTACAGTGACCTTGTCCTATGATTACCTATTTGTGCAATATTGAAGTTTGAGAGATCCTGGTATCTTACTGCTATATTTCTGGTATATAAATATGGCCTGCTAAAACTAAGACATGGAAACCAACCAAAGTGAACCAAATATACACATAGTTAAAGGGTTTTGAACCTGTAGATGTGTTTAGCCCAGGTTCATTTTGACATATGGGCAGAAAATTGGTTAGTTTATTCTTACTGCATCCAAACCCATGATAATGTCCTCCTTTGAAAAACAGAGATATACAAACAGTATAATTACTGATGTAAAACTAGTGCAGATAAAATAAGAATAACCTAAGCTTTAATTCAAACCTCAAACCATAAACCCAACCCACGACTCTTTTTTTTTAGGTTCATATAGGTTCAGATAACTTTGGACTTTTAGAAAACATCATTTTTCTCAAAGTGACTTTGTATCCTTAAGAAGAAAAAGGGTAAATATAGAATATGAGGACAACTCCTGTTCAGAACGTAGGTTCCTGGCTAGGGTTTGGCAACTGCTTGCCAGCCGATGAGCTAAAATAAAGAGAATACAAGGAATGTACATTGGTAATCCAATTTAACACTCATTATTGACTCCCTGAATTAGCCCAAAATGCTATCAAATAACGTGGAATTTAATCTTAAAAAATAAAACTGATTACATAATATCTACTCCACAAAGGCAGGTGTAGATAAAAATTCCCCATTTGGATATATCTATATCTTTCTTGTTTTTGTTTTATTTTTTTACTTTCTGCCAAACTTCCATGGATTTGTAACACAATGGGATTTTCTTTTTAACCCTGTCTCTTTTTTTCTATTTTCTTCTATGTCCCTCTCTTCTTTTCTCTTCTATTTATTTCCTTTTCTCCCCTTTCCTCCTCTTCCCTCTTCTTCTTTATGTATTAAGTCAGAGCTGAATGGATAGCAATCTGCTAGGGGAGTTAGGGGAACATTATAAGACCCCTTCTATGAACCCAGGAAGTATGTCACGAGTTATTTATTTTTTCCCTCAATGAAGGGACCACATTAAAAAAACAAAGATTTACCCTGTATCTTTCTAATTGGACATTAGAATGAAATATTTCTTATTCCTTTCCTTTTCCTTTCATTAGAAGTATCTACCTATTTTTATCACCTAAGCATACTTCCTGAAGAGACTGGAATGAGATTTATCATTTGTCTGCCTAGCTCCCTCTTTCCCTTAAGAACCCGTTTCTTTCCCCAAACTCCATGTAGTTTGATGATAAGTGCTATCTAGGCCATAGCTAATAGCTCCAGATGTAAGCCCAAGCAGAAATGGCTAGAGTTATGTCATGTTTTTCAAATTAACCTAAAGGAAGAAAGCAGCCCCTTTCCAGGGGCCATGCTCCTTGCAATACAGAGGGAGTGGTCTGGGAATGAAGTCAACTATCCACAGAAAAG
The DNA here is from genome assembly GCF_963259705.1 of Myotis daubentonii. Classification (NCBI taxonomy): domain Eukaryota; kingdom Metazoa; phylum Chordata; class Mammalia; order Chiroptera; family Vespertilionidae; genus Myotis; species Myotis daubentonii. The sequence goes on along the minus strand of NC_081856.1, from coordinate 32,370,944 downwards.
GGGCAATGAAAGTGGAGGAGAGAGTCCAGGAGCTGTGTGCCCCTGCTTCTGATTGTGCCTGAAGAAGGGAGTAGAAGCCCCACCCAGACCACACTTGACCACTGAGAGTGTGAGACATTGATGAGTCAGCAACAATCCAAGTTGTGACAGAGCAAAGAGTTTGAACACTTTACATTTAATTTTTTTTTCAGGGTGTAGGGTTGCTCTCATTATAAGGAAGGTGTCCTGAATAAGTACAAATTGAGAAAGAGTTAGTTGGAGAGGGTGCTGGGTGTAAGAGAATAGCTGTGATTTGTTGAGGTGAAGAGGACCTAATTGTCTCAAGAGGCATGCCTGCCACGGATTCTCAAAGAAAGAACAGGTCATTTTAAATACTGAAATGATCTAGTGTCAGACAAACTTTGGTCAAGCTCCATTTCTGCCATTTAGAAATTGACTGACTATGGACAAGTTACCTGACCTCTGTATTTCAATTTTTTGATGTTCAAAATGAGATAAAAACACAACCCAATCTGTAAAGTTATTTTAGGGTAAAACATGCCACTTATGGACAGCTCTCAGGAGAGTGTGTGGCACACAGTAAATGCTAAATCAGTGGTAGTCATTGTATCGATGAACCTTTCCGAGAAACCAATACAAGAGCATGCTCTCAGTCAGTCTCACTGTCTTCAGTGATGCAAGATCCAGGGATAGTTTAAGCCTGTGTACTAGTAGTCTCCCTCTGGCTGAAAGGAGGAGTAGCTACCAATTAAACTAAGCCCTTCAGGGAGAGCACTACAACTCAAGTCAACTAATGTGAGACTGTAATGGGTTGGTGTTGAGAAATCACGGAGCAAAGAGGAAGGGAGGTGTTTGAAATTGATTAATCATACTTTGATGTGTCATCTCCTCTGATTATAGGAGTTGGGGCAACTATGTTAGAGAGAAGCCTTCGGAATGAATATCTTTCGATTTATGTGTATTATAATTTATGTAGAGGAACACCAACTTCATATCAAACATCTGAAAGTTACCTCCTGTTTAATGCTGCTTATTCATTCAACAAGTATTTACTGATCCCTGTTATATAACTCAGGCACTATGATGCAAAGAAGAATTATGGATCTCCCTCCCTTGTAGAGTTTCTAATCGGGTCGGTTTCTTAGACCTTCTTTATGACTGATACTCATATCCAGGGAGTTCCCATTCATGATCCCTATAACTATTTGATGACTAGTTTCCCCCAAAGGACGCACTGTGTATGACACATAAAGGTAATTGGGTACTGGCTGTCTTTGCATTATCACAAGTTGAATTCAATTGAGAAATCATCATTTCTACTGTGAGCCATTTCTGCTCTATATATCTTTCTTAACTAGCCTTGGTAATAACTGCTACCTTTATGACACTGAATTTGATGTCTACTTTTGCTGTCAGTTCTTTCGAACACCATGTAACTTTGCCACTTATTTTAAGTGGTTTCTGGTACCAAACTTAGAAGTAATTAAATCAAAGCATCACATCCCCCAAAATGCTGATTTTATACATTCATTAGAATTTATACATGAAAAATTGCTGTGAGGAAGAGAGCAACACTTCTGTGATTTCTATTTTGAAGATAAGAAAGTGACACACATCCCCCCTGTTATAGTCATGGGATAAATCAGCAGTGTTGTCAAAGAGAGAATCCAGTCAAGATTTCTAGTCAAATGTGCCATCTACTTCATCATAATGAAATTGAAATATATGAATATAATAATGTCAATTGAATGAATCACTTGCTTCATTATCTTTGAGTTTTACCTCTCATAGCCTATGTAGGCTATTAAGCCAGGATTAAATGTCACCTATTGAACTTTAGAACAATTGCTGCATAACATAGACATTGCTTTGCCACAAACTTAGCTTATCCATAGCCAACAAGAAGACATACAGAGACAGGTGGTTGGGGGCACACACACACACACACACACACACACACACACGGGCACATGTACACACAGGATCAAATGTACATGCACACCTGAAAGAAGAAATAAATTAATAGGCAGATGGCTTAAAAAATGGCCTTTTAAATGACCTAGTCTGGCTCTCATGGTAAAAGGAATCTATTTTCTCTTCAAAGCATATTCAAATTTTAAAAAAAGGCTTGAGAGACAGAACTAACATTGAAATACCAACGACATTCCAGTACTTGAGCTAGGCTTCTAATGTGGATCATTATATTTTAAGCTCTCATATACTTTGTGGTAGCTCTTACTAGTATGTTCAGTATGTACGTAGGCATTTATGAAGCTCAGAAAGGTTAGATAGTTGCTAAAATTCATGCAGCTAATAGTAATAATCCAGAATGCACAATCAGGTCTAATGGACTCAAAAGCCCATGCTTTTATTATACTATGCTGTGTAATGATGAACTATTAGAATAAAATGGTAAGGTTTTATTGTTCTTGTTGAATAGATTGGGGTTGACTATCGCTTTAGAAATGTCTTATGTCTCTAGAAGTTTACCTGCAATATGTCATCTAATAGGAAATCCTTTAAACTTTTTCTGGGACTTTTTAAAAAAATTATTTTGGTCTTCCCACTGTACGGTAACTTGTGGTATTCTTTTCCTTTTTCTTTTTATTATAATGTTTAAAGTCCATTGTGGACTTTACACTTACTGTTTAGTTAATCTTTTTGTATGTTCTCTGTTGAGATGTCAACATACATTATGTAATTATTTATAATTATTAAAGTAATATAGAAATGTAAAAATAATTTGCTGCTTTCATAAATTTACTACTATCATTTCTTCTGATACCTCTGCTCATTTTGCCTTGTTTTCCTCCCATCGATCCAACATGAGAATCTTTTACTCCATATTGTAGGATGTTTAAATGACTAAATTAGGGATATTAGGGTTGATTTCTACATGGGTAGAAAAAGTAATGGTTTAGGTTAGGATGAGCTAATCAGCTCAAGCTTTACTCAAAGGAGTTAAAAATGTAATAGGCATAATTCCATTTTGCTCATTTTCTCAGAGGCCGCATAAGTAAATACATTTATGTCATTTTGAAATCATTTCATGATTTTACACATCTTATTGTGGCAATTGTGTTTGCAGAAAGAACACTTTCGTACCACACTCGCGTGGCTGGGACAGAGCCAAATGGGTGCGGGAAGGTGAAGAGGCCAGGCAGGAACATGGCCTCCTGGCCATCCTAACTAAGTAGGTGCAAGTTGAAATACCCAGCATTTCAGGAAAGACACTGCGTGAGTGAGGCTGTGTGTATTTTGAGACTTCCCTGCAAACCCTTGCATTCTTTTCTACCATGTCTAGTGTACACTATGTTCTTCTATAATTATAAATGTATGTTTCCCATCACCACAAAGACTTCTCATTGCTTGAAGGAAACACAGCTTCAAAGAGCTTAAATGGTGAAGGGCAGGCCCCCTTCTGAGAGCTACCATTGCTTGGGGGTGATTCCTCCTCTAACTCATCCACATCATACCACCGGCCAGCGTGGCTGGCTGCGTTGCACCCCGTCTAGATTGGCCTGAGGCTGTGGTGGTTTCAGCTTTTGAAAAGAACATCTTTAAATTCTTAATAATTTAAATCTCGATGTTGCCTTTTAAAAAACATTCGTGTAGCATTCTCCTTTTCTATCTAAAGGCAGAAAGGGTTCCAGTCTTTTGTGCTTCGAAACCTCAAATACAAAGAATTTTTTAAGAAAATTGGCATTTTGATTAGAGGGTAAACTTCACATAGATTGAGTCTCAGTTTTAAGTTGCTGAGAGTCTAAAGCGACGTGACGTGCCACAGAAGAAAGGCTGAAGAGATATCAGTTTAAAATGTGATGAACTAAAAAAAATGCAACATACTTTATGACAGCAGCAGTTTGAGGAAAAATACATTCTATTTTTAACCATCATTTTAAAAACTCTCACAATTACTCTTTTTGAAAGCTTCCCAAGCAAAGCAGCTTCCAAGAATGAAGTCGTGTCGGTCAGTAATTATAACAGCTCACACAACCTTGTGTCAGGTGCCGTGCTAAGGAATGTTCAAAATTAATCTCATGCAATGCTTCCAGTTGATCTATAGGGTTGCTAGTGTTATTCCATTCAACATGTCAAGAATCAGAGGTATATAAAGATTGATAGACTTGTCCAGAGTCACACAGCTGGAATGCTGTGGAGCTAGGTTTGGAAACCAGGCCATGACTTGTGCCCATAACATTTATGTGACTTTGAAAAGTACAGAACACAAAAACCTGAATCTACCTCTACTAATTTTTGGTGGTTGCTCACCTTAAAAAAAATGCCCACGAAAGTGCACTCTGACAGTGACATATTAAAACTGACATAATCCTACAAAAAAATAATCTTTTGCCCAGCCAGCATGGCTTAGTGGTTGAGCGTCGACCTATGAGCCAGGAGGTCACAGTTCTATTCCCTGGCAGGACACATGCCCAGGTTGTGAATTTGATTCCCAGTCAAGGGCACGCAAAAAGCAGCCAAGCAATGATTCTGTCTCATCATTGTTTCTATCTCTCTCCCTCTTCCTTCCTCTCTGAAATCAATAAAACAATATATTGAAAAAAGAATCTTTCTTAAATTAGAATAAATGGTAGTTACCATCTTGAGTGTTCATCATATACTATGAAGTATGATAAGTGCTTTATAGAAATATTCTCATTTTTATCCTCTCATAACTCAGACTCAAACAGGTATTATTATGTTTATTGTGAGTATGTGGTGATTTGGGCTTAAAAAATTGTGTAATTTGCCCAAAGGCACATAGGTAAGGGGTGGAGGAGGAAAAAAAAAAGGAATCGACTCCTGCCTGTTTGATTCCAAGTTTCGTGTTCTTGACTAATTGCACTGAACTGCCTTCACACGGAGACAAAATCGTAAGAGGTGCATTCATTGAGCACTGTGTCAGAGATTCCACTGGGAAGGTTTCATATGTCGTTTCTTAACCTTCCATTTCCCCCTTATCAGTTTTCATTGTATTTGTTTTTCAGTTAAAGGGATGTCCCTCAACCACCCTATTTCTTTTCACACACAAAGTTTGGAGAAGATAAGAGGTAAATTCCAAAGACCAGAGAGGAGACTCCAATGCTGTCCTGACGGGAGCCAGTTTTCTCTTATCTATTACGTAACACAACACGAGTGGCGCAGATGTAACCTCTGCCATCCCACATCCACAGGCAACTAATCTAATCACGATACTTTGAGGGGAGGAGGGGAAAGGGAGCTTTTCACAACCTCCTAGGATAATTCATGGACATTTTTAGACACCAGCCTTCACTGCCAGAAAGATTACAGTGAAACTTTAATGTAAATTAACATACACTTCTCTCTTTAGGTCTCTAATCACCAAAGTAACTTTCCCCCAATAGTCGGTAAGAGTTGTGGTAATGTTGACAATAGATTTTTATCATCTTTTTACTGTTCAAAGTACCATTTTCACACACTGCTGAGGGGCAGTATTATCTCTTCTGCTTCGGGAATGGGCTCGTTACTGAACTGGTTTCAGCACAAACTGCTTTTACGACCTTAGACTATGGCGTTGGTTAGGGATGAGAAAATTTTATTTGCCTTACCACTGAATCCACAATGTCCAGATAAGTAGAATCATTTTTATGGCATCAAATGTTTTTTTGGACACTCATTTGATAGGCTATTTCTGATAACTCTGCTAGCCCTAACACAAATGTAAGAAGAACTGCAGAAAGTTATGAAATATTTTTCCAACTCTGTGTAGCTTGTGGAGAAAATGGAAGCCACGTTTTAGAGATGTCTTATCATTTTCCAACAGCTAAAAGCCACCACTGACTACAGTGATCTGAGCTTTCAAAGGACAAAGGGTGAAATAGTAGCGTCAGAGATATAAAGAATCAATCAGGAAGGCCAATAAAATCTGGGAAATCAAGCACAGCCTCAACATGACAGGTGCCTCATCAAATGGAAGAGCTAAAATCTCCAAGCTCCCACGCGTGGGCGTGTTGTTTGAACCTACCATCAATGTCAAATAGAGTATCCTGACTCATTTTATCTCAGTGATTCACAAGCAGGTCTGGGCCATTCCAGTGAGACTTTGCTTGTGCAGAAAACAAGATAATAAACCTCAAAGCAGCCTGAGATCAAGTTTTGGCTTTGCTCTAATCCTGGTTTAGATTCTGGCCTCCTCTGTGATAACCCGCCCATCCTGAAATGATGAGGCCAGCACTCCGAGCCTTGTCAAGCTCAGCCTGGATCTTGAGCTGTTTGACCATCACCTGCAGCCTGACACAGACCTTTCACCCCTCCCATCTCCAGGCCAATTTTCCCCCTCACAGGTTGGAATTATGAAACACCACTCTAACAGCATCAGGCTTAGCCTCGCATTTCTTGCTGAAAGTTCAGCCTTGACCTTAGGACAGTGGTTTCTCCTTTAGTTCTGAGTCTCAGTTTCCATCCTGCCATCCAGTCAGGTAAGTAGGTCTGTGTATTTTCTGTATCTGAGTCTCACACTGAGTTACTATTCCAATTCTCCAAGATCTATAATGATAGGAATTCCCTTGAATTTCCTGACACCAACGTTATGCTCTTACATACACGAGGAACTGTGGGCGCATTGTCTTTTGCATCATTTACCAATATCTACCATCTGCCTGCCTGGAGCTGCAAACCCGCTCACTTGTGGATACCCCTCCCAACCGCCGAGTATCACCTGCCCATTACACAGGTGTCTGGGGGTAACAGCCCAGGCTCTGGGTTCAGACTCTCTGGGCTTCTAGCTCCACCATTTCCTAGCAGACGACTCGGGCAAGTTAGTTTCCTTCCTTGGACTCAGTATATTTAGCAACATCTGAGGGTAATAATGCTTGCGCTTATCTCATAGAGTGCTGTGATTAAATTAGTGAATACAGCGGGGCCTTGACTTACGAGTTTAATTCGTTCTAAGACCAAGCTCGTTAAGGAGCTCGTTAACTCAAATTACTCTATAAACTCCATGCAAAAAATCGGCCTAGAGACAGCTGGTATCTCAAAAAACTCGTTAGTCGGGGCACTCGTAAGTCAAGGCCCCACTGTATAGACAAAACAAACATTGTTCAATATACATTCAATAAATGGTAACGGCTTGTTTCTCTTTAGCAATAGATCTAAAATTGTATTTATATTTAAGTATTTAATAATGCTTTATGCTGTTATTTTCCTTCTTGTGCCCTGTCCCCTCTCCTCCCCTCTCCCAATTTTACTTTGTTCTAGAGCAGCCGTGGGCAAACTACGGCCCACGGGCCGGATCTGGCCCGTTTGAAATGAATAAAACTAAAAAAAAAAAAAAAAAGACCGTACCCTTTTATGTAATGATGTTTACTTTGAATTTATATTAGTTCACACAAACACTCCATCCATGCTTTTGTTCCGGCCCTCCGGTCCAGTTTAAGAACCCATTGTGGCCCTCGAGTCAAAAAGTTTGCCCACCCCTGTTCTAGAGTGATAATTCTATATTTAGGTCAGGTTCCAGGTCCTTCCTCTCTGTCTCATTCTACTCTAATTAATGTGGTCTTGCCCAGAAAGAACTTATGAAGGATTAGGCCTAAGAATGGAGGAAGGAGGATATCCTAGAGTTGATGACTGAAGACTTCCTCTATATTTGTAGGGTTCTGGAATGGAAAAATTGTGGCAATGATGAACTAAAGGTATGTTTTGCCAAAGGTGAAAATAATATCCTCTTCTAAGTATCACTCAGGCCAAACGTTGCCTGGTGCTATCCGAGGAAGGGCAAAGAGAAGAATCATGTACCATTCATCTACACTTTACAAGAAAACTTTATCTCCAGGCATACTTGCCTCCCTCAGGTTTAGCCAAAAGCAGCAGAGATACTGGCTAGATCATGATTCTTGTCAGTCAACTAGAGAGAAGTTACTGCCTTATTTCTCAGGCATTGAATTTCAAAGCAGCAATAAACTAATTCTGTTAGAATCTGTGGAACAGAGAATGCTATTTTCTTAATGCTGGTTTTGATTCCAAAGGGGTTGCCAGCCTTACCTGCTGACATAGGAATAAATCTATAGAAAGAATGTGAAGAAAACTTATGTGCAATTTCCATTAATAGGATCTCTGTGGCAGGGAAAGGAGAAACAAAGCCAAGAAGAGCCATCAATAAATCTTGCAGTGTTGCTGAATCAGGAATTGGTAGTCTGAAGAGTTTACTTAGCTCAATTTCTGATTGAGGATTTTAGCACTGTGGTTCAATAGATAAATCTTAAAGATTTCCTTTAACACTAATTGTAGTTTCCATTTCTTTTGGTCCTGGTCTTGTACTCTCTGCTTGGTTATTCTCTTTAATGCCAAAATATTCTTCCTTCCAACAACAAAACTTTATCCCTGATGGGAACTTGATTTATCTGTGTATGGTTTTGAGAAGATGCCTTCTTCCAGAAGAGAGGAATAGGGTAAGTGTACAAATTTACAACTTCTATTGTATTGAAAGCATAAAACTATTATGAATGCCACTGGAATATACCCCCCCAACTTTAGGAAACTTCAGTAAGTGGTGGACAAACCCTAGAGGCTTTTGGCAGACAGAAGAATATTATTACAACTTGGTTCATGAGCACCGCCTTTGTAAAAATACTGACAAAGTATTTTAAAAACCAAGATTGCTCACTTGGAGAGAAAGGAGAAAAAAATGATCACAATGCTTAAATATATCAGATTGAAGATAATCAGTTTCTTTTTTCCAGCACAGACAAAACATGACGAAACGTTTAGGTTTTAGTCAGCATGCTGGTTGACATACCGAATTTCTTGACTTCAGAGAAACTGAATTCTAGCTCATGGTCGTGGGCTCTTGATCTCCAAAGATGTTGAAACAACTTTCTACATTGTATATTATATACATAAGATTGTAGGAAGGCAAGAGATTACCTCACATATTCTTTTCATATTTCCCTAATTCAATAGTGAAAGTCACAGCCACAATTGTTGAGCCCTTTCAAGGTCTCAAGCACTTTATATTCACTATCTCGACCAATTCTCTCCACAACCCTAGAAGTTTTGTATCACTAGCCTTATTTTTAATCAAGGAACTCAGTTCGGAGAGGTTGAATAACTTGCCCAATATATCAAGGGACAGAGCTGAGACTTGAGCAAAAGTCAGCCTGACCCTCATTAAAATTTTGACCATCAAGCATACCTGACTGTCACTATCACATTGACCTCTGTATTAATAAATGTCGGAGTTTAATTTTAAAACATAATTTTTAAGAACTGTTTCACAGGCATGTCTTTTTATACCCAGTGTCCATGCACAGCTTTAATTTACAGGGTTAGGCAAAAGTAGGTTTACAGCTGTTTGTAAGGAAAATAACACGATAATTAATACATAATATAAGAATAAACTCTGTGTTTCCAGTACTCACAACTGTAAACCTACTTTTGCTCCACCCTGTTTCCAGTTTCTTTTACAATGTCTGATGCTTATTTTTTATATCCCCATCTCAAATAAATCTAGGACATGGTCAATGAATAAACCATTTCAGCCCTACTGACATTACATATTTGAAATGTAACTCAGCTTGATAATGAAAGGATACATCACAGCCAGTTTAATCTCTAGGATGTAGAAACTGCAGAAATAATACTCAAAGCCTATGGTTAAGAAGAATCAGCTCATTCCTGATAGCTACACCCTAGGCTTTTCTGTCTACTTCTCTTATTTCCCTGTGGAGCATGCCTAAGCCACAACAACTCAGATTATACTTTTTTTTTTCTTTCAGGCAAGTGCCCTGATGCATAAGCAGGGCTGGCCTGAGAAAAATCATAAAGTAGGTCAAGTTCATCTCTGATCTCCACCCAGCCATTTTTCTCAGTATCATTGTCCACAGTTCATTTCAAGATTCTGTCTTCTTTCTTCCCACTCCAATGACCAATGCTTAATGCTTAAGATACTTGATAACAGCCTCACCTTTACCCTTCTTCTACCCCATATCTCATAATAGAGGTTTTACTGTTAAGGAATGCACTCTATTATCTGCGTCAGCCCTACCTCTTCTCAACATTAATGTGTTTCTGGGCCCTCTCTTTTTCTTGTTGGCTTCATTGTCAGGCAAAGGGATTTCCACCTGGGAGTTTTTACCACCTGCAGGTTCAGACTAACATTGTATCTACAGCCTGCTATCCCAGCAGAAAGGAGATTCTCTCTTTAGAAAAGTCAGTGTCTCAAATTAACCCAATGTTTGCAACATACTCATCTCTAATGCACTTCCACAGGTCAGGGGAAAGGAGGATCCCAGTTGGTCAACCCTAGGTCATGTGCCGTTCCCCCAGCAGGGAGTGAGTGGAAAATAGTGCTAAATTTACCTGAAGTACATAAAATAAGTTTTACAATAAGAATGGGTTTCCATTACTGAAATAAGAGATCAATGTTACTATAAAGAAAAAAAACACTATTCTCAGTCCTGTTTTGCATATTCTTGGTTATCGTTCTTGCCTTTTTGGATCTTTTATGTCTTGTTTTCCTCTTATTTTATAGAGTAATATAGTGCAAATGATTTTTTTCATTAGCGATAAGTCAAGAATAATAAAAATGAGAGAACGATCTAGTGTTTTAGTGTACCGTATAAACCTCCTTTCATTTGGGTAGGGCTTTCTTTTAGATAAGTCATGTTAGACTATTTTTATTTTATTCTATTGATAAATCATTCTGTTTTATTCATGGAAATTGAAGTTTCTCATTTCAAGTATGCAACTACATATTATAAATCATGTGAAAGGCAAAACTGATCATTTCTCTTTAAAGCCTGTAAGTAACAGACTGAACCAACTTAAGGTGCTGACATTTGACTGTCTTTGACATACATATATGGCAATTTCATAGGATCCAACCTGATACACATTTACCATCCAGCTGGGTATAGAGGTTATTTTGTTGTTGTTGTTGTTTTTTCATGACAGTTTTTCAGTGGAAAAAAAAATAAGCTAATCAGGTTACAGTGTTGGTTTTATGATGAATCACTTATGAATCAATTCAATAATTACTGCAGATTATGTTGATGAGTAATAGAACAACTTACTGAATAAGTAATAGTGTTATTTGTTTACTTCAAATAGTCAAAATAAGACTTTGCATCAGAGGCTTTTTCACTCCCTAACAGCAAGATGAGCACAATCACTTAATAATTTAATCTAATGCTCAGAACTTTATTATTGCAACAATAAAAAAATATCTCTATATACTATAGCAAGCAAAATAAGTGGTTTTCTGAAATTTAGACACAGGTGTTTCCTGCATGTCCTTGAATGTATCTTTTTCATTCACATCCAAGGTAGGCTTTCTTAGGGCAACTTGCAAAAACAAATACTCTCAATCCCTAATGCTTTCAGCTATGGGTTCGTGCTTATCTGAATGTTATAACTGACTAGTAGTGGCATTATGCATCCACATTACATAATACTGTAATTTAAAAAGAGGCAAACCAATATGTTTTAAATAAGACATCATTTCATTAGATTTCCTTCAATGACATGAGTGAATTCAAGTGCTTCACCATTATTCAACAACATTTGAAACTGAATAGTCTCCGAATAATCCAAGAGATAGATTTTTACATATTTTTTGACATGCAATGTACAGTAAAGGCTAGAGGCATTTTAATATATGAAGTATCTATAAATATTCCATTGTGGAACAATAGATCACTTAATAAACCATAATGTTTTCTGCACTGATACAGACTTCTGTTTGACATAGGGAAGATAAATAATTTTTTTAATAAAATTTTAGGCAATAAAGGAACCCTACTAAAGTTCAGAAGGAAATAGCATTTGTATTTCGGTCAGATTTCATACCATATAGCTCCCTATATAATAAAAGCATAATATGCAAATCAACCGAACAGCAAAATGACCAGTCGGGGGGCGAGGGGGCAGGGCGAGGGGGCAGGACGGGCAAGCAGGAGACACCAGGCCAGCCAAGGTGCATGCCAGTGGGCAGAGGGAGGGGACTGCAATGGGGGGGAGAGGTGGTAGAGACCAGTGGTGGCAGAGGGGCAATGGGGGGGGGGGGCGGGGCCATGCCAGCTGGCACCATTTGGTCTGGTTGCCTCTGGCAGAGGGAGGCCTAAGATGTCAGTAGGACATCCCCTGAAGGCTCCTGGACTATGAGAGGGAACAGGCCAGGCTGAGGAACACCCCCCCACCACCACCACCACCAGAGCATGAGTTTTCATGCACTGGGCCTCTAGTTTAAAATATTTTTACAGATAGAAATTGTTGCAAATTGTACCATGGTTAAAAAATATTTTTTTCAAAAACAAGTTGCTCTATTACGTTAATCAGTGGTTTCATGTTTATGTAAAACTTGAGGTTCTCCTATCTTGATAAACTGCAAATGACTCACACCTTCCTCTTCTCAAACTTTCCATTCTCTCTTGCTCTCCTTACTTACACTGTGCTTACCCAAGGCATGTAGGTCAAGGAGTGTTGTCATGAAAGACAAGAAAAAGAAAACCACCTCACTTTTTAGTGCTTGTCAACATACACAAATGAGATCTATTCTGGATTTTTTAGAGAAAAATCCATGTAGGTCAACTCAAGCTCTGGCATATGATGATGTTGTTCTTGCCAAATGAGACAACTAATTTATTTGAGTGGAATACATCAACACGGCTAAAGAAAAGTACCTCTATTAGACGTGGTGATATTTATTTTTCTGTTTTAAACACTTACATCACACTTAACGAGGTACCAGGCATTGTTCTACAAATAGTGATTCACTCAATACTCATAGCCACTCTTTGTAGTAGGTATTATTTTTATTTCTATTTTATAAATGGAAAAATGATGACACTGAAAGGGTAAGTAACTTGACCAAAGTGACACCATTAGCAATGACATCTGCTTTGGAAAACACTGCCATAATACTTCCTTGGCCAAACCCAATGGAACTCAGTTTTAAATTCTACTTTCTGCTCCCTTGAACCTAACCTTAAACCTCAATTCTAACAGCTAGATTTGGGGTTACTGTCCTTATGTATGAACCCCTAGCACTCTAGTTGCTCTTGGACTGAAATATTTTCTCATGTGGTCCATTGCCACCATCCATAAAACTAGATTTCTACTCCTTCTCTACACTCTGCTGATGGCCAGGTATCTGCTGGGTGATTTGTTTGGTCATACCGGTCCTTCACAGACTTTAAGGACTACTTATTTTCCTTGTTTTTTTGGGTCATTAACTCCCCATTAACTTCCTATTTTGATGGCTCAGTTGAACTCCCATCCATTTACTTTCTTTCTTTAATTTTAGTTATTAAAATCTACAACTATTTAGAATAATCTATTCTCAAAGTGTCTCTATTAGAAACCACATTTGAATTAAAAAAATAAAACACCTCATATCTACTTGCATACCTGTAAGACTTTTCTTGTGGCCAAAGTGTCTTTAAACTTTTTTACTTTGTGCCCTCCAAAACTTTTTAAATCTCTTTGAATCTCTTACACACTTTAAAAACTAAACCGTAGACTTTATTTAGATATCACCTATTTTTCCATTAATGTCTTTTTTTTTGGTATTTTGTTTTTTGTTCAAGAATCCTATCAGGCTTCTACTACTTTTAATTATCATGTCTCTTCAGTTTCCTCTGATCTGTGACTAATACTCAGTCATTCCTATTTTTCATGACTATGATAGATTGAGAAGTGCTGGCCAGGTATCCTGTAAAATTGTGGTTTTTAATGTTTTTCTCATGATTAGTCTGCATTTATGGGCTTTGAAAAGATTTTCAGAAGTATGAGATGCCCTTCTCATCATATCAAATCATGAGTACATGATATCCCTATGATATCACTAGTAATGCTCATCACTTGGTTAAGGTAGTGTTTGCCAGTTTCTCCCTGGTAAACTTATTTTTCCTTTTCTAAACTTTATTCTTTTGAAGCAAGTACTAAGTCTAGCCCACATTAAATGAGGACAAAGGGAATTTAGTTCCATCTACTAGATGGTGGAATATTTATGTATATTAAATGGAACTCTTCTTACATGTTTTTCAATTGTCATCTAAAATTGTTCATTTTCAGTTTAAATAGTTATAAAAAGTTGAAGTTTTCACCATCTGATAAAATTAATATCCTTAAGGAAAACGGCTACATCACATCTTCAAAGATACCCAATAAAATCTAAATACCATGGTCATTTGATACCCATTGTTAATGCTTTCAAATGTCACATTAAATAACTTTTTAAAAATTATTGATTTTAGAGAGAGAGAAAAACATTGATTTTTTTGTTCCACTTTTTTATACATTCACTGGTTGATTCTTATATATGCCCTGACTGGGGATGGAACCCACAAATACTTGGTGTATCAGGACGATGCTCTAACCAACTGAGCTACCCACCCAGGACCTAAAGGAGCTGTTTTTTAACAGTCAGATAATTTACATTGTTTTTCTTTTTCTTTGAAATTATATTCCCATCCCACTATCCTTAGAGAACATTTTAAGTAACCTAATTCTTGAAGTATTTTATTTCAATTTTAAATGTACTTATAATTTCAAAAGTATTTCTTGTGACTATATTTTGTCAAAAAAATGTTATTGTGGATTAAGTTTCCATTGCAACTGTTTTTTTAAATATATTTCTTTATTGATTTCAGAGAGGAAGGGAGAGGGAGATAAAAACATCAATGATGAGAGAATCATCGATCGGCTGCCACCTACATGCCCCCTACTAGGGATCGAGCCCACAACCCGGGCATGTGCCTTTGGCCAGAATAAAATCTGGGACCTTCAGTCTGCAGGCCGATGCTCTATCCACTGAGCCAAACCGGCTAGGGCCACTGCAACTATTTTTAGTAGACAATTGATCACAGCAGCTTAAATGTATCATAATATAAATCTAATTACTAAATAAAATGATAAAATTTTCTACAGAATGTCACAGCGCTACTCAGGTAGAAAAGCCATGCTGTTTCTTCATTCAAAGCTTTTTTTTTTTTGCTGTTGTAGAGTAATGTTCAATGTAGTAAAATAAAAGTGGTTTTAGTGTTTATGTAACTTTTGTATCAAATGCAGTATTAATGATGAACATTTTCAGAAATCAAGATGCTCATGAAGAACATACAGTATTTGTAATGATTATGTAACTATTAAAATATATTTTTATTCTATAGCAAAAGAAAGTATTAGTGCAATTACAAACATGTTAGAAAGTGGTAAAAATATATGATTAAAAAGTAGTGTGTGATCTAAAGTGAATCAACTAGGATAAATTTATCATTATATCCATTAAGACAAAATATTTAGGAGTTTTACATGTAGATGTTTTTCTACTTTTTTAGTTAAATAAATGCTTGAGGGATTTTTTAAAAATGTATTGTTACATACAACTGTAAGTGAGTATTAAGCCTTAAATCAAAATCAGAGATGACAGAGCTATGGTTATATTTTAAATTAGCCACATTCTCAGTAAGATCTCCTGAAAATCAGACCTGCATCTACTCATAAGGATTTCAAACAGTTGAAATATGCTGAAAACCTGTCCTTCCTGGGTTGAAAGATGGAATCATTTTCAGGGATTTACCCTCAAAAGAATTTTAGTCTTTGCAGCTGTCAGTCATAATTTCTTAAACATATTCTGTTTGAATTACAATACTCAATGTGGTGTATCTAGTCAGGCTCCAATTCAATTATTATGCACAGTGAAAAAAATAGCACCTGCTAACCATGATATTCTGAAAGATGCAAAATATGCTGGTTTGTATTAGGTTAAAGATATTCTTTGCTTCATTGGTGGCTATTGGACATGAGCTAATTTGAGGAAGAATAGATTTTAAATAAATTAGCAATTCATTTCAAGAAATGTCTCGGCTACTTTAAGTCTCTGACGTGATAATTTTCTGACGATTTTATACAACTCTTTGGTTGGTTTAAATCAATCTGAATGTTTACCAAATTTCTCATAAGATAATGTTCTAATGGTCTCTGAGGCCACTAACGACGGCATCGTCAGTGTGAGATATAACCTAGAACTCCTTGGAAAGTCCTCTCACAGAGCCAACATGAAAAAAGCCAGGCGGTTCTAGGTACTGTCAACTTGGAAACGTTCTTATGAGGTTACGTGGGGGATCCACAGGCATGCTGTTGGGATCTTTTGTCCCCTGGGGAGAAAAAGACATTCTTAGGGGTTGGCTAAAATTGCTCACACATTTTACTATGCAATTTTATTTTATTTATTTATTTTTATAGCACCAAGGTTTTTAGGACGTTTAAAATAATTTTAAAATGACATAAAAGCATTTAGGGAAGCATTTTCTTGGGAAGAAGGTGGAATATATAAATTCTAGACACAATTTAGTTTATGATCTTGGTGCCAATACTCGGGCTAATTGACAATTTCGTGAAGATGACCTGGGTAGATCCTCTGATTATTGTATTAGCCCTATTTACTTTGATGAACTCTTATGCTACTTAAGCATCAATTCCATAATGGTCAAATGTCATGTGATCTTATGCATCATGGGTGGCCCTATGACAGTTAGGGAAGAAAAAAACATCCTACTTCAAATAACCCAAGTATCAACTGAGGTCATCCCGGTCCTTAGCTTTACATAAAATCTACTTAAAACTATTGTCCCATATACAAGAGGAAAAATAATCCCGGACCTAATGTGACCCAGAGTTCCTATTTCCTGCACCTGTTGAGTTCCCTAACTCAGGCTGATCCTAACCTTTCCTACTGAACTCTCCAATCAGCCTGTGTTCACATAGGATTTGTGATAGGAGCATAGTGTGTCCCAGTTGTTACAAAAAGCAAAAAAGTTCCATTACACATCCCTATTAATTGGGTTTTGGACAGTGCTCCTGGGAATTTCTCACTGGCCCTTTTTTACAAGGCCCATATACTGCCATGTTCTTCGGGCTCTTCTTTCTTCAACAATCTTTTCTTTCAAAATGCAAACCTTTCATCATCAAATTTCAATTCCCTTTTTATGTAGAGCAGTTTAGTCATCTCTTGCTTTGGAGTCCAGGCAG
Source organism: Myotis daubentonii (assembly GCF_963259705.1). NCBI lineage: Eukaryota > Metazoa > Chordata > Mammalia > Chiroptera > Vespertilionidae > Myotis > Myotis daubentonii. Next base: position 32,353,958 of record NC_081856.1, on the reverse strand, counting down.
TCTCACAAGTCCCACTCACATAATCTAAAAGGAACATCTCCTTAAAAAAAAAAAAAGTGTCTTGCCCTGGCTGGTTTGGCTCAGTGGATAGAGCATCGGCCTGTGGACTGAATGGTACCAGGTTCGATTGCGGTCAAGGGCACATACCTGGGTTGCAGGTTGGATCCCCAGTGGGGGCCATGCAGGAGGCTGATCAATGATTCTCTCTCATCACTGATCTCTCTCTCTCTCTCTCTCTCTCTCTCTCTCTCTCTCTCTCTCTCTCTCCTCTCTGAAATCAGTAAAAATATTTTTTTTTCAAAAAGTGTCTTATCTTTCTAAAGGGGAAATAATTTTCCTAAACCTAATGCACATTTTCTATGACTAATTAGAAAAGAAGCTTAGCCTTTAATCCTGTGAACATTATGCAATCTCAATGAAGTGCAGTTCAAACAGGCTTTCTTAAACACCTAAAAATTCAGTACAAAAAGCTTTCAAAGCAAGCTGATAGAGATAAGGCAATCTGACAGCCTTTTGACCTGTTTCAGCACCTGAATACAGAACTATACTGTGATTTAGCAAACTTCTGCTTGCCACATCTAATTATTTCAATTTCATTCTTAAGTATCAGGACTTAAGCTGTTTAACTCATCATAAACTCATCACTATTTACTGTTGTAATCTCAAATTGATCCATGAAATCCAAGTAGTGGATTCAATTGTGGGTCTTCAAAACATGGAGACAATGTTTTCATGATTTCTAGGCTCTCACCAACTGCCTGTAGTTAGTAGTATGTCAGGAAAAGGGTATCATTAAATACTCATTTCACATAATAAAATAATTGCTTCCTTATAGAAATGATAAGAGTTTATTCTTTGTATTTTAGAATGGTATTTTCCTACTTCTTCTTAGACACACATTTTTGGAGAAAAATAGTTCAGGAAACTTTAGTCCTTAACTCCTTCCCACTCACATACCAGATTCTTTGAGCCAAAACTCATAAAAGGACCCTGAGGTTTTCTGAAAGACACAGAATGTGAGTTGGGGGTGGTGGTGGTGAGCAATTTCATTTGTTTCTCAACTCAGAATCTCTGTGAGAAAGTCAGGTTTGACATATATTTATATTAGCCAATTATCTCACTTGTGCCCACTTTTTCCATTTTTAATTTATATACTTGCCCCAAGTGTAAAACACATGTTATTTTTGGCTGCCAAAGTCCTCTTTCTGTGCACTAATTTCTGCGTCTGCTCCACCTTTAGAGTCTAATGTTGAACTAACATCAACTACAGGGGAAATAAAGCCACCTCTGAACTTTAGCTGTCAGCATACGCTGAAGAAAGTAGTAATGGGAGCAAGATGTGGTGCAGGGATGCTGTTTTGAGGATGGAGCCTCACCAGGGATGACTGCTCCCCTCTCTGGAGAATCACCTGCATTTGCCAATTCCTTGCATTTTTCACTTGAGAAGGAAAAACCATAATTGTCCAGTGAAAAATTTATCTTGGAACTTTGGATTTTTCCAAAGGTGGTCATGTCTTGTTCATGAATAGTGTTAACGAACAAGTGCCTAGCCTGATCATTAATAATGTTGACCTCACAGAGCAAAATTATAATATTTGGAGCTTAATAAAATTAATATACCAGAGTATCTTGGGGTGAAAGTAAAGTTATCCTTTGAAATTTTGGTACCTAGAGAAAAGAACATGCCACAGTCTTGACACAGTGTGTGCTATTTATTTTAGCAGCCATCCAAGCTATGTCTACCCTGAAAGGAAGAAGTTATGTTCCCTGAAATCTCACATAAAACATTAAAAAGCACATAAGTCTTCTCTTTTTGTCCCAAATAGACACCAAAGAAAAAGCAAGAGGAGTATTTTTAAATGATTTGAAAATTAAGTTTCATTTTTTTAAACTATCTGACTTTGACTTCCCCAAAGATAGCTAAGTTCCAACACACTTGTGAGTTTGCCTCATTTCTACATAAAATATATCTCTAGTTAGATCTAAACACTTTCTATGGCCTTTTATAAATGGACTCATACAGAACCTCTTATGTGAGGAAAGTATTGTCAGTGAGAAAGAAACTTAGAGATGGTTGTCTTAACATCTCACTCAGCTTAGAACCTACATCATGATGTCATAGAACTCCTTCTTTTATTTCGTACAACCTCATTTTACTTACATTTACTACCACTGTGTTTGTCAGAAATTTATGTTAGGCTTTGACTTTTCCTCTTTTATTATGCAATTTCCTACCATACTTGACTTTCTTATCATTTTAGAGTATTAAGCACTTAAATTTCAATTGGTAGACACGACCTTTTTCTGAGAAAAAAGAGTCTTTGGGAAAAGTGAACAACAAGAACTAGTACATCAGGAAAAGGGTATCTTTAAATACTCCTTTCATAAAATAAAATCATTGCTTCCTTGTAGAAATGATAAGAGTTTATTTTTTGTATTTTAGAATGTTTGCAAAGAGACATAAAGTGAATTTACCACCAGCTTTTACCAGAGAGACTCTGTATAGGCAATACTTCCTTTGATAAATCAGAGCTAAAAATCCTTTCATGCTTCTATACCAGTGGTTCTCAACCTTCTGGCCCTTTAAATAGTTCCTCATGTTGTGACCCAACCATAAAATTATTTTCGTTGCTACTTCATAACTGTAATGTTGCTACTGTTATGAATCGTAATGTAAATATCTGATATGCAGGATGGTCTTAGGTGACCCCTGTGATGGGGTCGTTCGACCGCCAAAGGGGTCGCGACCCACAGGTTGAGAACCGCTGTTCTATACAGATACTCTGGTCACCAGTCCTCTAAATATCTAAAAAGTATGTAATCAAATTGAGGTCAGAAAAGATAGTCCTTGGGGAATTGGGAAAGCACATCATGATGACTAAGTCAGTTTCAGATCCAAACCAATATATCTTTGATTCAACAGCTATTAATCAAGAAATCTATATATATAAAAGGCTAATATGCAAATTGTCTGCTCGGGAGTACGACCAGGAGTGCAGGAGTTCCATCGCTCCCTATGATGTGCGCTGACCACCAGGGGGCGGCCCAGAACATGACTGAGATCAGTGGCAGCGGTGGGGTGGTGAGGGAGCGAGGAAAGGAGGAGGTGGAGAGGTGGGAGGCCAGGCCTAGGGACCCTACCCATGCATGAATTTCGTGCACCAGGCCTCTAGTTACTATATAAAAGACCTTTACTGTTGGAAATAAAAGTGAATATATTATATTTTCTTCATTAAAGAAGGCAAATGCCTTTTAGGCCAATTAAGACCTAAACATAATTATCTATAATAAAGATAAGTATTTTAAGTCCCTAGCATTTATGAAAATTATGCTACAGGCTTCTGAGGAAAAAGGTAATTTCAAGTGATTGTGGAAAGGGCAGGTTTTGAAGAGTGACACCTGAGCTAAGCTTTCAAAGTTGTCAAGATTTCAGTAGATGTATATACTATGTATAAGAACATGGGGATTTCATGGGATGACCAGAATTATAATATTTCAGAATTGGGAATGTTGTAGAATGGAAAATATCACACACAGTATAGTTTCAAGTTTGGTGTATTTATAGGCAAATAATGGCATAAAATGATTTTTGTTGAGTTCACCAAAGAATCTTCTATTCTATGATGGTTGCTATGTTATCCTTAAAAATTCTGCACAGGTATCATTATTGTCTATGAGTTCAGTTGCTTCAAATATCAATCTCATGAGTACTACACAATATATTAAACATGCTGGGCAATGATCTTACACCCATTCAGATTGTTAACTCCTTGTCATTCTGCTGTGAAACAATGGCAGAATGTGTGAGAGGCCATTATTTTTGACTTGCAGCCTATCCAGGATATTTTTCTCCTAACTTTTATAATTGAAGTTAGTATCTATAATTAAAGCTTTTACTTGACCTGCTTACCATACAGGAAGAGACCAATCCTCTGTGGTTCAATAATTTTCTTCCACATTTTGGCACAAAGGCCAAAACGTGCATTGAGGTCCCCCCTGACCATCAGGATGTCAGATGGTAGAGCAGCTGTGATGAGTTTATCCAGATCTTTGTAGCATTCCCTCCTTCACTGGAATGTATGACAGTCAGATGTTTGCATTGACAAAAGAAAGAAATGTTCATTTGATAAGTCCATACACTGACCAGGCAAGTTGGAGACAAGTAACCACTTAAACATCCAATGCCTGAAAATCTTTTCCCCCAAAGTCTCATTTCTCCTCATGATATGTCTATATCACTAGGGAGAAATACAATTTTTTTTCTAATATGATTCCTTAACTGGAGTTGCTCTCCTCATGTTTTTGCAATTAACGAAAAAGGCCAACAGAGAGCCAACTTTTCATGATCAGCCTCCCATTGTCTGAAACGACCCCACCCTAATTTCACTGCCATCTCGGAGTGCTTTACTATCAGCACAGAAGGGGGAAATTAACTCACACTTTAGAAATACACTTATAATTGCAAATTGCAACGCATTGGGGGCCTGTAGCAATTTAGCAACAAACCAAACGGAATACTCTGCAGACCACATTGGGTGGAGAAGTGAGGCAGGCTTTTGCTCTCTAGGGAGAACCATCAAAATCTCTGGTCCATGTTATGTCCATAAGATAGGCTCAGAGTCTCAGGAGGACTGGTATTGCGTTCGTTAAGGTGTTTATTTTATTTTCTGTCTCTTGGACTGAGAAACAGGATGAAAAACATATGTTAGGGAAATGGAAGACATTTCATAGTTTACAATATTAGGATTAAAAATTATAATATTTATTGTAAAAAAAGTCTCCAATTACCATTTTACTGGGTAGAATCTTTACAAGATGTATGCAAACTAAAAACGGAATTTCATCTTTAACTCATTATATTTCCATAAGAAGCCACATGGCCGGACTTTAAAGTACAGATCTACCCTCCAGTATAGTATAAGCCTTTAGTTTTTGTTTTTGACTGACAATAGTAACTTTATTCTACATAGTACATTTTATAATATATATATACATATATATATATGTATATATATATATATGTAGATTTCAAATTTTATTTTTTTAATGAAAAATGCAATACTAGTAGAGGCTAGTAAAGAAATTGGGGGCTAAAATCAATTTTTAAATAAATAAACTCTTGATTCCAAACCGTTCTGTACAGTGAATTTTCTTAATTTTCTTACTGAGAACATCCCAGATGCTTTTATTTGACATGGTGTCTAAAAAGAGATGACTTGGGAAATGAGAAAAAAAGTCCTGATTTGCTGATGGCTGCTGATTGCTCAAGATTTTACTATATAATCGCTTCCTGTGAAGGAAACTTCGTGGGGAAGAAGAGGACAGAACTTCAGCCGAGTTATAGGTAAATTAAAGCTTTTTGTTTAAAGTAAAAGAGCGGGTCATTCCCACTTTTATGAGCAGAGAAGGAGCTTCTCAGCTCTTCAGTGCTCTCTCTCAATGGAGCCAGAGCCTTTGAGGACCCCCCCGCCCCGTGCACACGACCCTCTCATAGGTTTTCTGGAGAGTCATTTCTTCCCCTTATTTGTAGAGCAGGCTGCTGCATCCCTTGAGTTCTCCTTTTCTATATAAGATATTGACCAGATTATGGAATCTGTATTCCCATGGTGGGCAACTGTCTTCTGTAAAGGACTAGAGAGTAAATATTTTGGCACTGTGGGCCATCCCATCTCTGTCACAACTATTTCATTCTGTCATTATGGCCTGGGAGCAGGCATAGACACCATGTAAATGAAAGAGCATGGCTGTTCTAATAAAATTTTAGAAAAACAGTCAGTGGGCCATATCTGGATCACAGTGTACCAGGCCCTGGTTTAGTCCCAGAAAACATGATCCTCTCACTCCCTGTTGCCCCTCAGTCCCCAAACAACTACCTACGCACCTACTCAGGGACACACATGTACTTAACCTCACACAGCTGTGAGCTGCCCACATCAACCCAGAAAATTCTTTCACTATCTAAAGCAGCCGTGGGCAAACTATGGCCCGCAGGCCGGATTCGGCCCGTTTGAAATGAATAAAACTAAAAAAAAAAAAAAAAAAAAAAAGACGTACCCTTTTATGTAATGATGTTTACTTTGAATTTATATTAGTTCACACAAACACTCCATCCATGCTTTTGTTCCGGCCCTCCAGTCCAGTTTAAGAACCCATTGTGGCCCTCGAGTCAAAAAGTTTGCCCACCCCTGAAGTCAGCTTTCACCCCAAGGCTACAAGCCAGTCAAGCTGCAGTATCTAGATTCATGCAGTTTCTCAACTATGTGATCCTTTCTGGGTACTAAGATAGAAAGACTGAACTATGTGGTAGTGGCAGAGAGGAAAAAGAACCCCCCCCCGCCCCGCCCCCGTGCACAAGAAAATTGGCACCATTATTTGTTTCTCTCTTAAAATGTCAATATGATTTAGAAATGCATGTTTAATCAGGAAATTAAGTTATCTTAAGGAGGAATTGCTAATGGAGATTCTGTCAGAATCCCTACTGCCATTATTAAATGGGATAGAACTGCACCCTTCAGCATTTTTCATACCTGCATTAGTCTCGTCCACTAAATTTTACCTAAAAAAAAGTTCTTTATTTTTCATTCTATTGCTAAATCTTAAAGTGAGGTACCAAGGTAAATCTTTTAACTTGGCATCTACATGACGTTTCCCTCTAATGTTATTTCTTCTGAGTAAAAGATAATGGTTTTCAGTTCTTTGCCCCATTTTGGCTTCAAACATGAAAGTGGTGTGTTTGATGATCATCAACAAACCAGAGCATATTCTGACTCTATAGCAGTTGTTCTCAACCTGTGGGTCGCGACCCCTTTGGCGGTCGAACGACCCTTTCACAGGGGTCACCTAAGACCATCCTGCATATCAGATATTTACATTACGATTCATAACAGTAGCAAACATTACAGTTTTGAAGTAGCAACGAAAATAATTTTATGGTTGGGTCACAACATGAGAAACTGTATTTAAAGGGCCAGAAGGTTGAGAACCACTGCTCTATAGAGTGAAGGGGGGAAAAGCCCATCGAAGAGGTAACACGGGGCAGGCAGGAAGTGTTGGGAAGTCAGGCTGGAAATGACTCTCCTGCCATCACAAAGGCCCAGGCAGGGCAGTTGCCTCCGTCTTTGCTCCTATTCACAACTCTTGCTGGGTTCTTTGGAATTCCATAGGAAGTTCTCCACGAGAGGTATTCATGTAACCTACTAAACTCAGTTATGCTTTGGCTATTCTTTCCAGACTCTAATTGGGAAATAAGTTTAGAGCTGGAAAAAACTTCACAGCTCATCTAACCCAGAGGTAGTCAGACCTGGTGGCACATCAGTGACATTCATTGTCTCTGTTAAAAGGAAAGTTTTCAGGCACTGGAGACATTCTGATTAAGAGATTCTGGGCCACGGGAATCTTGATTTCAAACCTGGTTCCTATGTGAATGTGATGCCTCCTCTAGGATTGGGAAATCCATGGGCCAGGATTAGGAAATCACTGATTTAGTTCGCCTCCTCATTCTAGTGATGAGAAAATATTTTTTGAGTTGTTGAGTTGCCAAAGTTCTCACAACCAGGAAATGGCAGAGCTGGGCTCTGGGGCAGTCAAGATTAGCAGGACTGCAGGCACCTCTCACTGCTGGGTCCATGACCACTTCCCTTATCTGGAATAGAGCTCTTCCACCTGCACTTAACAACCTCCTCAGCACAGCCCTCCAGGCAGCCCGTGCTGGCAGAGTGTGTTGTCAAGTACGAAGCAACATATTTGTTATTCTAAGACAGAGCCCACAGTGGCCAGGTACCCATTTATGAAACAGGTGCTCTGGTATTTTACATTTTTATCAGATAAAAAGAAAAATGTGAATTCTACTTTGATATTTCTTAATTGCCCTGATGATAAAATATGACCCTTTGAGAAGGGACCTCAATGTTTATGAATCATCGATGATTGGTTGTGGGGCCAGTAGGGCTATTCTGAAATGAATGGAATAAATTTGTTTGTGATGTTTAGGGGTAAAAGAAGGAAGATCTTTGGGGGCACAGAGCATTTTTGGAGGAATCATTTCTGGTTCAGTTGGTGCACATATAGTTTAAAAACTTTTTATGCTCCTGCGGGGTAACGCCAGACTTGGATCCAAGGATACAAACTCAAATCCTTTAGGCTGAGTTGTAAAGTATCCTGGTTAGTAATGTAGAGTGCTGTCCTAATGCAAGAGGGTGGGTGTATTTTAATAGTTATATAATAACTGGTTAGTCTACACAGAAGATATTAATAAAGTATCTATAAACTGCATTCAATTATATGCCAGAATAATATATTCCCAGACTCTGGGATAGGCTGTCCCAATTGAGTAGAGAATTTCAAGTTTATGAACTGTTTCTTATAAAATGTGACAGCTTTAAGAAAGGATGAAACATTCAAACGGAAGCTGCTCAATGGTGTACCCAAGCCTCAAAGCTGTTACTGATGGTAACAGGGTCATAGTTCTGCTATCAGTGGGAAATTCTCCTTAAAATATCCTCCATGCCCTTAACGCAGTGGTTCTCAACCTTCTGGCCCTTTAAATGCAGTTCCTCATGTTATGACCCAACCATAAAATTATTTTCGTTGCTACTTCATAATTGTAATGTTGCCACTGTTATGAATCGTCATGTAAATATCTGATATGCAGGATGGTCTTAGGCGACCCCTGTGAAAGGGTCGGTCGACCGCCAAAGGGGTCGCGACCCACAGGTTGAGAACCGCTGCCTTAACGTAAGGCAACTTGACTGTTTACATGAAAATATATATTCCCTTAAACCACCACAAATAAAAACCCAATGCCTTTCATCATAAATCTGCTCTAGCTTGTGTGTTCCTTAAGAAAAGGCATGGTCCTGTTCACCATTTTCACCAACAATAGCCCCTGTGCATGGATATACCGGGAGCTCAAACATTTGTTGAATGATTAAATATTTGTGGATTGAAGAAGGTAGATTTCCATTATTGATCTTTTTTCCAAATAATATAGTTATTGCTCTTTCTGCCAACAGCTTCTGCTTTTCCTCCCCAATTTCCCCCTGCAGTTTCCTAACACCTTTTATGCAGAGAGTGACTTACCCATGCAGGCAGGGCCAGTGCATACAAAGGGACTACTATGGTTATTGCAGGCGCTCCACTGGGTCCCCATCATAAAGTATACTTATCCTCTGGATAGAAACAATCCCTCCAGGTTGCTCTTTGTCTCTCGCACATTTATTAGTCTAATAGTAAGGAAGAAAGTTCATGGGGATGATAAACTAGTGTGCTTAAGGCTGTGGTCATGTCTAAATATTGAGTTTGATTTGCCATTGACTGCCAAATCCTCCCTGGCCTCAGCAGTGCCCTTGAACAGTCTCCCTGTCCTTCTCAACAACTGTCTTGCTCTGTCTTACAGCAACTGATGTGTATCTGTAGGTCACTGATTTTGACTGGCTGCCAGGTCTGGTATGGCTGAATTCATTTTATCATTTGTTAGGGAGCCACAGTATTCTTGACTTTATATTTAGCAGGCTTATTGGATTAAGGTTTAGGATAATCCACTAGCACAAATAAATATCTCATCTCATACACAGGGGAAATGCACACAGACACCGTAGGTCAAGAGTTGTGGGAAAATGCAGATGATGGGAACCTGAATGATGAGGACACTTTAGCCTAGCAATAGTGAATGAATGCTCCTGATATATAAAAAAACACAAAGTTCATGTTATTAGTAGAATTCTTCTATATAGTGAGATCTTGAAAACACAATTATATAAGTACTAAAGGCGCAGTACACAAGATTTGTACACTCGCGGGGGTGGGGGTGAGGGTGGGGGTAAGGTAGGGGATTCCTCAGCCCAGCCATCATCCTTTCACAGTAACAGTCCAGGAGCCCCCAGGGGAAGTTGTCAGTTGGACATCCTTAGTGCTGCTGCAGAGGCAGGAGAGGGTCCTGCCACCACTACTGTGCTCACCAGCCATAAGCCCAGCTCAGGGCTTCTGGCCGAGTGGAGTTCCACCTGTGGGAGTGCACTGACCACCCCTGCGTTGAGTGTCTGCCGCCTGGCGGTCAGTGCATGTTATAGCGACCGGTCATTCTGCCGTTTGGTCAATTTGCATATTAGCCTTTTATTATATAGGATATCTTTATCCCATCCTTATTCTCCTTCTTCCTTCCTCCTTAACTTTCTGAAAAAAAAAAATTATTTGTGCTTATTTCTCTAAAAATGAATACTCATGACAATTTATACTTGCCTGTGGTTTCTTCAATGATGATAGTACTGTGGTATTCATTCTTTTAATTGTGTGTCCATCATTTGATGTTAAATGTAGCACCTAGTATCACCTGTGAAAACTGTCCAGCCTCTATCTATGATATTCAGAGCAGGTCCAGAGTTTGCACCTGCCAATAGCTTGTCTAAATGTTTAGATTAATTTAAGGATTGTGATTTTAAAATATAAATTATAAAATCTAAATTACTTGTATTGTATTAACCAATCACAATTGAAACCTTCCCATCTATTTTCACTACTGGGGATTATATGAGAAGAGGCATGGATCTTGGGCTGAAGATAGAATGTAAAGGTGGGGTGCAAGGTAAGGTGCCCGTGGCCCTATTCATTGACCTATCCCAGGGTGAAATCCTGGTGTCGGTGCCTGCTTCCACATTGTTATTCCCTGAGACACCACCATATAATCTCCGTCACTTCATAAATCTTGAAAAAATAGATAAGGGGCTCCTTTCCTTGGTCTAAGTCTTCATGCACAAAAAATAAACAAAAACTAATCCAACTATTTATTCAGTGTTTTATCAAACATTTACTAAGGGCACGCTGCTCTAGGTGCCTGGGTTACATCAGAATACAAAACAGACAAAAATACCCATTCTGGGGGATTTAAAAGTCTCCAAATGGCCACTGATGTTGCTGAGGAGGGCCAAAGCTTTGCCACCCCCAAATGTGCCTTTTGGGATAGTGATTTTAAGCTGGTTACTAAGAAACAAAAGACGCAGAAGAATTTTTTGCACACCCCCCTTTACCTGCCTAAAGAAATCCAGAATGAAAAAACCTGCTTAAAGAAAGAAACATTACTTTAACATCCAATATAAACTAAATCTGGCTACAGGAAGAAATGTAGCACAGCCTGTTTATTAGACTTTGCTGTGTCCTGTTGTTTCTGGGTGGCTCAACAAGACTTTGTTTATCACATGTTTGCTCTTTCCCATCTACCTGTGAATTGCCTACTTTCCCTTTGAAATCCCAGAGCCCTGTCCCCTTCTCCTTTGTCCAAAATGGACATATAAACTTCAAATGTCAATTGTACCTTAGGGTCTCATATCCTATGACACCCCAGAAATGTATCACCCTAATAAATTTTGGACATTATCTCCTGCTAATCTGTCTTATGTTAATTTGATTATTAGCCCATCCAGAAGATGTAGAAGGTGGGAGGAAAATTATTTTGTGTGCCTCCACATTGCATTTTTTGTTCAGTAAATCCTGTTATTTCCTGGTCAGTGCTTATGCAATGAGCAGTAAGTGTGGTTAATAAAGCCTAACATTTTCAAAATTATTGCTAAAAATATCTTCTCAGTTACTCATGATTACACCTAAAAATCACATTTAAATTGGGCAACCCCATTTTTAATTATTAACTTGAATTAATGTTTCAGGGCCCCTATTGATACCTTTGTAATTAGCTAGTTATTAGGAGAGAAGCAAAAGGGGAAACCAGACATTATAGGCATATTGTTTATGGGTGGCCCTGAAAAAATTTGTTTACCAAATGTTTGCTCTTTCTCCTCTACCTGTGAATTGCCTATCTTCCCCTCCTAAGTCCAGAATGACCTATCTACCTCATTTTGCGTCACTGTCTTTAGACTTTTCATGTTTATATGTATTCCCTTGATGCATTCATTAAGACTTTATGTTCTCCTGTTAATCTGTTGTATGCCATTTGAATTATTTCATCAACCAGAAGGAAAGGGCTCCGTTCCTTAGTCTAAGTTTCCCTGTCTCCAACATTATAAAGTGCAATTGCCTCCCAGCCTCAAAGTATCTTAGAAAATAATTTCTCAAAGAGAAATTTGCTTCGTGATTGAACCAAAGGAAATCAGGTGGGTTTAGGACTTTGTAAATTCAGGCAATGGAAAAGGCCAATAAATTGCCTCTGCTGAGAATCATTATTGATCACAATATCTCTCAGATTCAGAATCTCTTCCACAACCTATTGGTTCAGATGCCTCTGGTGGCAAATATCAGCAAGCCTAATTCATACTACTAGCCCCACACAATAAAACGTGAGTCAGGTAACTGCAAGGCTTTAAGAAGGGATGTTTAAGGTGAGATACAATTATCAGCTTCTTATAACCAGAAAGAACTCAGGTTTTTGTACTCCATTATCCCTGGCTTGTCCTCCTCAGAGTTGCCAGCACCGTACAATACATGAGTCATCATTACAATGCAAGCATGGTAGAACAATTGGAGAGTAAAACGGCACCTTCTAGCTCAGTGATGGTGAACCTTTTGAGCTCGGCGTGTCAGCATTTTGAAAAACCCTAACTTAACTCTGGTGCCGTGTCACATATAGAAATTTTTTGATATCTTCAACCATAGTAAAACAAAGACTTATGTTTTTGATATTTATTTTATATATTTAATTGCCATTTAACAAAGAAAAATCAACCCAAAAAAATGAGTTCGCGTGTCACCTCTGACACGCGTGTCATAGGTTCGCCATCACTGTTAGCTGTTTCAACCTTAGCAAGTTCCATAACCATGTTTCTATCATCTCTAAATTGTTGATGCCTTTATTGACAGGTTACTATTAAAATAATTAGAAAGGGCGAGTATACAGTATCTGAGTTATAATAAATGTTCACAAAATAGCAGGTATTATTTTTGTCATTAGTTCAAGAAACAAATCTGGTGACAGAAACTAGACAGTGAGCCAACTTGGTCCCATTGAGCAATGCATTCACAAAGCCTCTCTCGCAATGGATCCCTTCTGGGGGTTGTTAATCTTGTCCATTTTCTGTTTCAATTTTAGACCCCTACTTGTCAGAAGTCAGTCAGGAGCACAAAGCCTCTATAAAGGCCTGGAAGGGAGGTGTCTGAGGGCCAGAGAAGTGGTCATTAACCATTCTACCTGAAGCACTGTTTGGAGCTTGCAGGGAAATCCAAGGAGCCACACACATCTGGCCACTGACGTGGGGCCAGCATGAAGAGGAGGATGGAGACGTCTACGGAAGCTACAGCCGCTGGGAGGCAGTCCCTGCTGTGTAACTGCAGCCTTCAGGGGTCTGAAACCAATTACCTGATGCCCTCAGCTGAGGCCGCCATTTGTCAGCGGAATCATCAGTCAGGGAAAGGAGCTCGGCTAAGAGTGGAGGCAAGCGCCTGCCAGGCACCCCTGTGTCTGCCCATCACCAGGTCTGAGGCTCAACCTTCAGTACTGGCTTCTGCTTACCTTCCACCTCCCAAGTCTCACACAAGCTCCCCTTGGACCTGGTTAGAGAAGGGGATTCCGGAATAAACCTACAATCAATTAACCAGCTCCAATGGCAGGCGTGGGACAGATGTTTCTCTTCACTTTATCATACTCATTTGCACCTTTTCTCTTGCCCCGAGCACAATTTGAAAAATAGCATCCACATCATTGCCGAAGGAGTCTGCTTTTTGAAGCTGTAACTCATTTTTGCCTTCGTTTTTGAAAAATAAAATTAAATATCAACTAGATTTATATATATTTTAGTGTAACTAAGTGCAAACTAGACTTTCTTCACTGCTCCTACATGTTTGCAGCTCAGCATGGTGGGATGGCGACAACCTAATACTGTGCACCACAAAGTGTGGGCCTTTGTTCTGTTTGTGCAACACACTTGCCAGGGGAGCAGGGAAACCATGGTTTTCTCCACATCTGTGGTTCACGACCTTTTCAAATGAGAGATAATATCTAATAAATGATCAGTTTTCAGATGAGCCTATAATACTCTTTATAACTATTGATTGAGAGAGTTCATAACCACTAAAATTTAATATGGGTCTAGAGCAGTGGTTCTCAACCTTCTGGCCCTTTAAATAACAGTTCCTCATGTTGTGACCCAACCATAAAATTATTTTCGTTGCTACTTCATAACTGTAATGTTGCTACTGTTATGAATCGTAATGTAAATATCTGATATGCAGGATGGTCTTAGGCGACCCCTGTGAAAGGGTCGTTCGACCGCCAAAGGGGTCGCGACCCACAGGTTGAGAACCGCTGGTCTAGAGTTTATTAGATAAATTTATTTTTCAGATCAAGTATTCTAAAAGTATATCCATGCATTTTGGGGTAAGATATTTTAAAAAGTACATACTAATATGTAAAATTCCAAAAGTACCTCCATCCATTTTGAGGGTTGCAAAAAGTACATAAAATATGTACATTTAAAAAAAAATTTTTCACCTACAGTTTAAATATGAATACAAATTCGAAGTTTTTCTCTTTAAGATGCATAACCTGCTCTTGGAGGAGCACTGCCTAGAGGTTCTCATTGTTCCAACTGCAGGAGGAGTTGGAAATGCTTTTCCTGTCGGGGAGACTACATTTCTCTACCTGACAAATCCCTGTTCAATTGCCACCTGCCATATAGAGGTGCCACCACCCCAGGCTTTCTGCTGCTCATTCCTGTCCACATCTTTGGGTATAAAATATAGCCTGGCCAATCCTGCTTTCTTCTTCCTACCAGGAACACAAGGGGAAAACATTTTCAGATTCTTTATGTGCCCAGATCAAAAAAGGTCAGCTTTTCAGCAGACCCTGAGAGGTAAAATAGAGTGCTAGAGATATATTCAGACATAACAGAACAGGGATCTGGGACTTGGAAACACACACAACTTCTGTTTCAGGTCATTTAGAAAGATTTTTGAATTATAGCAGTTGATGGTGGACAGATGTGTCTCTATAGTTCTGAGCTTTTAAAAGACCCCTGAAACATGTGATGAGAGTTCAGCAAATCTCCATCTATCATTATTCAAATGGACTTCAGGGAGAATGTTTTTTTCTTTTTTCTCTCAAGAGCAAGGGAATGGACGAATGGAAAAGCACTTATTAAGTGCTTTGGAATAAAGGTGCTGCCCACAATACACATACTTCATCAGGCATTAAAATGCAATGCTGTGACTTTTAAAAAAATGTAACAGCAACTGCCGTTCAGGACCACACTAGCTTAACTAACACAATGAGCGATGCATTTTCCCCGATGTATCATTGGAAGCATATAAATACAGTAAGTCCTCACTTCACGTGGCGAATAGCTTCTTGGAAACTGCAACTTGAAGCAAAACAATGCATAAGGAAACCAGGTTGTCCCTTGGCTAATTGATATAAATAAGAGTTACGTTCCTACAGCCTATTTCTGGTCACAAAAATATCACCAAATTTCTAAATAAAGACCCAAGGCACTTCTAATATTAAACTGAATAAATGTGAGCTACACTGGCATTTAAGAAAGATAAAAAAGAAAACAACAACTGAAAAGTAAGAGGATGATTTTCCAACCTGCTGATTCCAGTTCAGGATTAGGGAGTCCCTTCTGGCAGCTCAGAGCACAAGGCAGGCACGCACCCAGGACAGGCACCTTCTATGAGAGGGTACCTCACAACCACATCCACACTCACTCTGACTGGGGCAATGTAGATACACCAGTTTACCTCACAGGCTCACCTTTTGGGCTGTGGGAGGAAACCAGAGTACCCAAAGAAAACCCATGAACATGGGGAGAAGGTGCAAACTCCATGTTCAGTGGCCCAGGCTGAAAATCACTGTTTTTTTCATCAATGTTATAACGAGACAACATTGAACAAAACAACAGCATTCAGGGACCTGCTGTAGGTTCAACTAAAATATGGCTCTGCTTTATTGGCTGGGTTTCCATCCCATAGTAAATAAAAAAACAAAAAGGCTTCTTGTATATATTTTCCTATACCCAAACCGAGGAAGGTATATTGGGATATTTTGTATCAACAATGAATTTATAAAAATTCAGTCACACAGAATATGAGTGGGAAGCATCAAGTTCTCGTCCAACATGTGCCACTTTTTAGTCACACGGGATTGGAGTTTATCTCTGAGCTTTAGCTCTCCCATTTTCAAATCCCCTATTCTATCTACTTTACAAATCCATTGGGAAGATCTCTAAGGTGATGAATATGACAGTGCTCTAAGAGCTGAAAAAAGCTTCATAAATACAAGATACTATACATTATCATTATTTGTATTGGCTGTCTCTTATGGAGCAGTCCAGGGAACCAGCAATGTTCCAAGAGATTAAGATCTCAACTTTGCATCTCAGTGAAAAACAGCACTTCAAGGACTGCAAGGTTCTCCTTCTGACATCACTCCTGGGGGGGAAATGCCTTCTGCTTAATCATCAACATCACCGCTTTCTCCACTGAGAGCCATATCTGATGATGGATCACTCTAGCAGTGATCTAACGTCACCCTTTGCTAGGCTGGAGAAATCTAAGCAGGTCACAGCATTTGTCTTCAGATGGGAGAAAAAACAGTAATCAAGGCTCATTTGAAAAAAAAAATGAACTTTGCCAATATATATTTGAATGCTTCATTTTCACTTTCCCTATCCACAGATGCTCACACTGTTATAAGCATAATCTTTCTCATTTATCTCCTATCCGTCTATGTAGTAATGAATATCTGCGTTTCCTCATCTGTTAATTTATTTCACAAATGTTTGGTGGAGCCCAACTCTGTGGTAAGCACTGAGTTAGGTCTTAGTGTACATGATGGGCATTACTTCTGCCTTCAGAAATATTTAGTCTAGAGTCAGGTATAAGGAGATAATGTGTGACAGGAAGAGGCAGAAGGTATCCCCAGCATATGAGGACCCAGTAATTGAACCCAAGAAAAGAGTAGTTAAAAAAATTGCCCTAAACAGTTTGGCTCAGTGGACAGAGCGTCAGCCTGTGGACTGAAAGGTCCCAGGTTCAATTCCAGTCAAGGGCATCTACCTTGGTTGTGGGCACATCCCCAGTAGGGAGTGTGCAGGAGGCAGCGGATCAATTTCTCTCTCTCATCGATGTTTCTAACTCTCTATCCCTCTCCCTTCCTCTCTGTAAAAAAAACAATAAAATATATATTTTTTAAAAGTTATACCCTACAATTCATCTCTGTCCACCCCACTACTAAGCTGAGAGCACCTAATCAAGTTTCAAGAGATGGAGACAGGCTTTTTAGAGGTAGTCATATCTACACCGAGTCCTGAAAGGGTGAGTAGGATTTAGCTTGGTGACTCCATCTTCATTTTGCTTGTATTAAGGTATCTATTATATCATCTATTTTGGGCTCTACTTCCTCCTCGTCTCTGCTCTTTAACCCTATAGCCTAGTACTTTCTATTAATTCAAACCATCATCTTTCTTTGGTCACAGACAACTGATATTGTAAGCCATCATGATAATCATAATTTTAAGAGTTACTTTTCTTCAGTAACCATCAGTATAAGCCTACATTGAAATGGTTTGGTTGTATCTAAATTATTCAAGGAGAAAACTGATAGTGTTGATGACATTGAGGAAACTCTACAATAAGTGACTGTAATACCATGTGGTTGCTTCTTTCTATTCTTAATAAAACATTTCTGAATAACCCTTCTTAGGAACCTCCTAGCCACCAGATTCCAATTGTACCCCGATATTAACTCTCAAGAGGTCCTTTGGAATGTTCCAAAAATTTTAGTTTGAACTTCATTAAAAATATTTTAACTGACTTAAGATACTATAGGAACCATATATGTTTTGTGCAACCAGATAAACTTCTCTTTGTGTAGCCTTGAAAGAATGTGTATTCTGTTATCCTGCAAAGCTGTTTAAAAGTTGTTACCATTGCAACTACTTATATATGTGAATTAGAATGTGCTCAATTGTGCAGAAATAAGACAAAAATGTACAAAAACTTGAATGCAGATGCTTATTTGACTTTCATTTGTGTCACTCATTTACATCTATCAGAATGGCCTTTCTATTTTAAATGACTTTGTAATACATAATTATTATCAATTTAGACCTAAAAATAGAAAAAAAAACATTTTCATACATTGAGGTTCTTGCTTTGGAAAAAGGTCCCTGTGCTAAATATGTTTGAAAACTCTTGATCTAAGCGCATGTCCTTCTTTATTTCTCAGGCAAAGGTCTGATATCTTAGCAGGATTTGAAACTTCATCTAATAAACACAATTCAAATAAGAATGATCTGCTGTTATTAAATCAAATGGAGTGATTTACCTCCCAATGCTTCTCACAGAAGCAGCAATATTGTTGCTTTGAAGGGTGACATTAATATTTGATGTTTGGTCCTTTCCCTTTATTTAAGAATTATTTACACATACTTATTTATATGCATATATAAGTAATATATATATATATTTATGATACATTATGATAAATATATCAATACATAATAAATGTATGAGATATATACCTTGCTGGTTCTTATGATTGGAAAAAATGTAAAGATAGCATAATGTTAATATTAGCTAGAATATTAAAACCTGTCCACTTTTAGGCTTTTCTGTTCCAATCTAGATGCATATCTTTCACAATTTATATAAAAATAACACCATCAAGCAATTCAGAACATCAACATTATCTCTGGCAATAAAGAAAGCTCAAAGAGCCGTAACCGGTTTGGCTCAGTGGATAGAGCGTTGGCCTGCGGACTGAAAGGTCCCAGGTTCTATTCCAGTCAAGGGCATGTACCTTGGTTGTGGGCACATCCCCAGTAGGGGGTGTGCAGGAGGCAGCTAATCAATGTTTCCCTCTCATTGATGTTTCTAACTCTCTATCTCTTTCCCTTCCTCTCTGTAAAAAAAAAAAAAAAATCAATAAAATATATTTTTTAAAAAAAAAGAAAGTTCAAAGATGACATGGGAAGAAAAGGTGTTATGAATTTCATAGAAAACCACAGATTCTGCCTTTATGGAATGAAGAATGGAAAGCTAAGAGATGGGGGAGGATTGAACTATTTGGTGTCATGAAGCGTTTTAAGAATTTGGTACATCAGGATAAAAGATTTGCTGCATAATTACTAAAGGAAGCTAGTTGTTCCACATGAAAACTTTGTTTTTCCTTTCTTTATACCCTGTCACCCTCATGCTCCATTACTTTCATGTTTTAGTGCTGTCTGGTACCCAGGTTTGTTACAATCTGCACTTACTATTTCAGACATTAGTTCAACTCACTCTCATCAAAACCAAACCTATCCTGTGCTCAAGTCTCTCAGGGCTGAAACTAAGTTTACGCTTTGATAATTGATAAATATGTTCCCTTTTCAATTAAAAAACAAATGTATTTTAACCCAAAGGTCAAAACTCATGTTATAGTCTTGACTTTCATTTTCTTTGACTTCAAAGTCAGTCATTCACTGTCAACATAACAACTAACTAGAGGAGGGAAGCTTCATCATTGCAGAAAGCCACTTGGACTGTTCTTACATAGATTAGTACCACTTTTCACAGTATATATTAAAAAGTGCTACTTGTTGTTTCTTAATTTCTATCCTATGTAATAAAAGGCTAATATGCAAATTGTCCCCTTGACTGGGAGTTCAAAGTGGGGGAGGGGGTGGCCAGCCAACCTCCTGTGTCCCCTCCCTTCAACTGGCCTGATCGGCCTGAACAGGGCCGGGCTGGTCGGACCACACCTGTGCACAAATTCATGCACCAGGCCTCTAGTATAGGTATAAGCCTAAAAAATTCTGCTGTACCCCATTACTATTAACTGGGATCACTCCAATTTTATCTAATAAGCAGAGGCAACTTCTTGGTAGTGATGAACATCAATATTTATTGACAGATATAACTATTATCAGAGAAGAATCAGGGGTCAAACTTTCCCACAAATCATTAATCATAAAGTTGCCATTGGACCATTTTGTGAATTGTCCAATTGCTGCAATATTTGAATTATATGTATCTATACATTTTTCATTCTATTCCCTAAATGTCATCATTTAAGAAGCTACTTCTAAAACTGCTACTTAAGCATGTCTGGGAATTCGAGGTCTATAAAATTAACTTTGCCCCTCAATAAACCAGGGAGCAAGAGTGTTTTTTGCTTGTTATCATACTGTCTCATCGGAAGAAAATATTTTTTGCTCAGTTCAGCTGTAGACAATAAACATGCAGACACCCGTATCTATGATCTGATTGTTAACTCTGTTCCAGATCAGCACAGCATTGACTTTGGAGAAGTGCTTTTTATTTGTTATGAAATTTTTCTGGCCACCTGAGGCAGGGAAACTTTCTACTTGATCAAAGTGCACATTAATTAAAGACCCAAACTCCCTTTCTTCTGAAATCAATGAAATGCAATTGTGCTTCTACTGAGAGAAGTCCTGCAGTAAACAGGATACCCACCAAGTACAACATAATTTAAAATTAACATAATTAAAATTGTTTGAGGTCTATTTCATGGAGAAGGAATCTATTTTTCTGTCGAACACTAATTTTCCAAGGAACACATTCACTTTAGGAAATTTTCAACTAATGTAGGGTAGTTGAATTTTCCATTTAAAATGAAGCTTTAAAAAAGGCGGGGTTGTAAATAAAATTGTAATTAAGTACAAACTGAGCACTTAAATAATTATAAACACACTATTTTTTTTTTTTTTTTGCTTTCTATGTTGGCGTAGCCTTTGAACTAGCCTACCTTATAACATTTAATGCAAACTCATTCTAATTATTATCTGAAAATTCATAATTGCCTTATTTTAAAAATGTTATAATCTACCCAAAAAAGCAAAAGCAGGAAATGCTTTACTATTGTCTTCTATTGATTTATACTGCATTTTTTTTCTGGTAGCATGAATATATTTAATTAATTGAAAAATTCAAGATTTACTTTAATTCACTTGGCACCAAAGACACTTCCCAGTTATTGGAATGTGAAAGAAGACAATAATGCCAGTAGGTTTTCTGTAATATTGTCTCAAAGGCCTATGAATCAAAAAGAAAGCTGACTCGATGAGTTAATTAAATAAAATGGACTAGTGAATTCTGAGTGGAGAAGATTTTGATGAATCATGAGAATTCACGCATAAGTAAAACAGGACAAAGTATTTAAGAATCAAAATAAAGTCTGCTTTCCTCCAATATGTTGTGTTTATTGTAGCTATTTACTTATAAAAAATGAAAATATTTCACATGTACCTAGCACATTCTAAGTACTCAATAATATTAAATATCATTTCTTTTGCCACCATTAGTATCAGATATTTGCTATAATTTTTATAACAACAGATAGAACCTGAATGATCATTAAAGAAAAACTGAATTTGTAAATTTTTAAAATATATTTCTATTTATTTCAGAGAGGAAGGGAGAGATAGAAACATTATTTATAAGTGAGAATCATTGATTGGCTGCCTCTTTCATGCCCCACACTGGGGATCGAGCCTGTAACCCAGGCATGCACTCTGACTGGGAATTGAACCATGATCTCCTGGTTCATGGGTTGATGCTCAGCCACCGAGCCACACCAGTCAGATGAATCTGTATTTTTTTTTTATCTGAATGCTAAACTTATAGAATGTCAGAGCTGTCCTGTGGCTGCTACATAATAATTGATTTAATTAAATTCATGAGCATTGGCCCTGTGTTTTAGGGAAAGTAGCTGCCCTTGGTCTCTGCTGTGTTCTCTGGATCTTTCAGCCCTGTTGCCTGGCATTGACCTGTTGAAGTACAAAACGCGTTCTCTCTGTGTGTAAAAGATGCTGAGAACACCTGGGAATGTTCCACACTGACTTCACATGACATGAATCTTCTGCTGACAGCTTCATCCCATCACCCCTCATTGTGATGGCTTCATGTCAGTGTACTTTAGTTTACTTTTAACAGAGTAAACCAGCAATCAATATTGATATAAAACAGTCTAACAACATAATGACTGTTTGTTATGAAAGTTAATCAAGGGAACAGAGACTTAGAATGTTCTCCCCAAGTGATAAGGTATTCTGACAGAAGGGCATTTCAGTGCTAAACAATCCATCTGCCTCGTTCAGGAAGTTGATCTCCTTGCTGAAGATGTTGCTGAAATGCAGAATGAAATGCAAGGGAAAGACCATTCCTCCCAATAGTAGGAAGTTTGGAAACACAGGGTCAGACATCTGTGGTGAAGTAGCTGAAAGGTGTTCTCTACCACTCTGCCTTATATAAATGTCCCCCTCCAAAACCATTTTATAAATAAGAATGGAATTGCTCATAGATTCTTCTAGAACATTTGAACCTAACTTATTTGAAACAAGTTCCCTGAAAGGAAATGGGAAAACTGCATTCCAATATCAATATATGATCCCTAAGAGAACAATTCAAATATAAGAAATCTTGTGTTGGGAGAATTAAATATCCTTATTCTTTTTTTATTAAAAAACTGCTTGACTTCAGAAATATATACAAAAAGAAACAAGGTAGATAAAAAGCGTTAGCCTTTATATTAAAAAATAATAAGGCAAAAAAACCAAGTCAGGATTATTTTATTATGTCCAATCATTTTATCATACACACTAGGCTGCATAACATAAAAAGTTTAAAACAAATTATTTTGGGGGCTTGTAATAAATTCTTGTATATGTTCAATATTTCCTATAGACTACCCTGAAAAAATGAATCTCACCTACATCTTAAGTTAGGATAAAAATTAGCTGCTTAAATAAATTATCCCTGGGAAAGTGGAAGGGGCAACTTATTTCATAAATGATGGTAAAACTTGAGGTTCAGATCATTTTTTTTTTTCATGAGGGAAATACTTTTTTACATATAGTCTTGAAAATTCTTATGCAGTTTCAGGGAGAAATATTTCCCTTCTATTGAACAAAGAATAGACAGCAATGGCATGCTCTTTATTAAACTAGGTTTTCCCCATTCTTTCCCACATTTCTCTCTCTCCATCACTAAATCACATACAAAAAATTCTTAGTTGATAGTCTCATCTCTACTAGGTACAAGATTATCGAAAAAGGAGGCAGCCGTGAATGTAAGTATGTAAGAATGAACATGTTTAGAGGCGAGAGTTCAGGGCCAGATTTTCTAACATTCTAAGCAAAGCGATGGGTTAAATAAAATTCTGGATATATTGAACAGAATCAAATGGCCCTTTTTAAATGCATAACTTTAGCAGCAGCCCCCCTCAATTTGACCTTATCTATTAACCCCCCTCATCTCGTTTTCTTCTCTCAATTAGAGCTGGTTTTCTCTTCCGTTTGGGCTTGAGCTGAATCAGGAACCTCACAGATACTAAAGGAGCCTATGTGATTTACTCCCCCTTTTATTAGCAAAGCCTTCAGGGGGAAAAACCCTTTCTATCCAGCTTCTTGGTTAAATACAGACTCAGGGCCAAAGCACCTGCTGACTGATTTCTCTAATTCACATGGCAGCATCCGAAGCCATTTGCAGCCTTCCTGCTTGCCCTTAAAGTTCTGCTCCAGGTTATTTGCTCTGACTTTGTTTTCTCAGCATGTTTAATAGGACACGCACAGATACTATCAATGGCCTTTAATTTAATCCTTCGCTGGTGCTGTGTAATTCCAAAAAAAAAAAATGTATTGTACTCAACTTGAAACCAAATAGAATTTGTTCTTCGGTTGGGAAAGGCCCTGAAGATTCTAAGAGAGAAAGTTAGAGTCAAGTAGAGCGCCTCTACCTAAATGTCAATATATTATAGGCCATTGGGGAAGGTAAGCTAAGCCTCTCCCTGTTCTGGTCTTTGCAGAACTGGAAGGAGAAAATTCTATTTCTGATTCAGGATCCATTTTGTCTACCCCATTGGCCCTCAACCTTTCCAAGCACTTCTGTAGAAGAGAAGCAAATAGGCAATGCTGGCAATCTGATGATTTGTGTCTGGACCTGAGGTGATTTTCTGGGAATGAGATGCTGTGCATTCCTCAGAGAGGTGACTGGTGAGATACATAGAAAGGCTCTCTTTTTTTTTCTTGCCATAAAGATAGCTTTCTTTGCACCAGTCTCCCTGACAAAAATAGACACCTCTAGCTGATTCCAACTGCAGGAAAGTTGGGGGAAAAAAGTACCCATGAGCACCTATATATCTTTGACCTAGATTTACCAACAGTTTGCCAATTTGGTTTTGTTCTCTCTCTCCCTCTCTCTCTCCAACTGTCTATCATGCATATATTTTTTAATAATTCGAACAAATTATAAACATCATGAACTTTACCCAAGAACACTTCAGCACGTATCACCTAAGAACAAGGATATTTTCTATATAACCACATACTCCGCTCCCCCAAAATTTTAAATAGACACAATAATATTCTTTAATATACATATTCCATATTAAAAATTTTACAACTTTCTCCATTTTTTTCTGATTCAGGATCCATTCAAGGATTAAGGAATGCATTTGGTTGCCGTATCTTTTTCATCTCCTAACTTCATAACATGGAAAATCTTCAAGAAGTTTGGCAAGTTGGCAGACAAAACAACTTCAATCTGTCCAACTGATTCCTCAAGAGAACATTACATATTTTTCCATGGATACTACAGAAATAATGTACATTTCCCAGTATGTCATCTTAGGGAGCAGTGTTTTCAGTCGTCTCATTTTTGATAATGCTAACTTTTGTGATTTGGTTGAGGACATGTGTATCAGATCTTTCCACTGTAAAATAACCTTTCTCTCTTTCTCTGTAATTACTAACTAATCTGGGGGATGATACTGCGAGACCATGTGAATATTGTTTCCTAGTAACAGTGTGTTCAATGGTTTTACCATCCGTTGATCTTTGCCTCAGGTAATTATTAAATTAAGATGATTATTTTCTAATTTTGTTATTTCTCCTATATTCGGTAAAACATGCTGTTTTTTCTCCCCCCCCCTTCCTTTAGTATCTCTAAAGATGCAGAAATCTTTCTTTAATAGATATCAATGGATATATACATATAAAATACATATGAATACATAAAAATGAACTCTCTATATAAAAATGATCAATTATGAAACCCACAGCAAAATGATGAATTTTATATATAAAAGTTATCGTTTCTGAAACCCACACCTCGATTTTTAAAAATTCTGTTAAAATTAGTGGTTACAACCAATGCAGCGCTCATGAAATATCCATTCCATACTTCCAAAGTGGCAAGGTTTTCAAAACAGACACAAAGAGAAATGAGGTTTTTGTTTCTTGGAACTCAATATACTAATCAGATGGCCAGTTGGTTATGGGAATTTTCACTTATGGAGAAAACAGAACTAAGCATAGAATTTGGCAATTTGGACCATGAGAATTCTCTGTATTTTCAGGGAAACAAGTCTTTCATATTGAGAAATTGAGTTCTTTGGGAAGATAAAAATAAGAAACTGATTAACTGAAATGAAGACAGAAAAAAAATCCAAAGAACCAGCCAACACCCTAATAAAAGAAACCCAGAAGCAATCAAAATACATAATTTAACTTGCATAGGCTTATAAGAGTGCTGATGGTGAGCGGTGCATTTTTAATAAGAAAACCAGATGTGACATACATATTATCCTAGGCTTCCTTTTCTTTCTTGGCCTGCCTACAGTTGTGTAGTTCCAAAACCAAACTGCTATATCAATATGGCATTCTTCCTCCAATTTTAGGTCACTCCTAAAGGCATAACTTCTCTTAATTAGAGAATTCATAAATTTTTCACAGAAAGATTTATCTGCTTTTAGAGCTCAAATCACCAAAAGAAAGTTTCACCCCTAAAAAGATTATGAAAGTTTAAAAATAATCTTCTTAGTTATTATTTTTTTGCTCCAGCTTTCATTTGCCAGAAATTGTTATATCGTTTTCTCAATATGAAATAGTATATGAACCATAAGTGTAAAAACTTGTTTAAAAAGTTAGTGCCAACAAAGAAAGAAAAAAAGGAGAAAGGGAGGAAAGAAAGGAATGGAACAAAGGCATAAAAAATGTAAAGAAATAAAAACTTTTTGTCAAAGATATCTACAAAGTCAAGTTAAACTGACAAAGTCAAACAAATCACTGCAGTAGAATGCTATGCAGGTGTGATTGTGTCCACACTGGGAAAAAAACAGTTTAGGAAACTTGCAGAGAAGGAAGGAGACAAAGTAAGCAAGGTAACTTAGATAAGTAAAGGCTAGCAGAGATGGAAGAGTTCTAGAGAAGTGAATGAGTCACGTCTGGACAACAAAATGAGATGACAGGTTATAAAAGAAAAAAAGGTAACAAGATTCTAAATCATTAAGAATTGGAAGAAAAATAATTTGAGACAATAATAACAAAGAATATAACTCATTGGGCCCAGACCATGTGCCAGACCTTCACGTAGTTATCTCATTTATTCCTCATAGCAGTTTTACCAAATAGGTGATCTCATTCCTATTTTACAAATTGGTAAACTGAGGTTCATAAAGATTCCTTGTATTGGCCCAATTTTCTAGATGAGGCATGCGCAGCGGCTCACAGTGAATGAGATAAATGATGGGGGTGGGGGTCTGATTCCAGCACATCTCCTTCTCTAAGCCCCAGCTACATCAACCAAGTTGATAGTATGGGTGCATGGCTGATTAGTGGGGTTCAACCTACATATAAGGCTAAGGAGAACAGAAGTCCATCGTGTCCACAGCCAACCTGCACAGAGAGCTGGACAGAGTGCTTAGCTGGCTTCCTGAGAGATATCAGGCTACTATATCCGGAAATGAGACCCCAACGCACCATCTTTACAAACTGTGTAACATAGGGATACCCCCTTATAAACAGGGAAACTGATGCAATGTAATGCAGTCCGAATGTAACACATCATGTATGATCAGGCGCCCTCTGAAAGATGCTCTGCCTTGGGCCCATTCTGATGACTAGTTCCTTTCCTGGGCTCTGACTGCAGTGCCCTTGTTTAAACAAACAGCCATGAATGCCACGCATTCAAAGAAATGTTTGCAGTGAATTAGGGTTTAGGATTGTTCTTTGCATTGGTCCCCGTCCAGGAAGCAACTGCCTGGTTTCATAATGGAACCATCCTAAAGGGATAAATCAGGGTGACCCACTTGGAGGCTTTCTAAAACAATGGCTGCATCTGCATTTCTAAAAGGAAAAAGCAACTCAGCTCGGACCATCCCAAATCAGAACCATGCCCAGAAACAAAAATATCCGCCTCAGAAACAAGGGTGCGTCCTGGGAGGCATTGTAGCGCCTGTCACATCAGGCTGATGGTAATTGGTTTTAACTGGCACTCCCACCAAAGCCATATCATTCATTACCTTGTCAGAATAAATCTACCTTCTGTGTCACAGGTTCGATTAAGAAGCCCTTACCCTTTTGTAATTGCATGTTAATCTGAATTTGTGTGCACTCCTTCACACAAAATGGATGCTTTCAGATTACATGTTGCCCGGCCTCGCTGTTCTGATTGTAAACACTAATCTAAAGGAACTCTGGCTGGTATCAGGATCAGTCTTCCTTCCCCTATAGATATCTTCAAATTAACCTCAGGGGGCTCAGTATCATCGCCCACTGGAGAGAAATGTTACCTATGATCGCTGGCACAGTGATTATTATTGTTTTAGTCCTATCCTGTTGCTGGGACACCAGATTTTTAAAAATTTAATATTTCCCCCACTTTGGCTTTTAGAATGTGTCATATCAAGGCTTCAGTAGGCTTTGCTCCACATGGCAATGAAAGTGTTTACTGAGTTCGAGTTGTTTGTGCCCATAAAACGCAGTAGAAATCTGAACTCTGCCTCATTTCCAGAGCATGGCTACCAACTGGCCTCTGCAGGAGCCCATGTGGTTGGAAGCAAACACTAAAGTGATTTGGGCTTGAAAGCTCCTGGAAAGGGTTTAAACTACTCCAGAGGGTGGGTGGTTTGTTTGGCAGATAAAGCCACTGGATAAGAGGCTCTCTGATGAAACTCTGTCCGCACCAAGAGGTGAGAAGAGAACTAACAGTTAGTGAGGGCATACCATCTGCCAGGCACTGTCCGGAATAATTACCAGTGACAGCTACCACCTCCTGACACATGCTGTGTGCCATGTGCTTTACAGTCATCTAATATATTTCTACAGCTGAGGTAGGTACAGGGATTCCCTTTTATTTTCCAATGAGAGGCCCGAAGCACAAAATTCATGCAAGGGCCTTGGCCCCCCGCCATGGTGACGGCCACCTCTGCCTCAGTCCCCACCTGCCACGGCAGCCAGGAACCTCCACCTCTGCCTCAGCCTCCCGCCCACCGATGCTTTGTCCAGAAGGAAGGACGTCTGGAAGGATGTCTGGGCTAATTAGTATATTACCCTTTTATTATCATAGATGCGAAGCTGAGAGGGTTAGGTAAGTTATCTAAGACCACAAACCTAGTGAATCAGAAAAGGGCTTCAAAAATTTGGTTACATCTGCACAATGTTCTTTGTAATACATTAAGCTGCCACCTGATTGAGTCCTTTTTTAAGACAAATTTGTATTGATTTCAGAGAGAAAGGGATAGGGAGAGAGAGATAGAAGCAGCAATGATGAGAGAGAATCATTGAGAGGCTGCCTCCTGCATGCCCTACACTGGGATACAGCCTGCAACTCAGGCATGTGCCCCGATCAGGAATCAAACCATGACCTTCTGGTTCATAGATCGAAGCTCAACTGAGCCATGGTGTCTGAGGGAGTCTTTCTTTTTTCACCCTTCTGTGCCAGAAGGTAGTTGAGGGAAGGCTATATTAGTATAGAGGAGAGCAGCAGAGCATGGAGTTGTAGCAGATGGCCTCCATGTCACAGAGCCAGCTCAGACTTCCTTCTGTAGGTACCAAGGGGTCACGGGCATAGGTTAAGCAGACCTGGTCAGAGGTCAAATGGAGGATGCATCTGAGCATGAATGAACTGGGGGCCTT
Organism: Myotis daubentonii; assembly: GCF_963259705.1. Classification (NCBI taxonomy): domain Eukaryota; kingdom Metazoa; phylum Chordata; class Mammalia; order Chiroptera; family Vespertilionidae; genus Myotis; species Myotis daubentonii. Next base: position 32,325,105 of record NC_081856.1, on the reverse strand, counting down.
GTGACTAGTTGGTCAAGCAGGAGAGACCCACGAAAAAAAAATTGCTGGTGAGGTGGGAGGTCGGGCAAAGTTGAGAAATGTCTGACATGAAGTTGGATGGTAATGAGCCCTGCCTTAACCTGTAAACATACTGCACAAATATTCACATATTAAAAAAAAAAAAAGGATGAGAGAAAACCTGGTCTTTTGTTTTGAGGTTTTCATAAGGATGCTGGTTCTTATATTTTAGATGGGAACATCTTATTCTTCAACAAATAACATAGGCCTGAAAGTTACTTTTCAAATTAGTGGGAACATTTTTGGAATAAAAGCTAAGTATCTCCAGCCAGTGAACAAGAATAGCATATTTATGTAATAAAGAATGATTGACCTATGGTTCACGTTGAAATAAATGAGAACAATTTGGACAATGAAAGCTTTCATTCAAACAAAGTTGTGCTTTGTTTAGGATTCATCATTCTTTAGATGTCTTGTGAACTTTATTTCTCTCTTGTCCTAAGTACCATGATTGTGTACTAACAGAATTTTATGTATTTATTTGTTGGTTTATATTATGAAAGTTCCATATGAAAATGTTTTAGCATCATTTATAACAAATATTGGGTTTATTAACTTAGGAAGATAGTATTTGAGTTAAAACTTGTGACACATACTGACCATTTCAAGTTATGAATAGCCTAAAAAACCAAATAAACTTCAGACAACTACACAAGCACTCCTTTTCCTAAGTAGAACATTTTTATTTTAATCCTCACCTGAGTATATTTTTCCATTAATTTTTAGAAAGAGTGGAAGAGATAGAGAGAAACATTGATGTAAGAGACACATAGATTGGTTGCTTCCTTTACTTGCCCTGACCAGGGCCAGGGATTGAGCCTGCAACCGAGGTATATGCCCTTGACCCAAATCAAACCAGGGACATTTCAGTCCATGAGCAGACACTCTATCCACTGAGCCAAACTGGCTAGGGCAGAACATTCATTTTTTAATATGTTTTTATTGACTTTAGAGAGAGAAGAAGGTAGAGAGAGAGAAATATGAATGAGACAGAGAAACATCATTGATTAGCTCCCTCTTGCATGCCCCCTGACTGGGGATCAAGCCTGCAACCCTAGGGTATGCCCTGACGAATAGAACCAGCAACCTCTCAGTGCATGGGAGGACACTCAATCTACACAGGCCAGGGCCAGAACATTTGTGTTTTGTTGTTGTTGTTTTTTAATTCAAAAAGACATATTGATCACTTGCTATATGTCAAACCCAGAATGAAGTAGAAATGAAGTGGGGAATAAACCGAAGACCTGCCTGCATAGAGACTGCCTGCTACCGTGGGAGACAGATGGTAAAGACATTAAAATAAAAACAAATCCCAAAACTCTAAGTGATAGGTTCTGAAGAAAAATAGACCAGAATAAGAGAAAACAGGCTGATGGTTATCACTGTTTTAGTTGGAGTATTGGAGAGTGGGTTTTTTAAAGAAGGCACCTAAATGGACTGAGGATACCAACCTTGCAGACATCTGGGGAAGGACAATTCTAGGAGATGAACATGTGCAAAGGTCCTGGGGTGAGTTTAATTTTGTGGGGGATGAAGTGAGGGAGAAAAGAATAGTAGAAAACAAAGGCAGCCTGGCTGTGGTGGTTAAGGGAATTGGGTGTTGTCCCATGAACCAAGAGGTCCTGGGTTCCATTCCCAGTCAGGGCACATGCCCGGGGTTGTGGGCTTCATTCCCAATAGGGGACTTGCAGGAGGCAGCCAATCAACAATTCTCTCTTATCATTAATGTTTCTTTCTTTCTTTCTTTCTCTCTCTCTCTCTCTCTCTCTCTCTCTCTCTCTCTCTCTCTCTCTCTCTCCCTTCCTCTCTGAAATCAATATATATATATTTTTTAAAGTAAAGAAAGGCCGAGGCTTCTCAGGAGCTGGGTATCTGAAGAATAAAGTCTTTACATTTGTTCTGGATGCAATGGATAACTAGTTGTAGTTGGGGTTTGAGCTGGGTAATGACATGATCCAAATTAGGTTTCAGAAGCATCACTTTGGCTGTTTTGTGGACAAGAGATTTTAGTGACACAAGAGTTGTTATACTGATTAGGAGACTATTGCAGCGTTGTGGGGGAAGGGGGGGGCAGCGACATGAGTGATGAAAAGTCATCAGTCCTGTGCTGCATTTTGAGGATGGGACTGAGATAAAGTGTTTCCCTACCTAACTTTTGTAATCCCTTCATATCATAGGAGGAAATGGAAAGGAGAGAAAGGGAACACATTACATGGAAGTAGAAGTTGTTTATTTTTTAAACAGTAATTGCTTTCTCCCTATAGAACAAGATCTTGCAGTGAGAAAAATCAAATCAGTTTTGACTTTTCTCAGAGGCTGACACTCCACTAATTATGTCTGGGGCTATGCTTATTTTTCAATATAAAAAATCTGCTTGAATAAGAGTTAATGATGATAATTCCAGGTTATATTTATTGAGCACTTACTATTTTCTGGGCACCAGGCTAATAGATTTCTATATTTTATTCACTCTTCACAATAATCCAAAGATAAAGCAACAGCTATCTGTCCTATCTCCATATTAGATATGAGTGAACTGAAGCCCAACAAGGTTAAGTATTTTCCAGGGTCACACAACCAGCAGAGAATGGCTCACCTAAGAATCAAAGCCAGGTCTGCTTGACACTGAACCCAGCTCTCAACAACTAGGCAGTTGTGTATATACATGTATTAAAACACACACACAACAATAACAACAACCAAAAAATACTGAACTCTTCAGGTATTATTCTATAGGACATTTTTAATTCACATACACAAATTTCTTTTGACCTTGAGACAACATTTAACACTATAATCTATGACTATAATGATTTCTACTTATTAGGTATTAACTGTGGATGCTGATTTTTCCACAGAAAAGAAGTGAACTCCAGAGACATGAAGAATGCTGACTGTGTTTTTGTAGCACGTTATTGATTTTTTTCTTCATTAATAAAGTAATAGAAGGGGTGGTGATTATATCTTTAGAATGCATAGATTTACTTTGTTAAACACACATGGAAGCTATTATTTGAACTGTATCTTATAGTTGAAGACAGGAAATAAAAACATTATCCCTTACAGAAAGTAAAGCAAAAATAAGCAAATATATAAATAAGTAAAGAAGCAAAAAACTTTTATACAACTCTAAGAGAAAGATGTTGAAAAATGAGGACCTCAAGCTCTATTCAAATTCTTAAAATCAGAATTTTACTACAACTTGTATCTTTCAAATGATTTTTCCAGGAAAATGCATTATATAAACAGCGTAATTCATTATGAAGGGCACGAGGTAGTTGATCTGGTATTCAGTTACAATACATATTTTTAAACTTTGTAATTAAGGTGATCAAATTTCCCAAGGGACGTTAAGGAGGTAAGAGCAATAGTTTAGAGGGACTGAGACGTTCTCTCCCTGCCTGATATGAACTTGGCAATGGCTAATCTCCGCCCCCACTCCTGTAGCTATAGCTCTCGCTGAGCTTAGGTAACTCTGCTTCCTGGCCTCCTTCTTCCATGGTAAAGACTGGTGAAGGCTTCCACACGTCACTCTCCTAGCTGGTTTCCTTAAAGCTGCCTATGCCTCTGGAAATCAGAACTCCAATAAACTCCTTTGAATTCAGTCATCTGAGTGAGCTGTCCCGCTCCCTGACTCACACTGGTCTACTGACTCATATGCCAGCCTTGTCTCCTACTAACCCAACCCATTGTTCCCAAGGTCTAGCCTTACTCTACTTCTTACCGCCCTTTGGATGCATCACCCCTGCCATTCCTCTGTGCCCTTGTGTGCTCTTTCCTCTCCTGCATTGCTCTGTACTCCTGTTTCTGCCAGTCAATTTCCTATTCATCCTACAAGGGTTATTAAATACCATTTTCTGTATAAAGCCTTTCAGGATCTGCCAAAGCCAATCTGTTATTCTTTCACAGGGTGTTGTTTATGTTTCTCTTGCAATGTTACACACACCTCAGTCATTCCAAGGCCACTTTTATGCCTTTTAGCATATCTTCTACCACCAGATATGGCTCGGTCAACATAAACCTCTTCATGCTGCATTAACCAAAATGTAAAATCTCAATGGCTAACCAAAACTATGTTTTATTTTGGCTCACACAAGCGGATCGCAACAAGTGTCCAAAGAAGGACAGAGGCACAGGGAAGAGAATGCTGGAGGGGCCCACCATGGCAATTAGATGCATCAGCTGGGCCATGTCACATGTCACCAGGGAAGTAAAGTTCCTCTAGGTAGCAGGAAGAAGAAGAAACCTGGCTATAGGTGAGCATTAGGAGTACTCACTACTTACCTATACTAGACTTTTCAAACCTTTATTGTTCTTTAAAGCAACTCAGTATTTTTTAACTTAAATAAATATATTTTATAAGGAAACTGCATCTGTTAATGAAAAGCTTCTATATTTAATCTCTTCCTTTCTAATCATAGTGAAACAAAATCATAATAATTATAAGAGTAACTAGAAGCTCGGTGCACGAAATTTGTTCACAGGTAGGGTCCCTAGGCCTGGCTGGTGATCAGGGCCAATCTTTGGGGTGACTGGTGGGGCAATTGGGGGGCCCTGCTGGCACCCGCCTTGGCTGGCCTGGTGCCGCCAGCTTGCCGGCCCCGCCCCCCATCATTGCTGCTGGTTGCCTCCCTCTGCGGGCGACGATGGGGCAGTTGGGAGGGGCCCCTCCACTGGCACCCACCTTGGCTGGCCTGGGGCCTGCAGACTGGGGGCAGCTCCTGCATTGAGCGTCTGCCCCCTGGTGGTCAGTGCGCATCATAGCCACTGGTCGTTCCACCTGTCATTCTGCCGCTGTGCAATTTGCATATTAGGCTTTTATCATATAGAATAATCTATATAATATCACTTAAATAACATCCCGTGAACCATACTTTGGGAAGCACTATTCTAATGTTAAAATAGTTAATATTCACTGAGCAGCTGGCACACGTCAGCAAGTTTCTAAGTATTTCCTAAGAACCCACAAGTAGTAAATGCTCTTTATTATCCCCATTGTACAGATGAAGCATGAGAGGCCAAGGCATTTTCCCAGGGTCATATCGATAGTAAGTGGCAGAGGCAGAATGAACCCTGGCAGCCTGATGTCAAGGAGTTCCTTTTTACTTGCTCTCCTTACTTTGTGTGAGCAACAATAGGGCAGGTTACTCTCTTTGCATTCCCATCCCTGACCCAACTGCCTGGTATGTAGTATGAACTGAATTCATTTTTGCTCACTTGCTGAACAGATAGAGAATTTTAGTACCGATATGGTGGCACAAGGATGAAACTGGTTATTTTTTTTTTAAAGGCACGGGGATGCAATGCATGTAAGTAAAAAAGCAAGATTAGGTAAATTCAAAATCGTGCTTCCTCACTACACTATATAATCTAACGAGCTTGTTCAGGTCAATATATGCCTTAGGAACCTAGCTCTCGATGCCAATGGGCTGATACTGCTCTCACGTCCTCAGAATGCCAGGTCCCAATGCCCCCATGCCCAGTAGGTGACTTAGCCCTGCAACATTCCTCTCTGCTGCTGTTGGCATTTTCATTCCATAGCTGTGAGCCATGGCTGCTTCCTAGGAAAGGTACCTGGACTCTGTTGACCTGCCAAGTGGTATAGGAACACCATGTTGCTAACTGCTTGCTCTGTCTAGACAATGTCAATGCCCAGTCTGACGACCTTTTTAGTTCGTATAAGTGAAGATAAGCATTCACAAATATTAATCATTTAGCTTTTCATTAGTCTGAGAGTAATAATTATTTAACACCAATTTGGTGTTTTTTGTTGTTTTGTTTTCCTCTTGAACTACCATAAAGAAAAACATCATTAATATAATTTGGGGGGAGAAGAGGGCATAACACATTGCGGACCACTAGTTTTATTGCTAGCTATACCCAGTGGCCAGATAAGTTTCTATTGAATGAGTACAAAAAATGTTTTACATAAATTTAAAGGCACGCTTTAAAATTAAATACCCATTGCATTTTGAAGTTATTTATTACATGTTCTTACAAGCTAATATCTTTTTAAAGAATTCTTGTGATTGGCCACAAGACTTAGAACAGAAAACACAAGAAATTTTGTGATCCTTCCGCAATGTTAATATTACATTAGGAACATTAAATGTTATCTCATTTAATCTCAACTTCTCCGAGAGGTAGATTGTACTATCCCTATTTTACCAATGAGGAAATTGAACCTCAGAGAGGTTAACTTGTTCAAGGTCATAAAGATAACAAGATCAGAGTTCAGTTTATAGATGTTGTTTTCTCATGTACTTTCTGAAGACAATACAGTCTTGCTAGTAACAAGAAGAAACTAAACAAAAAGGAAAATAAGATTAAATAAAACAAAGGGAAAGTGACAAAGTTTTGAAAGTTTTCACCCAAAGTATTTTCACTAGCCACAACCCATAAATACTGTTTTATTTCTTTGATCTCTGTCCAATTTTACCATTACAACTTCTATTTGAGAATGTTGAAAGATCCCTCTATATACGTTAACACAAAGGCCAAAGCTATCTTTTTCGTTTTTCTTTTTACCTTGAAGTCTTTTCCCCCCACTCACTTAGGAATTTTAGAGAAAGACGAAGGACATGTGGAAATAATAACAATAAAAATAATGGCCAACATTTATTAAGTGCTTACTATGTGACACAGAATTGGTCATTCAATTATCTAGTTAGCCTTAATAAGATTCATTGACATTTCAAAAAAAAATAGTCATCTTTCTTTTCTTCCCTCACAAGAAAAGGGTACTATGAAGCATTTTATCTTGGGGGGAGGGGAGGGAAGGATAATACAGAGAAATGAGATAGAAAGTAGCCCGGAATGGTGCCCATTGCTTGGACTGGAATTCTTAAGAAAGAGTATTATAAGATGTCTGTTGTAGAGGTAGGAAGTATGGAGGACCTAGCCTCAACCAACAGGATAAGGTGAGAAGGTAGGTCTAAAATGTGAATTTAAGTTAAAGAATTTTCTCAATTGAATAATGTTTCAAAGGGTCTCCTGGTAGCCACTAGCAATTGAGTGATACACAATAAACCTCTCTTTTATCTTAAATAGTAGGATTTGGTTCTTCGTATATTTTTTATGACTTCTGATAAGCAAGATTATGTTTTTGTGTAAGCATGTCATAAAGAATTTTAAATGTGCTCAAAACTGAAAACTGGGAGTTTTAATAGGTGTTTTGCAAGAAATGCACTGTAACCCTATATCAGAGGTTCGGAGACTGCACGTGAAAATACGGGTTTATGAATGTGAAGCTGCGGAAACTTGTCTTCAGAGAAAACAGCCAGTGATCGATAACTGAGCATATTCTTTAGCACACGCAGTGTACATTTCAATACATTTAAGGACTGAGAGCTTCAATTTATAAAATTATGTTTGGTAAAATGAAAGCCTTGGAGAACTAAGCCAAGTTTTGACTCACCTAGTATTAAAAGGACTTTTTCCTTGGGGGAGGGGACTGGTGGTGTGGGAGGTGGTTGTCCATGTGAACTATTTGAGAAAGCTAATCTTTTAGGTCTCCATTGAAGCCTCTTAGAATGTATACAATTAAAGTTGTGCTTAAATTATTGAAACGACTTGCAAAGTATACAGTAACTGATACTGCATTTCTAAGGTTAAAAAATTGTTAAAGTAAAAAACAAATAAAAAAATAAAATAAAACACAGAAACTCAGAGACTCTTAAAAGTACTATAATGAGCATCTACACAAGGAAAGATAAACAGGGTTTTGAAGGGACAAAGCTTAGTCCCTGGTAAGACAGGCAACTCAAATTCCTAGTAACAGTCGGAGAGCCTCCTTTCTGGACACTTTACTCCATGTTTGGAAAACTTTAGAGGTGTGGTGCTTCCTGTGGCACATAATCGAAAGGAATCAGGTGTTATAAAGCAGGCATTTATGATGGATGGTACGGAAATGATATTCTTTCACAATTTATGCATGGGCCATCTATAAGAAATCATAGATGAAGACAGAGCAACTCCAGTCTTCAAAATTTCAGAAGCTCCTCAAGAATTCAGAGCTCCACCACATCGTTCATTAGAAGGAAGCTCATGTATGCATCTTGTTGTAAAAGAGTTTGCAACTATGGCTCAATGAGGCAATCCTGAGATTAGCAAAGGAAGCAGAGCCAGGACAGAACGGGTTCCAAGGAGGACATGGAGTTAGGCTGCCTGGCCCAGGCTAGGACCACAGAGGAGAAATAACCACATGACTAGAGATGATACCCAAAGAAGAGAAAAAGTGACAATATCTTTTGCCGCCCCCCTTCCCCCTTCACCAAACTTCCTGTCTCCCAAAGTGATATCCTTGACAAAATCTCACCAAAAGCCAACTGGCAAGAAAACCTGGGAAATACAGCTTTTAGAAGTCAGGTCCTGTGATGGAGGGCATGTCAAGGGAAGGGCAGGTGGACAATAACAGATATCCTCTTCTCCAAAAAATGTGCTTTTGTGGCTGCATGTATTCTGAAGATCCACAAAATGCTTTTTGAAACCAAAGTTTTGAAGACAAAGGATTCATGTGGAAATAACCTCAATGTTGATATGCAGAGAAACTGAGAATTTTATTGGTGCTAGAACTCAAATGGGAACCATCAAATAGCCTCAAAAACTTTTTAACACTAAACATGGAAGAAATAAAGAAGCACATTAATTGAAAAAAACTGGCTAAGGATTAGAAGAAATTAATAGCACTTATGTTCCCAATAATTTATTTCAGCTTTTCCATTCCACTGATTTCTGGGAGTTGGAGTAGATGAGTGAAAATGATACTCTCAGAATAAGTGTTTTTGTGTGTGTGTGTTTTTTAAATAACATTTTTTTAAAAGAGTGGGCATTTACAATGTGTCAAGCATGCAAAACAAGTATGTAAACATTAGTTCGTTTACTTGTAAATTTTGTAAATGTATTTATTATAAATTTGGTGAAAGAGGATTCACAGCCCACTTTACAGATGGTAAAATTGAGTCTTAGTGCCTTAAGTATCTTGCCTAAGATCATACATCTGGTAAATGCTAAAGCCAGAGTACAAATCAAAGTCTCAAAGACTATGGACTTTACATGCTCAACATTAGCTCTAGTGAACATGCAAATAACTGGTAAATTATAATAGGATAGATATAATATTTTTAAAGTGAACTTAACATGTGTAAGGAGAGGTATCAGGCTTATTTTTCAGGCTCCACAACAGCCTCAGATTTCTTAATTTTTCATCAGAAAACTGACTTTTAATCACAGATTCAGGACTTTGTTGAAAGACTCTCAAATTTTATATTTAAGATCATATTAGAAAAATAACTGTTTTTTCCCCTAGCAATTAGAAATATGTTTAAAGGCACCAACAAACTTGCTGAGACTCATATTATCCATGTGAGAGCCTTGATATAAATCAATGGCAATATTTAAATTCATGTGATTATACTGAGTCCACAGCTTGCATAGAAAAAACTGCTTTCTTATTTAATATTTATTGGAGGCTAGTTTAGTACAGGTTCCACAGATACTGTCAAAGTAACTACTTCACACACACAAAAAAAAATTGTCTATAAACTAAGTCAAATGAAAGCATTATTTTGTTCATATAGTATATTTGTTAAAAACAATGTTCTCATATACTTCAGGGAAATGAGCCTAAACACTATAAGTTATAAAGGTAAGACTGATATTTCCCAATGGTAATCTTTCTTAAAGTAGTTCCTTTCTTTTTGGTGATGGTCTTCAGTTGAACATATTGCCAAGTATTTTAGTGCTCCAAATGTTATCCACACTAAGAATGACATATAAAGGCGACTTCCTGTCTCTGTTAAAATTTCCTTTAGCAATCAAGAACTTGAAATGTTGATTCTTCTCTGGCTATTCAGTTTTTATTACTATCTTTCCTTTATTCATTAACAGATTTCAATTGTATTTGTGCTATTCTCCACTGTGACATATCATAGAAAAGAAATGGGTCTTTCATTTTGTCCTTCCCGCCTTTCTTAGCATAGTTTTATGATTACATAATAACTTTAGCTATCATTAACTTGTGTTGTGCGTGTACAAACTGCTATTTTGCTTATTCTTTCCCTAAGGTCGTTCATATATACTAAACATCTACATACTTTTAAAACAAGTCTAATAAATCCTTAAGGAAATCAAATTGGAACCAATACAGACAAATCACTAGTACAATTATGTAGGTGTGGTTTGTGTCTAACCTACAGTCATTATGTTAAATCATGATGTCTGGGACAGCTGGTTGAATTTATATATTAAACATAAATTTTCTAAGTGACGCTTTTCCTAATACACGATGATTTTACTTTTCTGAACTTCAAGTCTTATTTCATTCGAATGACTCAAATAACTATGCTAGAAACTCACAAAAATTTTCATCAAATTTAAGGTTTATGGAACATGTCATCTAAAAGATGTAAAAGCTGTGTCATGCTCATTTCTTTTCTCATGCCTACTATTTAAAATCAAAAGACTTATACTTGATAGAAATGGAGAGTAAAAAACTGGATGTGAACATATTAGAAATCCAAATCTGAACAAAAAGTTACTTTGTATTCCACTCCAGTGACGAGATCACTTTTTATTAAAGTATTATTGAGAGAGATCAATTTATTTCAGGATGTGAGCAATCTTCCTGTGAATACAGAATACAGAAAAATGTATGTCTTTTTTCTTTTAAATAATATTAATTCAGAGGTTAGATTCCCTGCATTACTTTCCATATAATACTTCTCCAAGTTATTGAAATCCAATAGGAAAATGCAATATTGAAGTTGGAAAGCAGTGCATTGTAGATGGGTGGGGTGGGAGCCGGGGAAACATGGAAATATATGTAACAGAGCGGGCATTATTGCTGCTGCTGTTGTTATTTTGCTTATTATTATTACTATTACTATTATTATGCTTTTTGTTTTCCCAACTGCCTGATAAGGGTGATGCTTTTAAGTGGAGGGTACTTAGTAAGCTAAACAACTGATTGTGTTTGGTGCTATAATCCGGAAGCTAGGAGTCAGAAGAGATAAATTGATCAGCATAGCACAGGAAAAACAGAGGTAAAGAGAATGACCTACTTAGTGTAAAATGTGACTGCTTCTTATTTCTCCAAATCGGCTGTAAATTTTACTAAGCTCATGAAAACTCCCTAGGAACAAATCTACAGCAGAGACTGCTGAGGGAGCTGAGTTTTGTGTCTGGACCGAATATAAAATATAGAGGCAGAGGGAGCCACGAAAACATAATTCCCTAGAAATGAGGATAATCATGGAAATGCCATGGAATATCAAGGATTATGGCTTTGGAGGTTTTAAAGATCATAATTTTTCTAGAGTGCTTAAAGGAAGGGGGACATAGCTGATAAGAGTTTCCAAGAGGTCTGGACCTTCCTTTAGCCCAGTGGTCCTCAACCTTCCTAATGCCGCGACCCTTTAATACAGTTCCTCATGTTGTGGTGACCCCCAACCATAAAATTATTTTTGTTGCTACTTCATCACTGTAATATTGCTACTTTTGATTCGTAATGTAAATATCTGATATGCAGGATGTATTTTCATTGCTACAAATTGAACATAATTAAAGCATAGTGATTAATCACAAAAACAGTATGTAATTATGTATGTGTTTTCCGATGGTCTTAGGCGACCCCTGTGAAAGGGTCGTTCGACCCCCAAAGGGGTCGCGACCCACAGGTTCAGAACCGCTGCTTTAGCCTGTGATCATAGCATGCTTGTGCCTCCTGACTAGTAAGTAATCAATATATGTTTGTTAAATAAATAGTCCTCCTTTAGTTCAAACTATATACTTATACTAATCCGCTTCAATGGTAAAGAGTGAAATTGTCTTCCTTTTCCTTTTTTTTCTATCAATCTTTGGTATTTTTCTTGCCTTGTCGTGAGCCTGTAACAACATTGTGCCAAGTTACCTGGATGAAAAATAAGAAGTTCAGTCAATCATAGCTTTGCTATATTATAAATGAAAATAAGAATGGTTCGAAAGTATAAAGTATTGCTATTAAACAATCACCAACCCAGTTCTACAATGAGACTTATTTTTAATAATTGCTTCTCGCTGCTTTTCCAGTCCTCTGTCTCCTCTCCTGATGTCAATACTAAAAAGATCAGTCAGGCTGTTCAAATCAGTGGCGATTTAAAGCCATGGAGAAGAAGTGAAACCATGAAACAGAAACTGAAAACTCCATACCCGCCCACTTAGGTTTCAGCTGCAAAGTTTCCAAGAAGAAAATCAACCGAGAAAAAGAGACAGAGAGAAATGGAAAAAGGAAGAAGATTGTCTACCGCGTGGTCTCTTGAATCAGACATGAAATATCCCCTTGATTCTATCAAAGTTCTGCTGCAAAATGATATTGTTCCCTGGTGCAGTTTTCTTCACTGAATCAGACTGTATAATCCTAAATGAAATCAAACTGGGAAATAGCAAGGGTTTAAAAACTTTATCATCTCACTAGAAAACCACTGGCTATCAACATTAAGACCCTGGTAATGTCTACCAAGATAAAGATGGCTTGACGCATTCTCTCTGCCAAATCTGTGGGCTTTCTAGTCTGTTAGAGCATACACCTCTTCAACATGAATTAGAATGAAATAATACCACGGGAAAGAATATTAACATTTCAGCAATGCAATTTCTTGGTCCAGATGGGAAACCACTTGAGCTTAAAATGTAATGAATAAAGAAAAAAAAAGATTTAAAACTCTACATTTTATTCAATTCATAACCTACATTTCCTGACATGTGCTTCCTTAGAATGTTTCCAAGTCCCAGGGTTTGCTCAAAAGATATATTTTGGTACACCTATGGGGTTGTCCGTTAATCCACTTGCAAATACATGGGTCACAGAACAGTGTGAAGTTGCTTCTATTCTGTGTGAAGAAGATGTATTCTGCGTGGAAGAAACAACACTCGGACTGCTCTCATCTTTCCTGAAGAACAAATTCTTAGTCCTCCAACACAGCTGATTACCTAGCCTGTCGTTCAAGTTCTTCACAACGGTGAATTCACAAGCTCATGATCACCTGTTCAGTGTGCATTTTGCCTTGTCTAGAATTCTTTCCAGTACACTTTAAATGATCGCACCTCAGAACGGGTTATAACCCCGATCCCGTTCCTTGGGTGACTGGACGTGCAGAAGAATCTCCTCCTAGATTTAGAGATTGCGCAGACCCAGATCTGATTTTTCCAAGTGAATATCAACTTGGAAAAAATATTTTTTTTTTTGGAGATAATGAGATCATTTGAGACTTAAAAGAAAGTTGCCGAAATAGTATGGAAAGTTTCCCTATACACTTCACTTGGTTAACATTGTGTTACTATCTTATATAACCACAGAATATTAATACAAACTATGAAATTAACCTTGGTACTAATAGACTAGTAGTAACTTAAGTACAGCATTTTTTTGTGATTTCACCCGTTTTCCCATTAATGTTATTTTTCTGTTCTGTCATCTCATTCAAGATTCCACATTTCATTTAGGTGTTGTGCTTCCTTATATGCCTCCATTCTGGGACAGAATTTTAGTCCTGTCTTTCATAATCTTAATACATTTGATGTGAACTGGTTGGTTGTTTTGTAGAGGAGCCCTCAATTTGGGTTAGTTTGAGGTGGTTTGTGTCCTGATTATATTATACTTAGGCTCAGGGCCTCACATCAGAGGGAAGATGATATCATTATCTACAATTGGTAATATTGACCTTGATCACTTGGTTATGGGGATTTTAGCCATGACTCCTTACATAAAGTTACTACTTTCCCTGTGGCTATTACTCAATGCTTTGGGATAGGTAATTTGAGACTGCAAATATTTTGTTTCAGCTTAAATTTTAGCCCCTAATTTTGGCATTCATCAATAGACCTTGCCTGCAGCAATTATTATTGGGATACTCTATTAGTGATTTCCTAGTTCCTTCATTATTTCCATGTCATTAGTTCAAATTCTTCTATAAGAAAGTACAATCTCTTCTTATTTATTTGTGTATTTACTTCATTATGAACTCTTTGTTATAAATCAACATTATCATGATGTATATTATTGCTAAAGTATTCTTTGTTTATTGAAAGCCCATTTAGGCTGTCCTCTTTGTCCTTTGAAAATGGCCCCATCCTTTTATTCCTTCCTTCCCTGCTCTTCTTCCCTTCTGTTCTCTTTCATCTTTTATTTTCCCCTCCCATTCCTTCCTTCCCTCCCTCCCTCCCTCCCTCCCTCCCTTCCCCACAACAGGAGGAAAATAAGACATATAGAGAGATCCCAGGGGCATGTGCACACAGAGGAAAGATGATGTGAGGACAGTGAGAAGGCGGCCATCCACAAGCCAAGGAGAGAGGCCACAGAAGAAAACAAATCTGCCGACGCCTTAACCTTGGACTCCTAGTCTCCAGAACTGTGAGAAATTGTTGCTAGGTAGATTAAGCTACCGAGCCTGTGGTATTTTGTGATGGCAACCCTGACAGGCTGATGCATACGGGTTTTGACAGATGCATAGAATCATGTAGCCAACACCACAGTTCCACACAAAATAGTTCCATGACCTCAAATTTGTTTCATGCTGACCCTTTATAGGTAACTCCTCCTTGCAGCCTCAAACACTTGACAACAACCAATCTGCTCTTCATCCCATAATTTCTTTTGGTTCCAAAGTATGATAAAAGTAGAATCACACATTATGTAGCCTTCTGGGTCTGGCTTCTTTCACTTATGAAAATGAATTTAAAATCCTTCCATGTTCCTGCATGAACTAATAGTTTCTTCCTTTATATTGTTGAGTTGTGCTCCATTTTGCAAGTGTATCACCATTTTATAATCCATTCTGTAATTGAAAGACATCTTGATCACTTCCAATTTATAATCCAAAGACTAAATAAAGCTGCTATATAGAATCACATACAAGTTTTTGTATGAACCTAAGTTTTTATTTTCTTTGAGTAGATACCTAGAAGTTGACTTGCTGGGTTATATGACACATAAATATTTAAATTTTAAAGAAATTGTTAAATTATTTTGTAAAGTGCCTGTACTATTTTGTATTTCTGCAGGTAATGCATAAAAATGCCACTCAATCCATGACCTTGTCAGCACTTAGTGTTGACAAGTTTGTTTTTTTCTTTTCTTTCCTTTTTTATTATGTGCTGGTATATTAGAGATATTGTATTCTTAAATGCCTTTTAATATCTGTGGCAATGTCCCCTCTTTTGGTCCTGATATTGTTAATTTGTGTCTTGTCCCTTTTTTCTTTGTTGGCCTGGCTGGAGGTTTTTAAATTTTATTCAGTCTTTCAAATAATCAGCTTTCAGTTTCACTCATTTTTTTCTATTACTGTCCTGCTTTAATTTCATCGATTTCTGCTCTTCTCTCTATTATTTCCCTCTGCTTGCATTGGGTTTAGCTGGCTCTTTCTTCTCGTGAGTCTTAATGTGGAAGCTTACATTAATAATCTGAGACCTTTCTTCAGAAGTAGTTAATGTAAATTTCCTTCTAAGCACTGCTTAAGCTACAATCTATAAATTTATTGCTGTGCTTTCATTTTCATTTAGTTCAATATATTTTTAAATTTCTGTTGAAACTTCCTCTTTGACCCATGAGTTATTTAAAAGTGTACTGTTTAATTTTCAAACATTTGAGGCTTGACCAACTCCTTCTGTTATGATTTCTAGTTAAATTCCATTTCTCCTCTTTTAACTTTGTAGATGTTTATTTTATGGCCCAGAAACTGTCCTATCTCGACAAATGTTTCATCTGCAATTGAAAAGAATTTGAATTATGCTGCCTTGGGTGGAGTGTTTTAAAAATGTTACATTGAATTGCTTTATAGTTTTGTCTAGGTCTTCTAGATCTTTATTGATTTACTGTTTAACTGTTCTATTGATTACTAAGAGAGTTAAAATTGCTATTATTGTGAAGTACTCTATTTTTTCTTTCAGTTTTATGAGGGGTTTTTTTGTGCCTCATGTTTTTTGATGTTCTATTGTTGGTTGCATATACATTGAGGCTCTTATGTATTATTGGAGAATTGACCACTTTCATCGCGGAATATCTCTCTGTGATAATATTCCTTCTTCTAAAGATTACATTGTCTCATAGTAACACAGCTACTCCGACTTCTTTTGCATTTGTATGGTATATTTTTCTGAATCTTTCTAACTCAGTGTAGCTCTGATGGGACCAAAAAGAGTGCGGATTTGACATTAATATGGCTCCGACTCACTGTAAAGTCAGGGGAGACACTGCTCCGGCTTATTACGTCCTGGAGCAGAACTGTTCTTTTATTAATCACACATTAATATACGTCTTCAAATTGATTTTCCTTAAATTAAAAAAAAAAAACATTTCCAGTTACTTTGAAATAAAAAAATACATACTGATATTTTAAAAAGAAAGAAAAACATTTTCAGATGCTAAAGCTCAGTCATTCTTCACATATGAGAGAAGAGAACCAATTTATTTTGGCTTAATCTGGACTTAATTGTTATTAAAAAATAAGGGAGATGAGAGGAATACTTGTAATGGTAAAAAAAAAAAGCGCTAAAAATGAGATAAGGGCGCTTTTAGAATTAGGGTAAGAAGATGCTACTCTGTCATATGAGGCTAAGACTAAATTTCTAATAGCTTCTTAATCTCTATTCTACTGTCCTTAGTAAAATTTAAGGTTTGGGGATGAGCGAAAAAATTTATCATTCTCAAGTATCCTCTCTTTTCTCTTTAGGGGAGTAAACATTGTTCAGATTATGTATTTTTTTTTTTTCAAAGAACATTTGCTTCCTATCTAATGGCATGCACTTTATTTAGTGTTAAGTACACATAGTGAATAGAAGTTCCTAAAGCAGCTCAGAGAACAGTATTCAGGGGAACATACATATAATTTATGTGAAAAATGATATAATAGAGTGATGCACAACAAAGTTTAATAAGGCCAAAGAGAAGTGACATATTATGTTTCAGTGAGTGGATGCTGGAGTTAGCTCAGTTGGTATGACTTTTTGGCTCAATCACTTACTAACTGTATGCCCTTGAGCGAGTTAATTAACCTCCTTGGTGTCCTCTCCTTAAGATGGAAATAATAGTAATATCACCCAATAGAAATGTGAAAAGTCATCGTGTTAATATTAGACTGAATTAAATGAAATTGCCAAGAATCAAATCTTTAATAATAAATAAAAACGGCAATTTATATGGTTCAAACTCTGTTATTTCAAACTCCTAGACATTGGAAATTAGTTTCTGTTGTTTAAAACCACCAAGTTCATAGTAATTTGTTACATCAGCCCTGAGAAATTAATAGAGATAGCAATTGCTTAGTAAATGTTATCTATAGGTTTTTCTTAATGGAGATTTAAGCATTTTTAAAGCATATTTGACATACAACATTATATTAGTTTCAGGTGTACAACATAGTGAGTGATTCTACATTTACATAACTTATGATGTGATCAGCACAATAAGTCTAGTAACCATCTGTCATTATTCAAAGTTATCACAATATTATTAACAATGATCCTTGTTATATGCATATTAGCTAGTCACACAGTTCTCATATTTAAATAACTCTGAAACTTCATTGTCAATAGCATAAGAAGTCCATCAAAGACTATTCATGTCTAGAATTACCTTTTCTATTACTTTTACCCATTCCAATCAAATTTGTACAAATAAATATTTCTTAATATATTTGTTTATATTTCATTGACTTATTTAATTTATAACTGAAAGTTTGTACCTCTTATTCCTCTTTTACCTTTTTCATCCAAAGCTCATCCCCACCCCTCTGATAACCATCAATTAGTTCTCTATATCTATGAACCTGTTTCTGTTTCTGTCTGTTCACTTGTGTGCGTGTTTTTAATTTCACAAATAAGTGAAATCATACAGTATTTGCCTTTCTCTGACTTATTTCACTTAAAATAAAACCCTATAGTTTCACAAATGGCAAGATTTCATTCCTTTTATGGCTGAGTAAAAT
This sequence comes from Myotis daubentonii, assembly GCF_963259705.1. Lineage (NCBI taxonomy): Eukaryota > Metazoa > Chordata > Mammalia > Chiroptera > Vespertilionidae > Myotis > Myotis daubentonii. The sequence goes on along the minus strand of NC_081856.1, from coordinate 32,307,091 downwards.
TCCACTGAGTATATATGCCACTTGTTGTTTATCCATTCATCTATAGATGGACACTTAGGCTGCTTCCATATCTTGGCTATTATAAATGATGCTGTAATGAACATAGGGGTGCATATATCTTTTCAAATTAGTTTTTTATTTTTTGGATAAATTTCTAGATCATATGATATTTCCATTTTTAATTTTTTGAGGAACTTCCATACTGTTTTCCATAGTGGCTGCACCAATTTACAATCCCACCAACAATGCACAAGGGCTCCAGCTTCTGTTTCTTCACAGACTCACCAACATTTGTTATTAGCTGACTTTTTTATAATAGCCATCTGACAGCTATGTTATAATATCTCATTATTTTTTATCTGCATTTCCCTGATGATTAAGTAATGTCTTTTGGCCATATGTATATCTTCCTTGGAGAAGTATCTATTCAGGCCATCTAATAGGCATCTGAAGTTAGGTTGTGTAAGTTCTTTATTTGGTATTTTGATATTGAGTTATATAAGTTCTTTATATTAACCCCTTATCAGATATGTCATTTGCAAATATATCCTCCCTCAGTAGATTGTGTTGTTGTTGTTTTTTCATTTTGTTGATGACCTCCTCTGCTATGTCAAAGTTGTTTCTTTTAGTTTGACTTATGTTTATCATTGAAACAGAGGGGAAATAATTCACTTTGTCAGAGGAGGAGGAGCAGCTAAAGAAAGGCTTCAGTGGTGATTATTCAGGAAGAAAAAGGCAAGAGCAATCCAGATAAGGAAATGTCATAAAAAATGTATCAAGAAATAAATATATACTGTTACAGATTTGATTGTAATGGGTAGGAGGAATAGAGCAAAGCAATTCTAGGCATGAAGAATCTTTGATGAACTTTTAATGCTATGTATTGGCAATAGTTTCAGAGTCACTTTTTAAATATGAGAACTATGTGACCTCACTAATATTTCATAAATTTTACTCTGGCATCACTCTATGCATTATATGGGGGAGGAGGGATTTGAGCAGTTTATTGAAATTGCCATGGCTTAGGATCAGGGTGTCCCAGAAAGAGAACAGGCAAAAAAGAAGAAACAGAACTATTTCAGGTGTAGAATTTATATAATTGCAGGCTATTTGGAAATACTTAGAGAAATAAAACTATGATTATTTCCAGATTTCTGGTGTAGGAGATGGGTAAACTGAAGTAACATTTACAGCAAGATGATTCAAGAGAAATAATTTCTTTAGTGAGAATAGAGAAAAATTGAAGTTCAGGGAAAAGTTCAGGGAAAAATGTGTATAGAATTTAGACATGTGAAGCTGAATAATTAAGGAAAGATCTTTACTGGAGTTTAGACTTTATTAGGTTTTAGATAAAAGTTGAAGATTTGATGGCAGATTCACTGACCTCGGTGACTGTTCAGGGGAAAACAGAGAAGATTATATAGAAAAAGATAACTATCATGATTATTTAAAAGTTGAAATGAAAACTTATAGCTTGAGAAAGGGATGATAATGAGATGGTAAAACCCAAAGGTATGAGGTGATATCTCATTAGGTGGTGTTTTTGTTTTTCTGTTTGTTTTTTCTTTGCATTTCCCTGATGTTTAGTAATGTTGAGCATTGTTTCATGTCTATTGGCCGTCTGTATATCTTCTTTGGAGAAATGTCTATTCAGGTCATCTAATAGGGAGAGATCCCCACTTTTTAATTGGATTTCTTTTTACGTTGAGTCATATGGGTTCTTTATATATTTTGGATAGTAACCTACGATCAGATGTGTTGTTTGCAAATGTCTTCTTCCTCAAAGAAGAAATTTCAAGGAGGGGGTTATATGATATTCTACAAAGTGGAAGTACTGTCAGGATGGGCTGAATTATGTTGTAGTGATAAACAAATCCAAACTCTTACTGACTTAACACAGCAAAGGTTGGTTTCTTTTTCATGTGTAATACAGATCATGGGATGGACAGAGATCATCAAAGTCTCTATCTTGACACAAATGATCACTGAAGAAAGGGGAAGAGAATGTGGTGAATCATGTACTGGCTTTTAAAACTTTGACATATGTAGTGACACTTTCCTTCCATTCACATGTCATTAAGCAACCAAGTCACAGCTCAATGTCAAACATGGCCATCACAAGCTTACCAAGAGGATGGAAAAGATCAATTTTACCATTTGCCCAGAGGAAAAACCAAATCTTTTTACAAAAGTCCTAAGTAAGGGATGTGAAGAGAGGACAAAAGAGTTAGAAGAGTTACTCTAGGAACTAAGATACAGGGGTGATGGGGTACAAGCAAATACATTGCTGAGTGAAACTGAAGGGCGCGATGGGATGGGGAATATGTTTTACTAATAAATCAGCACAACATGTTTATGTGATTTTCTCAGCCATTTTCAGTGGCTCTATCAGAGGAAGAAATGATATGGGAAGTTGCATTGACACCAGTTTGTATTGATCCAGAAGAACAGTCAGTGAGGGAAGTAGATCTTCCTGTAAAAGGATAACAAGTTCTAGTTTGGTTGGAGAAGAAAATAAGTGCATTATAGGTCAGGTAAACTTGAAACATAGGGAGAGGTCAAGAAATTAGAGATCAAGATGACATTGGTTACAGGTTAAGAGCTTGTCCAGGATCAAGAAAGTTACAAAATGTTTTGTAGTTTTGGTAGTTCAAACAGCAGGTCTGCCAAAGTCAATCAAAGGAATTAAAGAAAATAAATGATGTGGCTAGTTTCCTAGGACTTCTTGACTCCATTTGAGAAACTCCCCCTTCCTCAGACCTTGAATTCAGTTTCTGTTTATGGTTGTACCACTAAAATGAATAACCCCAGACTCAAAAACTCAATTATGGTAGATCTTAACCAATATTTGGCAATTTAGATGCCCTTTGTTAGTGTTTCATCTAGGGTTGAGTATATGACCCAGCTCAGGACAATTAGATGTAATAAGTATCAGCTAGAAAGCACCTAGAAAAAAAATTCTAGATGAATAGAAAAAGCTAATGAGAATTGGGATTCTTTTTCCCTCCCATCCACTTTCTTTTTAGCCAAGGTTTTGTCTTGTGAGAACATGATGTTAGTGCTACATAATCCATTTTGAAACCATGATGAAAAAGTTTTTAAAAGTTCCAATTGACTTTTTTGATATTATTGAGTGGTTGGACTAAAAATATACATCCAGATGTCATGTAATGTGAAATAATTAAATGTCTTTGGTATTCACATCATTAAAAATTAGGTAGTCTATTAGAGTAAACAAACATATGTGAAATACTTCACTCAGTGAGAATTAATAACTCCTTCCTTTGTATTCTTTCAGTGTCTAATAATTTATTTAGCTATTTCTTAAGTTTCCTTTAGTATCATGTGTGTAGATGTGTGTGTGTGTCTTTTGCTAGCCAGATTGTAAACTTTCTTTAACCATTTCTTGCTTATCTACAAAGCAGTTTCTCTCCTGGTCAGGAGTCTGTCCCATCTCACAAAATGACCCCTCACCCACCAGTATCTACAACTCAAAAACATTCAAATCATTCTGGTTTACTGTTTCCCTCCTATCCACATCCAATTCATCAACAAGACCGTCAGTTCTGTCTCTAAAATGTGTCTAAACTCTATTTCCACTATTATCCAGAACAAGCCGTCATCATCTCTGGCCTTGGTCGTGGAAATCGAATCCTAAAAACTATGAGGTCTCAACTACCTGCCAAATCCTTCTCAAGGCAGTCAGAATGTTCTATGAAGTTAAGTCTCATATACCAGCCTCTTCCTAAAATCTCTGTGATAGATTCCCATTGTATCCTTGCCTCAGTCACAGGCTCTAACATTCTAGTTCCTGACTCCCTCTCTCACTTACCGTATTCTATACCAGGGGTCCTCAAACTACGGCCCGCGGGCCACATGCAAATACAAATATTGTATTTGTTCCCATTTTGTTTTTTTACTTCAAAATAAGATATGGGCAATCTGCATAGGAATTTGTTCATAGTTTTTTTTTTTAAACTATAGTCCGGCCCTCCAACGGTCAGAGGGACAGTGAACTGGCCCCCGTTTAAAAAGTTTGAGGACCCCTGTTCTATACCCTCCAGCCACACCAGCCTCCTTCTAGTTCCTCAAACCACAGAGCTTTTTCCTGTCACAGTGAGTTTGAACTTGTTCTTTCTTCTGCCTGAACCACTTCCCCCAATGGCTCCTCAAATAGCTGTCTCCTCATTCAGAGGCCTCACCTCAAGTGACACCTTTTCAGAAGCTACTTGATCAGTCCATGCATAATAGGAATTCCCTATTCCTGTCCCTCTCACCACCACTTCACCTTGTTTATTTCCTGTGTCGATCTACATGCAGATGGTCTAAGGCAGATGGTCTTGTTTTCTTCTGACTTTTTTTGGTTGTTTATCTGTCTCACCCAAGTCTAGAACGTAAGCTCCATGAGATCAGGGACTTTTCCTGTCTGGTGCGTAATACTGTATCACAGTATTTAAAACAGTGTATAATAACTGCTTACAAAATATTAGTTGAATGAATGAAACTTTGTGTACTCTTTTTCCTCCTTACTCACTCCAGTGCTTAACACAGAGGCATGTTTCATGGCTACTCAATAAATATCTCATTTGTTCAAGATATGTTTGTTAAACATTTAATATGTAAAACTTCATGTAAGGCACTGAGGACACACTGGTGAAGAAGGAGGAGAAATAAAATGCTATTTTCCTCCCAAATGTAATGTAAAATATTCAGTAAAATACTTTTTGCTTACCCTCTGTAAGCGGAAGAACCATGACTTCTGATTTACAAAGTGTGAATATAGTTCAAGCCTTAATTTTTATGCTTTAAATGCACATACTTCCTTTTTGTCAATGTCAAATGAATCCCTACATTTTCAACACTTGATGATCTTTATTATCGTGAAATATCCTGCAATTAACAAAAATATTTAGACAACATTCTATGTAGAATCATAATATAAAGTATTCTCTGTTTTAAAGTGAAATATTGCCTGAGGCTAGTTCTTACCAGGAGTTCTGGCTTCCACATTACAAATGCATTAATAGTTTGTCTGAACTCGACAACAATTTTTAATTTTTCCTTGGCAATACAAGCGTTTCTCTTACATTCATGAATCTCAATGATCTTTTCTAGCTGCTGATGTCAAGTCCACAGCTTCTCATCTCTTTTTAACACTGCTTTTTGTCACAACTCCTATTAACTCCTTACTTCCCAGAGAGTTGTTTCTTTCTGCTAACTGCTTTTTCTTTTAATTACATTTCTTGTGGTAACATTGGATAATAACATTATATAGGTTCCAAGCATACAATTCTATGATACATCACCTGTGTACTGCATTGTGTGCCCACCACCCAAAGTCAAATCTTCCCTCACCACATATTTGACCCCCCTTTTTAATAAAGATTAAATCGTTGGAGAAAATCAGGAACTGGATATGAAACAAGAAATGGTTCTGATTTGGCTTCAAATAATCCAATGATTGAGATATGACTGTAAATAGTAGGAGAAAACACAATGAACATACAAAAAAAAGGGGGGGATCTCATTTTATTATTCTTACCCCTCAGATTTAGTATATCCACAATTTAGTATATGCAAGAAAGTTGACAGTATTGAGTCAAAAGTTTTAGCTGTAAGTTAATTCAGAAGATCCTTGAAGAGTCAAACAATTTATATTAAAAGGTGGAGAGATATTTGGGTCATGCATAACTGAAGTAAAAAATTTAATTATAATGTAAAAAGCAAAAGGATAGCATATGTCTAAAGGTGATGAGTAATGAAAACGTGGAAGATGTATAATGTAAAAATAAAATGACCACAGCCCTGGCCAGGTTGCTCAGTTGGTTGGAGCATCCTTCCTTATACCAAAAAGGTTGCAGGTTCGATCCCCCATCAGGATGTGTATGGAAGGCAACTGATTAATATTAATTGATGTTTCTCTCTCACATTGATACTTCGCTCTCTCTCTTTCTCTACCTCCCTCTCTTTCCAAAATCAATTTTAAAAAAATACCATATCCCTAGATGAGGATTAAAAACAATGATAATAATCACAGCTCTCCAAAAGGAATCAAAGCAGATACTGGGGTCACTGGTTATTCTGAAGATTTGCAAATTGTGGGAGAGAAAGTTGGAAAGCTACAGACCTAGGCATAATATACAGTAGTTTCAAAGGCCAGGTTAGGTTTCAAAGGCTGTGAGTCAAAGAGCTTCAGAAGACCAGAGGGGAGCTTGTCTAGAGCTTGACCAAGACCAGAAGTTAGGTAAGTGAGCTTAACAATGACATTGAAAATAAACAAGTTGCAGATAGTTGTGGAGTGTAATTTTGAAAAGAATAAAGCAATTACTCATTTTTTTTCCAAACTAAATAATATAAAGTTATAGGAAAGACAACAGAATAAGATGCTAGATTTAGATTCAGTCTTGAGTTTTATTAGTAAACTCCTCTAATCCTTCAAGATCCAGCTCAAATATGTTGGCTCCTCAGAAATTTTTTCTGATGGCTTGGACTGTTGCTCCTGAATCTTTAATCATATATCCATTGTAGAATTTACAACATTGCATTTCCCATGTGACTTTGCAGTACTTCCCACTAGTGTGGAGGGGGCATGTTTCCTTGCCCAATCATCCTTGACCTTGGCCATTAGATATCACTTGATCAATGGTCTGTTAGGGTGGATGGGACATGAGCAGCCTCTTTAAATGTGCCTTGTGTGATGCGGGTTAGCTTATTGCATGGCTATTATTTGCCATGAGAAAAGCGAGGCTGAGTAATTATTACCCTTCATCCAGACACATAGAGCAGACCTGATCATGAAAGGAAGCTTGGAGTCCAGTCTGGCCCAGACATAGCAAGCCAAACTCTACTGAATCACAACTGACCTACAGAAGTGTGAGGATGAAAGTGAGTGTTTGCTGTTGTAAGCCACTGAAATTTTGAAATTGGTTATTATAAAAAAAATGATGACTTCACCTTTTCAACACTCTCACATACATAAGTTTTGGTTCTCTGTATGGATTCATGTGGTGTTCTGAATCTACATCTATTACAGTATCTTCTAATTGGTAAATTCCTGTTCAAACATCTATCTCTCCTCAAACACAGTAGGCAATTTTACTATCCAGACATATCTTATTGGTGTTTTTATTTTACTGTGCTCAAAGTAACTAGTACGAAGTAACCAGTACAGAGCTGCTTCTTACATGTGAATGTTCAAAGGAAAGGGTATCAGACATATGTGTAAGACAAATCCAGTCTAAGATATTTTGAAGCATCCATAACTTATCCACCACATATTGTTTTATCTCAGGCTTTTAGAAATCTCTGGTTTAAAGACAGAAAGTTATGGAAAAGAGTTAAATAAACTATGTGGCATTACAAAATAATATTAGCATGGCATTCATAAAGTTAGTACTGTCAGTTTAAATGCTAAGTCAATCCTAACTCATTCTCATTTATGGGAGCCTATTAAAAAGCTAACGGTTACTCTTTTCTGGCTCTATTTTTGCATTACATATTTTTTATGTTGCTGAGTAAATTCTATTTAGACATTAGTTTTTGCTCATATAAACTATTTTTGAATAGATAAAAAGCAATGAAAGCAGTTCCCAACTCAGAAGCTTAAATTATCCACACAACTAAATCACTGCGGCTATAAATACATGTTAGGATGAAAATGTGGAATTTGTCTGTACCATTTAGGAAATCAATTTTATACTGAGCCCTGAATGTATGGTGTCAAAGCATAATAAAATTTGATTTATAACTAAGTGAATAAACTGTAAGTCATAAAACTCCTAAGCCCCAAATTGTCAAACAGAGTAATTTCTAGTTTTAAACATGAGTCCATTAGGCTATCAGATACCACTCCTATTTTGTTAGCATTATAAGACAGAGTAATATTTATTTACATAGGACAGTTCAAATACACTATTCAATGAGCGATGCTTACTTTCTGTTAAATGGCAATAGAACTGTGCTACACAGCCCCGATGGCCCTTGCAGGACTGCAGCAATTTTCTCTGGGAGTTGCCCTCAACGGATGAGGACCTTCTCATTCAAGATTACATCCGCCTTCCCTGTGGCAGCCTGCAGTCAGTGACCAGGTGATGTGGGATATAAAACTGGGCCCATAGCCCCAAACTAGGACAAGTGTAAAGGGCCGTCTCAGCTTGCTGTGGGGTCATCTGGAGACCTCCACTGAGATTGCACTGGAGCTCAACCTTTCCCTCCACCCAAGAGGGTGGTGCCCTTTTCACTGCCCTAAGGTTGTTGGTCCCAAGAACACTTCCTCATACACTCCCTTCACATTAATCTCTATCTCCGTGACTCCTTCCTGGAAACCTGGCCGATAACACTTATGATAAATAATAAATGCAACTTGATAACATTAATTGAATTGAATTGAGTCTACCTTAATTGAACCAGCAGTTAGGGGAAACACTTTGATAAAATGGTGGAGTCCTGCCCTCCAGGAGCATGTAGCTCTAGTGAAGAAACAGAGATGTAAACACATAATTATCATCTCGTGAGGCAAGCCCTGGAAAAGAGATGAACGGATCTCTGCATTTTTAATTGTTTCCTGTGGAAGGGCTACTAGCTGCTCTGTATATTCCCAGTAGCCCTCACAGTTAGTCAGAGCCATAGCACAAGTTCTGGCTAATAGACTGGAGGCAGAAATGACGCATTCCAGGTCTCGGCAGAAGCATTTTTTGAACCGCAGGTCTGTTCCTCACCTCTCTCATTTTCTGTTATGGCAAACTGGAAGCCCCAGGCTGAGATTTTGGCATAATGAGATAGAAGTCTCATCTTTGGCGTCACCAAATCTGCCTTACAGTGGCCTTTGTATAGAAATGAGGCATCTGATGTGTAAAGTCCCAAGATCAGCGGGGTTGATAGTACAGTAGCATAACTTTGCCCACTCTCAAAAACATCTGGCTGGTAACCTATACCCATTTTGGCGAGGAAGCTAAGAATATAAGGCATACCCTGTATCTATGACATTTAAGCTGAGCACTGAGTGATTGATAATTGGTTTTTCTCTGCAGAGAAGAGAATTGGTCTTTTTTAAGGAAGAGGAAATACACCAAAGAGCTAATCAGACCTGGTTGGTCGGGAAATACTAAGTTGTCATATGTTATTTATAGTTTAAACTCTTAACCCAGGCGAGGGGGCTTTCATCTGTCGAAATGATAGAACTGCATGCCGTTTTCTGAGTGGAGGCACACTTTTGGGGGAAGACTGTCCCAGAGATGTTTAGAGCACAGTTTAGGTGAGATGCAAATGTGAAAGATGGGGGTAGGGGAGAGAAAAATTGATTGAAATGAGGCCAGAGAGCTGGAATTTATATGAGATTTCACATGTCCACTAAAGGAGTGTCGATTTCTTTTAACCTAGGCAATTTATTAAAGTAAAGGTAGTAGTATGCCATTTCGTCGTGCCCAGTTCATTTTCTTAATTTACTGATGAGTCAAAGGCAGGAACAATATCTCCCATGACTCTTAGGCTAAAGTCTAATCTCTTTTACTTGGACCTTGAGGCTCTCGGGGACCTGGGTGTTGCTAATTTCTCCAATTACAATAGTTGGTGTCTGAGCCTTGAAAAGGGGCTGTGTGAATTTGAACCCTTGCTCTACCAGTGGGTCATTATCATCATCTATAAAATAAAGATAATACTACTTCTTCAGAAGGTTTACAGGGTAGATTACCCAAATAAATTCATGTGAGCTATTTATATATTTTTTTAAGGTTCTTGACAAATAGTACAAGCTCAGAAATCTCGAGTGTTTTGTGTGCCTCCTCACCTCACCACCCACACTACAGAATAATGCCTATTTAACCTTCAATTAATAGAGTAGATGTTAACTTTTTTTCTAAGAAGGATGTGGTGGTCCTCCAAAACTCAGTTAAGTTATTGCCCAGGCCTTTCCACAATATATTGGACTTTTGAATAGACCGTCCTAAAATTTAATCATATCATTACTTATGTGTATCTGTACAGAGTCCTGAGTATACTCTGAGAAGTAGAATATTGTTGAAGAATTTTTAGTAGCGGAACGACATGATACACGTCTAAAGAATCACTCTAGCTGCTGTGTTGTGAATAGATTCCATGGGAGCAAGTCTCTAGACCTGCTATGACCTGCTGGAAAGTAATGGCAAAGGTTTAGGTGAGAGATGGCAGAGGCTTGGCCTGGGGTAGCAGCAGCGTCCTTGTGATATATTTTGGAAGTGAAGACTTCCCTTTGGCAGTTTTCTGATGAATTGGATATGGTTTGTCAGAGAAAGTAGAGTCCAAAATTATGCCAATTTTTTGTTTCAGGCACCTGGAAGGAGGGAGTTGTCATCTACTGAGAAATGGAAGATTATGGTAGAACATTTTTTTTTTGGGGGGGGAGGGATAAAATAAAACAAACTAACTAAAAAAATCTAAGTTCAGTTACAGAATGTTGGATTTGGGACATCTATCAGACATCTGTTTGGAGATAATGGGGAGTCAGTTGGATATGTGAGAATGGATTTCAATAGAGAAGTAGCTGGGAAATGTAAATTTGAAAGTTGTCAGCATATAGATGGTCTTGACAGCTTTAAGGCCAGATGAGAGTTCCAGGGCCATGAGTGGAGAAGAGGAGAGGACCAATGCCCAAACTTGCAGATCTCTGACATTTAAGGAGTCAGAGAATCAGAAAATGATGTAGCAAAAGAGACTGGATTTGAGCAATAATCAACGGGGAAAGAAAAACTGAGAGGCTACGGTGGTCTGAAAGACAAGTATAGAGAGAATTTTGAGGAAGAATTTTTTTTAGTTCATTTTTCAAGAAGGGAGAATAACAGCATTTTTGCATGCTGATGGGAATGGCCCAGTGGAGAGCAAGCTTTGAGGATGCCTGGAGGGAAGATAAGAATGCTTCTGTGCTGGGGAAGAGGAGGCAAGAAGGGGGAGGACTGGATCACACACAGGTGAAATGGGTGGATTTAGACAGGAGTCTGGATAGCTCACCTCTGGGCATGGTTAGGAAAGCCAAATCTGGGGACGGGAGGCTGGTAGATGTTGGAGGAATTTGTGAAAGTTTCCTTTCTTACTTCTTTTAGTTTCTCAGTAGCAATAGGAACCAAGGTCATCAGGTGGGCCTCAGTTTCCCCATATGTAAAACAAATATTACATTTAGCATCCTATATAATAAAAGGGTAACATGCAAATCGACCCAACAGCAGAACGACCAGTCGCTATGACAGGCACTGACCACCAGGGGGCAGACACTCAACGCAGGAGCTGCCCCTGGTAGTCAGTGTGCTCCCACAGGGGGAGCACTGCTCAGCCACAAGTTGGGCTGATGGCTGGCAAGTGCAGCGGAGGTGGCGGGAGCCTCTCCCGCCTCTTCAGCAGTGCTAAGGATGTCCGACTGAGGCTTAGGCCCGCTCCCCATGGAGAGCGAGCTTAAGCCGCAGTCAGACATCTCCCAAGGGCTCCCGGAATGCTAAAAGATGCAGGCCAAGCTGAGGGGACCCCCCCACCCCCACCCCCACCCCGGAGTACACGAATGTCATGCACCGGGCCTCTATTATTTCTATGATTCTGTAAGTGGGTAGTAATTTCAAAAGCATACACTCAAAAAGATTCACGAGCTGACTATCAGCTCTGCATATTCAGTAAGTAGGAGAGAGCTTATAAGGCACAATTATTACTTTTGTTATATTATCCCATATTTTATTATATTTTGCTTGTGTGACATCCTCATGGTTTCTGGCACATTTATAATTTCTAACAAGTGAAGACACTGTCTTGGAGATTGACATAGCCCATCTGCTTTAAAACAGCTTATGTTACAAAATGCCATATTTTCTCCTAACAACTTCTTGCACTGAAGCAGATAAAAAATAACAAGTTGGTATTAAGAAATGGTTTTTTGGAATAGTCACCTATGCAGGACCATGAGAAGCATTCCTTTAAACAAAATTAAAAACTTGATTAGTTCCAGTTTTCTCCCCTAATGTAGCATCATTCCTACTTAACTAGTAATGCATTCCTATTTTGCCTTTTATGATGAGCTAAAAAGTTAATGTATAGTAACACAGAAAGTAAAATAGATCAACTCCTGTTCCAAGAGGATATGCTTTTCATATCAAATTCAGTTTTTCCAGACTGAGGCTCCGATTGTGGACTGAAGCAATTAGAAATAAATATAAGGTTTTCTAAAACTACTGTGCAGGTACAATGTCTGAGGAAAAAGGGTGCTACTTTAGAATGTAGTAGGTTTTCATTCTTGTTTAAGTTTTGAAATTACAGTGTTTTGAATCTTTTGTTAAGAGTCTCACCACTTCTATACAGATGAACTGTGTGCATTTCAATATAAAGGAATGGTGTGAGCAATTTCACTCCATTACTCCCAATTCTAATATATACATAGTGTCCATGCCAATGCTACTAACAAAAACAACAACAAATAATAATAATAATAATAATAAAAATAAAACAAATTAAAAACAAACAAACAAACAAAAAAAAACCCAAACAAACAGGAAAAGAACAAAGTCTAATTCATATAATGGGCTTGAGTGAGATGGTAGCTTTCATCTCATGGATCAATGCACTAAGAAATTTAAAAAATTTTTAGAAAACCCAGAAATATACAGTATGTCAACAACACATGCCTTTTCATTACACAGAGAATGTCTTATATATATCGAATTACAAAGAAAACTCATTCACATTGCACATTTACTATCAATAGGTCACCTATTTCTATGTTGCTGAGTCTAAGTGTCTTTTTCACAAGAATGTAAGAAAACAGAAGCACAATAAAGTTGAGACTTTCAATTTTTTCAAAACCAATTTGTGATACTTCTGGAAATAATATCAACTGAATTTGCTCAGGTTAAATGCTACAATATGATATATGAAAAGAGCTAAGTAGATTGAATGCCTGCATTTGGATAGAGTACTATATATAGATTCATACAATGTAATCTGCAAAGGCATTTTAATAAATAAGTGTTGGGTGGAGTTTTTAGTTACTCTAAAGCTTAATATGCAAACATGTATTCTGACAGATAAATAAAAAGTAGATAGATGATTACCCATATTATATCTCAATCGCATTATGTATTTTTTCCATGAAAATGTCAACTATTTGAATTCATAGCACTTTTGCCTTTGTTCTTTCTTATCAAAATTACATTCTCCCTTATAATTTGTAAATTGAAGCATGTATTGTAATTTACTTTAAACAGAATGATTCAAGATTTGCTGCAAATAATTTCAGCCACCACATAAAACATGCAAGTGTATCTGATCACAAGAACAACAAAAAACGATACTTAAGAAAGCTGGTCTAGGAAAATATTTATTCCAATGACCTTCCTACTAACCAGATCATGTCTTGAAATACTTTTTTTGTTTAACAAATCAATAGCTATAAAAAATGTTTCACACCATATTAAATAAGTTGTATTTTTATGAACACACACACACACACACACACACACAAAGTTATAAAAAGGAAGTTCTGTTTAAGTCTGTGCCTTTAAATTGCCTGTTTAAATTGAATTCCTTTGAGCATGGCTATCAAAAACCAGTCTGTCTCTTAAATCCCTCAAGACAGCATTTGCTTTACTTGAAAACAGGTAATCTTGTAAGTTCCTGGCAGTGGTGTTTCTATATGATATAAAATCATCTGTTTTAAGTGGGAAAAAAATGTAGTGATGATGTCAAACTATTCCTACACTTGATTCATGTAATCACTATTTTATTTTTAGATTTATTTATTCAACCAACATTTCCTGAGTGATTATTATTCCTGAGGGGAACAAAACAGATAAAATTCTGCCTCATGGAAACTACGTGAAGGAAGAGAAGTCAGCACAAAGTTTAAACATCAGAATCATTTATAATTGCAACTGACATTAATCAAAATACTAATTAATATATAAATGGTAGGGAAGACAACTAGCAAAATCACAAATCATTGCTTTGCATACACCAACACAGAAAGCTAATGATTTGGTTGATCAGTATAGTTTACTTTTCTTAGCACATGCGAATATTTTCTGAGTCAGGCTTCCTTTTTCAAAAATATTTTTTATTGATTTTTAGAGAGAAAGGGGGGCATAGGAAGATAGAAACATCCATCAGCTGCCTTCTGCATGGCCCTACTTGGGGACAACCGTGCAACTCAGGCATGTGCCCTGACCAGAATTGAACCGTGACTCAACCACTGAGCCACACCAGCTAGGACAGGCTTCCTTTTAAAAATGGTATATATAAGTATTTTTAAAACTAAAAGATACAAAGAACTTCTGCATTTTTACAATAAGTAAACATATAGCCCAGACTGAAAAATAGGGAATTTATTTAACAGACATTTAACCAGAGAAGATACAATGATGGCAAATAAAAGCAGACGAAAGATGTTTAATATTTCTGTCTTTAGTAATGCAAATATAAACAACAATAAGATGAGATAGCACCACACACCTATTGAAATGGCTAAAATATAAGAACAAGTGACTGTACTAACTGCTGGTGAGGAAACAAACTCTTTCATTGTTGGAAATGCAAAATGTTGCAGCCACTTTGGAAGACAGGCATTTCTTACAAAGCTGAACATAGTCTTACTGCATGATCTGGCAACCACAATCTTAGGTATTTATCCAAGTATTTTGAAAGTTTATATTCACACAAAGACCTGCATGTTAATATTTAGAACAGCTTAACTAAAAACAACCAAGATGTTTTTGAATAGATGAATGGATAAACATATATTCTGACAATGGAATATCTTTTCCATGATAAAGAAAGGAATAAGCTATCAAGCCATTTAAAAATATGGATACAGCCTGACCAGCGTGGCTCAGAGGTTGAACGTTGACCTATGGATCAGGAAGTCATGGTTCGATTCCCAGTCAGGGCATTTGCCCAGGTTGCAGGCTTGATCCCCAGTGTGGGGCATGCAGGAGGCAGCCGATCAGTGAGTCTCTCTCATCATTGATGTTTCTCTCTCTCTCTCTCCCTCTCCCTTCATCTCTGAAATCAATAAAAATTTTTAAAAAGATATGGATACATCTTAAATGAAAGTATGTACTTCAGATATAACCTGATGAAAATGACATTTACCTCTGTGGTTTTCCCATAACTCTAATCTGAACATAAAGAAATCAGACCAATTCCAACAGAGGGTTCCATAGCAAAGTACCTGAACAGAAATTCTCCTAATTGTCTGGGCCAGTGGTCGGCAAACTGCAGCTGGCGAGCCACATGCGGCTCTGTGGTCCCTTGAGTGTGGCTCTTCCACAAAATACCATGTGCGGGCGTGCATGTACAGTGCGATTGAAACTTCGTGGCCCATGCACAGAAGTTGGTATTTTGGGGAAGAGCCACACTCAAGGGGGCAAAGAGCCGCATGTGACTCGTGAGCCACAGTTTGCTGACCACTGGTGGGCTATCAAAAACAAAGGAAGTCTGATTAATAGTCATAGCCAAGAGGAGCCGAAGCATACATGACAAATAAATGTGATGTAATATTTTGGATAGCATCCTTGGACAGAAAAGGAACATTAGGTAAAAACTAAGGAAATCAGAGTAAAGTATAGTCTTAAGTTAACAATAATGAAAAAAGTTTTCTGTTTTCAACAGACTCCACTCCACCCTTCCCACTGTCATCACTCTCATGCTCAGGGAACACAAACAGCTGTATAATCACAGATATCAGAACTCCTAGGGAATTCAGATTTCTCAGGAAATTGCTAATTCTTCAAAAGATGAAATCTTCCTAAAATCAGATCCTCTGCCTTACAAACAGTACATACGCAACCTGACTTAATCTGTTCTTGATGGCTTGGAATATTTAGAAATAACAGTTTTGGGATGACTTACAGGATTTTTTGAGGGTCCATTGTCCTAACTCTACCTATTGAAGACAGAGACAGCATCCCCTCTCCCACCCATGCCCCCTTTTTTAAAGCACTGATACATAAACAAAGTTCTCTTTTGTGAGCATTGAATCTGGCCTGCTATGAGTAGGCCATGGTCTCTCTTGTATTTGGTTTTGTATTATGTGTCCTCAATCTTTTTCTGGCTCTGTATGTAAGTAACTGGCCTGACCTGAGAATTCCTATGATACTGCATCTTGTAACAGCTCCTCACCTCTGCCTGCTGGAATCTTGGCAAGGGACAGACCTTTGGGATACAACTATGGGCGCCTTGGTACTCCCAATCCCCATATGTCATGGGAAAGGTATCACTGATGACGATGCATGGGCTGCTTTCCTTTATGAAAGGATCTCCCTTAAGGTAAACAGATGGCATGGTTCCTGCTCAAATACTTCTTATGAGAAAGGCATTTAGTGATGACTTTATATAAAATAACATCTCTTAGTGGCTGTCTAACCCTTTACCCTGATTTATTTGTTATAGCATTTGTCACCACCATATTACATGATTATTTATTTACTTGTTTATTGTCTGTCTTCCCCATTAATAAAGGCAGGCAACATGCCTTTTTGGTTTCCTGCTCTAAATCCCATGCTTACAACACTGCCCACTCATTGAATATTTAAAAATTAAACTTTCTAGGGTCAGAGTATTCCAGTGTGTTTCCAAAAATATTTTGGAAGTCTCTTTGCTTTGTCTAATCAACTTCCTCTACTCTGACAGTAGTTACAACAGCTATTGATAAATTACACTTAAATAAACCCTGATTCAGGGTCAGTGATGATCTCAGATAAGGAAGTATCTGAACTGTGTGTGTGGACTTTATGACATCAATGTTGCCACTCAAAAGCCTTAAATACTTCTTAGCCACATTCTGCAGGTTTTATGTGAAGTTTACAAATTGTTATGCTATGACTAGAAGAATAGTTAACTGTTACTATAATTTATTCTGAACAAAACATGCATGGTACAGGAAGTATTCATGGAAGGGAAAAATACAGTACATTGAAAAGCCAAATATATACTATTTTTAAAAAGTAAGTATTCTTTTAAAAAATTAGGTGATCAATGTTTCTCTTCTTTAGAGAGTATAATCAAGAGAGAATTAGATTAATATTGACAAATGTCACTAATTTCATCTCCCCAAAACGTTTCAAATCATGAGTAATAAGTTCACATCCATAGCAACCACAAGATAAGAAATTTTTCTTGAGGCCACATAACTCCCATATAACAATAATTTTAACATGCTAAACTGTCACTCAATTTTGAGTAGTGCAAAATGCATTTCCCTTTGGCAATATCAATTTTTTTCATTAATAGCCAAGGCTGATCATTGTACATTTTCTTTATCCTTTTATACAGTACTGTGCAGCTCAAGGAAGTATCACAAGGTCAGAATCAATATAAAAACCCATCTCTACTCAAACACATTAACAAAGACAGCAGGAACATTCTGTGCATAGCCCAACAATGAAACACACCAAAATGTCAGAACTGCATTAAATATTTGAGAGTCCCAGTTGTTCTTCACACAAATCACATGCGCAACAAAAGAAATAAAATTATTTTTAGCTTCTTCACACACCTACTGATCTCACAAAATTTAAATATTCAGGGGGTTTAAACTCCCAGTTTTATTCCGCACTCTTCTTTGGCACTCTTAGTTTAAAGATTGTTTCTATCACTTTTTTTTTTTTTTTCATTTTGGAAGGGCCTTCTTTTGGCCATTCTCATGAATCCTACTGTATTTTCATGAAAGTGGGTCATATCAACACTGAATGTTTCCAAAGTTGAACTTCTCCCAGGTCTACTGTTTCTTTCTATTTATAATGGAAAGACAACAATAAACGAATCAAATGTGCCCAGGCATCCTCTTTTAGTTCTGTGGGGATGAAGTGGCCATGTGTAAGTTAGTTCATTACTTACAGGAGTTGTCTCCATGTACTCAAATTCAGAATATGGGTCTGATGAAGTCAATGGATGCCTTTAAGCATACCAACATTGTAAATTCCAGTTCATGCACCTAAAAAAAAAAGTAGAAAATGAGAAATGGCCATACAAAAATGTGTATCAGCACAAAAATATGAAATTTACATAATGAAGGTTAAGAGCTGAAGCAGAAAAACACTAAAAATGTATTTACTTTTTTTTATAGGATTTGTTGCCCACTGTCACAGAAGTGGTTAACTGTCCACAACATTATTTGTTTATTAACAATGGAAGGTGCTCAGAAGTATTAAGAATCTCTTTTTGGTCATGAGTTGTAAGAAGCAGCTGGACCGTGCATTTTGTGGCCATATATAAAAGATGATAAAGTCCTACGGGGTGATGGAATTGCAATACAGACAGCCCTGGAATCCCCCGAACTGCCATGGGGAGAACTGACAGCCAGCTAGGAAAGTCTTCAGTGGATGGTTACTTGACGCAAAAATATACTTCCACTATTTTAAGCAATTGTAATTTGGTGGTTTGTTTCTTATAGCTTCTAGCGGTAACTCTCCTCTCCATATAGTTTAGAATTTTATGCCTGTTACGCCATGTTTGGGTCTCAGTTCTTCAAAGCAGAATTATCTGACAATTCCAAGCTCTACTGATTTTTCCTTTCTCTGACTTCTCGTGTGTGTTGTCTATACTGTACACCAGGGTGTTCTCAAACCTGGAAGCATATTGAAATAACCTTGAGGAATTTTTACAAAAACATTTAAGCCCTACAAGAACTTATAGTTCAGTTTCTCTGATAGTGAAACCTAGAAATATGCATTCTTAAAAATTCCCGATGATACTAATGTACCCAGATTTGGAAACTTCAGGCATATGTGAAACGTAAAGGCATTTATATTTCATTGTTTATGTTTTTGCTAATATTGCTTAGGAGAATCAACAATTTTAAATGAACAAGTCTTTACTATTATTCACCCATGTGCACAGGTACAAGGAGCTGGCCATGGGTGAAACAGCTCCTTCTTAAACCAATATTGCAGAACTCTTGAGATGACCACCTGCCTGTGCAATGCACCTCTCCTAGAGTTTTCAAAGATTCTCAGTACCTCATTTTAAGTCAAATCATCTTCTAGATCCCTTCATATTTGGTGATTACTAACAAACACCTACAACAACTTATGAATTAGAAAGTGGATTGAACTTATTCTCATGCATTCATGTCTGTCTTCTTCTAGTGACATCTCCTTAAAGACAACATTCTATCTTAAGCTTTCAAATTTAATTTGTGTCTCCCTAGACCTCCCAAGTTTATGGAGACTAAAGGACTCATGTTACCCCTTTCCTCTTCTCACTTGCTAATGTAAAGAATCCAGTTTCATACAAAATCTAACTAATTAATTTCTGGGAGTCTCTAGGGAGTCTGTCGTGTTTTTTGTTTCCTAGAGAACTTGGGAGTAGCAAGGTACTTAACACTTGAAGGAGGAAATCTCCTCCTGTGTATCCAAATGGTGTTATTTTTTACTCTTATATACTATGGAAACGTTCATGGAAAGATCTCTTTCTCTTGCCATGAGATAAGGCTAGAGCTCCTACAGGTAGACCAGAAAACCAATATTTGAGAGACCTTATGGTCATTCCTATTTTCCTCCCCATAGACAATGAACTCCCCGCTTCTGGATCCTTTTGCGTCTACTGTTAAAACCATATATGGAAATAAACTCTTCTCTGGCTGCTTAACTACAGAAAGAGATATAGGAGATGCTATTTAATGTAACACATTAAATACATTACATCCTCTATCTATATATATAAAAGCCTAAGCAACTGGAACAACCAGACAACTGGTTGCTATGACATGCACTGTGGCCAGCCAACTGGCCCAATCGGGGGTGGGCTGGCAGGACCCCACCCATGCACACATTCGTGCACTGGGCCTCTAGTTAAATATAATAGACTCTTATTTGTAAATCTAATCTTTGAGTTTTTCTATTGGCCATACACAACATGTATGTGCACTCTTAGGGACAGATATAACAGAGTTACATTTATTTTTAATTACCTTCAAGTGGGCTATACCTTTAAAGTTTCCTTAAAATATTAATAACTTGATATTTTAATATCAGAACTTCAAATTTTTTTGGTCTATGTTCAAATATACTTCTTCCCATACAATTTCTTTGATGTATTTAATATGCCCACTAGACATCTTTATTTGCATCAACTTTATTAAGCTTGAGATACTTAAAGCTACAATGACTGAAATTTAGTTTAAATTAGGTTAGTTGGTTTCTCATCATTAGTACCAGGGTCTCCCAATATCATTTAATAGCAAGGTTGCCTCCCTTTTCGAAGTTGACATGCCTGCCAGAAATTTAATATTTTTTTCATAAATAACCCATTTTTTTAGGGAAAAAAATCCCATTTCACCAGGTAGAAGAAGGTCAAAGAAGAAACCATAGTTTCTGCCCAAGATCATGAGAGAAAGAGCTAATTTCTAGGCTTTTGTTTACTAGTCCCTTGTCATACCATTTTATTAGGCTATGTTACATAGGTGTTGACATAAATATAACAATTCTTCGCATTTATTTACATAGGAAATGAACCTTGGTTAAATGAAAGAGTCTCCTTTTTTTTTTTTTTTTTACCAAGTATCATTTTAAATATCATTGGCTTCTTATGTCCATTTACTGACATGGTGTTTGGCATATGCCTACACATTATTTCCCCTCATCTCTTATATTTACTATGATTGTCAGAGTAAGGATATCTTTTAATGAAAAGTGTAAATCACTTGACACATTATTGGGCTACAAGGTCCTCAATACTTATTTAGTTATTATGTCCTGTATTCACATTCTAATAAGATAATTACATAATTTTAAAGCTAAATGCACAGATTTTATAACTAAATTACAGGTCCATTAAAATTAATGTTATTTATGCAACTAAATCTGTTGAATTTAATATTTTTATCACATTTTTTACCACCTTACTTAATGATCACTCAGCAATTTACTGCTTTCTGATTCTCCACCTGACAGTAGAATAGGTAAACCTTTCATTCTATATTAAACCTGTAGAGAATGCTCATTTGTGGTTTAAGACTAGCCTTGGCATACTGGTTGTTTTTTAAAGTTCATGTTTTTATTGGTTTTTTTTGTTTTAATATATTTTATTGATTTTTTACAGAGAGGAAGGGAGAGGGATAAAGAGTTAGAAACATCAATGAGAGAGAAACATCGATTCAGCTGCCTCCTGCACACTCCCCACTGGGGATGTGGCCGCAAC
This sequence comes from Myotis daubentonii, assembly GCF_963259705.1. Lineage (NCBI taxonomy): Eukaryota > Metazoa > Chordata > Mammalia > Chiroptera > Vespertilionidae > Myotis > Myotis daubentonii. The sequence goes on along the minus strand of NC_081856.1, from coordinate 32,285,950 downwards.
CACGGTACATGCCCTTGACCGGAATCGAACCTGGGACCCTTCAGTCCGCAGGCCGACGCTGATAAGGGAGGCTAGGGGACCGTCAAGAGCGGGGGGGGGGGGGGGGGGAAGGACACATATGTAATACCCTTTGTAATACTTTAAGCAATAAAAAAAATGAATAAAATAAAGTTCATGTTAGTTACTATCTGCCCTGGAACATATTGAAAACATGGGTCTAAAGAGAAACAACAATAGCTGTATCTCATGTCTACAGTAAATTTATTGGTAGCTACACATTTTAGTGGAAACTGTGTTTGATGATGTGTTGTGGAATTGTACACCTGAAACATGTATAATTATTTAAAATCATTTATTGAATTTTAGAGATAGAGGAAGGAAAATGGAGAGAGAGAGAAAAACATCCATATGAGAGTACAATATGGAGAGGCTGCCTCCTGCACAACCACGACAAGGATCAAGCCCGCAAACCTAGCATTTGCCCTCGATCGGGAATCAAACTGGCAACTTCCTGGTGCACAGGACAATGCCCAACCAACTGACCCACACCGGTTAGGGCCTGTGTAATTTTATGAACCAGTGTCACCCCAATAGATTCAATAAAAAGGGAAAAAAAGAAATATAATTAAAATCATCCTTGAAAATGGAGAGCCTTATTCTGAACATGGTGTAGTTGATATGAATAAAGCCAAAGAATCAATTTTTTTTCTCAGAAAACATTCAAATGGACAGAGCTGAGAATGTATGTTATGAGTCCTATAGATATCATTAACTCATGTTTATAGTAGAGGGTATGGAGAAAAATTATAAAATTTCAGCATCTTGTATGGTTATTCAAACTTGCCCATTATGCAGGGCTGTTGTGATGTTCACATGAGCCAAAAGCATGGGGAAATTCTTTGCAAGTTGAAAAGTACTTTACATCTAATTAATTGTTTATAGAATATAGATAATTGAATCATGCATAACAAGACTTCAGTGACATTAAAAATCTATATAACATTTAATGAACATATAAAACTCTTTGACTAATGATTTAAACAAGTCTCAAGTCCTACTCAGAATTTTTTAAATCAGTTGCAACCCCAAGGAATAATTTTAAATAATCTATCCTTCTTTCTTTTGTAGTTGACACACTCACAGGCTGACGCAAAGTCAAAGTCATTATGATTTTCTAATGCAGAGCTTTGGAGTAGGGTCAACCCTCCTATTTCGTGTCCCTCTCTTTAAAATTCCGCTGGCAGCCAATGCTGCTACACTCAAAGCAATGGGACAGTTCAAGTGTTTGCAACAGCACAGCATTTTGTTATGCAATAAAAAGATAAATATGACTTTATCTTTCCAACTATCCAGCTTTATTTCTGCCAAAGAGTGGTAAAAGTGAAAAGGAAAATATTTGTGGGAAAATGGGTGAAAAATAATGAGAAATGTAGCAGATACAGATGGCATTGCTCAAGTTAGAGATTTCCTAATTTGGAAATTTTATTAAAATAGGTTGGCTGGCCACAAGTGCTACCTCACAGACTGGTAGTTCCATAGGCTATGGCTGACTTCAGTTTCACAGCCCCGGAAATGTGATTTTGTTAATGCCATTCTAAAGAATAGGCTTCTGAAAACTGATCCATGCTAAGCACAGACACAAGATTCTGAGATTATGTCACTGAATTCCTTACAAAGAAAAGTAAGAGGGTTCAGGTCTGTTTAGTAGTTATGTCAACTGCTCCCCTCTAGAAGCAAATTGTAAATTAAATTATACTAGAAGACTACTTGGTAAGCAAGGAGTTTGCTCCTATACAGTCCATTTTTAGCTCCTAGTATATTTCAGGTATTGCCTAGCACTGAGTATACAAAGATCAGGAAGACAAGGCTCCACGTTGAGAAGTTCACTAAATGAAGTAGGGAACAGAAACAGAAACGTACCAGCTATGTTTCTTAACTGCAAATAATGTAAACCAGCCGTAACATGTTCATGCTGAATCGTTATTAAAACAATGAGTTAGTTGCTCAAGGAATTACTAGAAAATAATGTTAGGGTCCCATAAAAAGAATAATGACCAAAATCACACAGGAGAACCAGTATGGTGAGGACACCACTGCCACCATCTCCAAACAGACAGTGCTACACCTGGCCCTTTCTAGACCCACATTCATAGTTCACTGCCACCACTCCTCTGCCATTGTGACCTCTGAAGTTTGAGATGCTTTCTAATAGCAATGCTGACAGTCTCTCACAGTTCCTGCTATTAGTATTGGGTTTGCACAACTAATTGGTAGAACCTAGGTCACATGCTTGCATATTACCTTCAAGGGAGCCTGGGTAAGCTATCATGTATCACTTTCAACTTCCATAGGACATTAGGCACTGGTTACCTCAACATATAGATATATTCTAAGCAGAACAAGTCAAGTTCTATGCAACCATCAATTATGACCAATGTCTTCTACAATTGCAATATAGCAAATGAATTATAACAGTAAAAGTATTTTAGTTGCTATATAAAGACAGAGGATACTCAACAAGGAATTGCCAAGATTATTTTTATAGTTGTAGCTAGAAGTTATGATAATCCTATATATCCATTTCCATTCAAGCCAGGACAAAGAGGCAATGACAAGAACTGACATTAATCTAGTGCATATGTAGTTCAAGTACAAGGAATAAATTATTCTTCTATTTTGCAGATGTAACTGCCAAGATTTGGTCAGATTAAGTAATTGTGCCCAGATTCCCAAATGATAACTAATGGGAAAAGGTAGCAAGCTACGTATGTCTGATTGCCACAAATCTGCTTTTTAGGTTATATTTGGACTTGGTAATTCCACCCAGAATTGACCAGAGTCAGAGGGATTGTTTAATGTGAGATTAATTGACAATTTTGAAAGCCAAATATTGCAGATCAAATACTTACTCAATATGCCCTCTTCTCTGGACAATGTTGAAAGGCCCTTGACAAAAATCTTATAATTCTTATTTTCTGGACATCATGTAGATAACCCTATCATAAAAGTACATTCTTTACTTGTACACATAAATACTAACTAAGTGGGTGTTTTCTTTCAAAGTCCATCACATTTCAATCAGAAGATATAACCCAGGCACCTTAATTAACCTTGGTTGTGTCCCAATTCTCCTCTGACCTACATTTACAAAGCTTATCATACAGAAGGTATAACTCTTACATATGACTAATCTTTTCCATTACGTATTAATTCCTAATCGTTTTGTTCCAAAAAATACATTTATTTCTAATTCCTACAAGTGCCTACAGTTGCACTTCACTGCAGCCTCCAATATTTAGAAAATACTCTACATATAAACTTGAGACATGAACATTTGCATAAATGTTGATAAAACTAAGCTCCTGAATAAAACTATATCCACTCTGCCAACACCCAACAAAATTATCTGCCTGTTAAATTTTAAATCCCTCTCTGTTCCTTCCTTCACCTTTCTTCTGTATCAGAGGTGACTGACCCCTCTATGAATGATATTTCCCAGGCTCCCTTTCCCAGTAGCTTCTTGTAGGTTCTGGTGATGGTAGACACTGACAAAAATTTACAAGTCAAGAAAGAGAAGGAAACAGAATATTTCTTCTCTATTTCTCTTTTTGATTTGCATCTTGTTAATCCCAGATTCTACTAAGACTCTGATAACATCTCTTTTCCATTTGTTGCCTCAGTTCAAGGAATTTTGGTGGATCCAAGATGTTGCTAATCTTTGTCCCCTCTATGCTGTACTGATCTTCCATAATCTTTGTAACTAATCTCCATATTATGGTCTCTCAATTCAGCTACTTGGTACAGGCCTTATTTTCCTGACTAATCTCTGACTGATACTTCTCTCGGTAGTATTTAAATTGCAAGTAAAAATATGTTAAAACAGAAATAAACAGGAAAAAATGAAACAATGATAACAAATATCAGAAATTCAAGTTAGAAAAAAGAACAATGACAGACTAAATCACTTCAGATTTAAAAAGTCCTGGTTCTTTGCAACTGACAATAATAAGCTAACATTGAGAAAAAGTAATTTTAAAAAAACTGGCAAAAAAAAAACCATTTGATTGGCTAAAGATCAGTATCAGCTAATTCAGGAGGTATTCAGAAGTCTGAGACTTACAGAGGAAGTATCGACCTATCACCAGAAGCCTGTTCCATTCCTCAGGTTCAAGGCCCATGCAAATCTGCAATCATTAAAATGAGCAGCAAATCATCAAGAGAGGATGCAACAGTGACTGAAGACCTTCTAGACATTTCCAAAATCCAAAACAATGCAACACAGAATAATCTGGGTTGAGAATAATAATCTATATATCAGTAAGCTGGAGAAGGATACCCTTAATTTTAAAGATATAATGGAACAAATTGTCTTCGAATTTTATGGAAATGGCTCCAAGTATTAACTAAAAGATTGACCCTCTTGGTAACATTGGTTTGATAAAGAAAAACACTCAATGAAAAGTACTCTTAAGATCCCTCACTCTTTCAGGAAAGTTATAATGATAACATAACCAACAATAAAAAATAAAACAAAAATTCACCTTAAATACTTTGCGACTTTTTTTAAGAAAAAAAGCAATTATTGGCATTCTATGTACTTAATTTTCATGTTAATTGCTACTTAAAAGCAATTTAGAAGTTCAACAACATGAACATTTTTGAGAAATCTTATGAGTGGTATTAGCTCAGTATCCACCTTTAATTGCAAATCTGTCATTTCCTTCTTATATCTTTGAATAGAATAATACCCTTAAAATAATAATTTAAAAAACACAAAGTCCAGCTACTCAAAAAGTAAAATTTTAGTTAGATTTTCTTAAGTTACAAGTGGTATGAGTATACACACAGGAAACATGGCTTCTCCAGATGTGACTTAGGAGAGAGCCAAAAACTTCTCTAAAGAGTACTAGAATATTAGGATTCAAGAATGTATCAAGGGGAAAAAAAAACACTCAAAAACTGGATTTGGATGTTTCCTTCACCAACATCAGAGGCTGAAAGAAATTTCTTTTGATGCATTTAGGAAAAAGTATAGCAATGGAAATAAATCCTAGATATAAAAACAACAACATATTGAAATTCTCATACTGAGATGGCTTCTTTTTAAATTAGGTTTATTGGGGTGACATTGATTCATAGCATATAAGATTGAGGTATACAAATCTATGATACAACATCTGTGCATTGCTCTGTGTGCTCCCCACGCAGAGTCTAGTCTCCCTCCATCACCAAAAATGTGACCCCTTTACTGTCTTCACCCTCCCTCATCCCTATCTTCATCTCTGGTAACCACCACACTGTTGTCTGTGTCTATAAGTTTATTTGTTTGTTTATTTGTTGCTGTATTATATCCCATATGTGAGTAAAATAATATGGTTCTTATCCTTTTCTGTCTGAATTATTTCACTTAGCATGATACTCTCAGGATCCATCCATGTTGTTCCAATGGCAGCATTTCATCCTTTTTTATGGCTCAGTAATATTCTATTGTATTATGTGTAACACAATTTCATTATTGAATCATCCTAGAGATGGTTTCTTAATCCCAAGATATTTACTCTGTATCTGATTCATTTAACTCATTTCCCCCATAGCTAGACAAGATTATTTTATTAATAACTGCATAAAAATGATTGTTCAGCTTCAGTTGGATCTAACTTAAAAATTTATAAAATTAATATAACAGAAATCTGCCATAAGCCAATAGACAAAGTAGAGGTTTTCTGAACAAAAAAGTTATTTTTCATTTCTTTACTAAAAACTCATTGCTCATCCAACAATGTATAGTTTTAAGATATCGTTCCAATATAAATAGCACAGTGTAGTGAAAAGCAGTGAATCTTCACTGTATAAAGTGTATCAGAGCATTATACGTGGTGAATGCAATTGAAGAGGGTAATTACCTTTGGGACTGAAACTATTTTGACGCCACCTATATGTCAGGCAAGAATGCTGCTGTTATGGCCGCGTACTGTTGCTATTGTTAGAAATTCTGACTGTCTGCATTTTGCAACTGGGAATATGAAAACAAACTTCGTTCCAACTAAAACAATAGTCAAAGTAACCTTTCCAATTGAATTGTTGCTTGCAATAATGAAATTGTAGTACATACCACTTGGTGTATTTGTAATCACGTCAGCTTGCGTTTTTCTCACTGAAGCCACTTTACACATTTTTAATAGAAATATATTTTTTTTAAATCAGACTACTTGGCAGTCTTCACAGTTCCCTGAGCACTCTATTTATCTTGAAGGCTGTATCTATAATTGACACGAGAAAGCAGAAGCTAGAAGAATATCCCCAAGAGGAACAGAAGGTGGGGGGATCTTATTGGCCGATGGGTTCAGGTACAGGACTCTCAAGTGTGATGCTCCTTTGAACCACTGGCTACACCTGACTGGAACATTCTGGATGATTGTCAAAATTCACACTGATACCCTTATGTTTTAAGGCCAATCTTTCACAAAGACTTGGGTGGTGAGCTGAACAGCAAACCTGGCTTAGATCTACTGGCACTTGCTATTTTGAGAAAATACCCAAAGGTCCTTCCTGTCATAAAACACTGGATTGAGGAAAGCTAGGAAAAATCCAACTTTAATTTCATGAATTTGCACTTGCAAAAACACATATCTTCACCAAAATTAAGAAGACTTGAGAATTTGGCTCCAAGCGAAATTCCACTCCAGGGACAGCGGGATTGAATGCAGATTTCAGCTGTGGGCAAAACCTCACTATTATTTCTAGACAATGGGGCTTTCTGTAGTGGAAATGGTGGCGCTCTACACATAGAATGGCCACAAGCCAGTTCTCAGTTTTCTCCAGTGGATTTGCCAGATTGGCTACAGGAGGGAATATTTTCACACAGACTGGTAACAAGTCTAATGAAACTTGGGGGGAAATTAATCTAGTTAATTTTTTTTCTAAGTGAGTGCCTGAAAGCTCAGAGGAAATATATTTAACTAGGGGTCCAGTGCAAAAATTCATGCACCTTGAAAGGAACTATGGGCCATGAGCCTGCAGTGGACACAGAAGTGGGTCTCGGCCCATCCTCCGCACCCTCGCCCGGACTCTCCCACCGTGGCCTCTGGTCTCGTCTGCCTGCAGCCCTGCTCCTACCGCTGCTCCCATGTGCTGATGGCACTGGCCCCACTCGCACCCACTGATGGTGCAGAGCGATTGGGGCTGGTGCCAGCAGCAGGTGTGAGTGGCAGCTGCTAGCCTGATCACCCCTTAGGAGCAGGGGGATGTAGAGAAACCCTCAGGGGCGATCAGGGCTGGAAACCGTCACTCACACCCGCTGACAGGGCCAAGCAATTGGGACCGGCACCAGGCACCGGCTGTGGGTGCGAATGGCGGCTCCAGTGCTGGCAGCAGGTTTAAGTGGGGCTGGCGCCAGCAGCAGGTGCAAGCACCCGGCAGGACCATGGTGCATGGGAGCAAAGAATTTTCAGTAACCACCAAAGGCTCGCCCCAATGATAGCAACTGATGTCCCGCCTTGGTCTAGCTAGCACCTGCTCCACCATCCCGCAGAGGCCAATGCCTGCCATTTTCCTCACTCTGCCGCCTGCTGCCGACGCCTGCCATGTTCTGCGTGTGCCCCCGGTGATCAGTTGTTTGGTTGTTCCGTGATTTGGACTATTTGCATATTAGGGTTTTATATACATAGATTACATCCAAGGGGTATAGTAGAGACCCAACTGGAGAGGAACTACCATCAAGTAAGCTCTGCATTTGTTGAATGCCCTCAGCATGATATAGATCAATGCTTCTCTCACTCTATTGCTCATAAGAATCATCTAGGGGTCTTGTTCTACTCCAGATTCTAATTTTGGAGGTCTGGAGTGAGACCTGAGATTCCACATTTCAACAAGCCCCACTGATGTTCAGGCTGCTGATCTGCCTACCGCACTTTGAATGTCAATGATTTAGATATTTATATGGTAATTCACCTAAGCAATCGGTCCACAAATGCTCAACACTCTTAATTAGTTAAAAAGTACAACTGCCTGAAGAGTGATGGTACTGAATAACCTCCCTATGTTCCATGGAACACTACTCGGCCATAAAAAGAGAATGAACCATTGATGCACACAAGTTGGATGGATCTCTAGTCCAGGGAATTATGCTGAATGGGAAAAAAAATCCTAAAAGATTACATATTGTGATTCCATTTACATAACATTTTGAAATAACAAAATTTTAGAATGGGATTAAAAAATTAGTGGTTATCAGAAATTAAGGATGAGTGGGGAGGAGTGGGATGAAAGTAGGTATGATTACATGCAGGTATTGAATTAGAAGCCAAATGTACTACTATACAGATGAGCAAGAAGATCAGTCTAATATAATGTCTCAGACTTAGAGATGACGAAAGTATAGTTCAGACTCTTGTCCCTGATAAACAACTAAATTCTCTCTGAGTAATACCAGTTAACTCTATTTTCAATTCACTCTTCCTTTTACCAGTTAGCACAACCCATATGATTGGGTTCTATTGCAATGCACAACATTTTCAAATTTTTTTTAAAATATATTTTATTGAGTTTTTACAGAGAGGAAAGGAGAGAGACAGAGAGTCAGAAACATCGATGAGAGAGAAACATCGACCAGCCGCCTCCCGCACACTCCCCACTGGGGATGTGCCCGCAACCAAGGTACATGCCCTTGACCGGAATCGAACCCGGGACCCTTCAGTCTGCAGGCCGACGCTCTATCCACTGAGCCAAACCGGTTTCGGCAACATTTTCAAATTTTACTACATTTATTTAAGGCAGACCAAAATGTACTAATTTGACATATAAACCAAATCTCTGAATCTAGCAATTACTTAAATTTATAAAGGCATATCCTGATCAAGAAATAGTCAAGTTTATAATCTCACATAAAATCCTCCTTAGACAATGTTCAAGTAGTAATAGTCACCTCTCCCATCATCTCTAACAAGGGAGTGTTGTGATAAATTCCCCATCTTAAGTTGATCCCCAAAGTTACACAAAGGTGAATTCGCAGACAGTATTCATTGGCTACAAAACTTCGTCCTTCTAGCACAGCCATGGGCAAACTATGCCCATGGGCCGGATCCAGCCCGTTTGAAATGAATAAAACTAAAAAAAAACCGTACCCTTTTATGTAATGATGTTTACTTTGAATTTATATTAGTTCACACAAACACTCCATCCATGCTTTTGTTCCGGCCCTCCGGTCCAGTTTAAGAACCCATTGTGGCCCTCGAGTCAAAAAGTTTGCCCACTCCTGTAGCAGCACCTCAATCTGTTTGGCAGCCATGTGTCCATCTCCAAAGATTAATCCAAGCAAGGCAAGCTGTGCTGGAGAGCTTCCATCTACCTGTCCAAATCGATCCTTCCTATTTTTCACACTGTTGTCTATCCCACAAGGTTGACCTCTATGGACAATATCAATGGACTCCTTTGTCATCTGGCTTTGAGTTTATTTCAGCCATTGAGCTAACTGGTGGTCAGACAAAGGGAAATGAGTAAGGCTGGAGTTTTTTCGTTTTTTAGTTTTTTGCTAGTTCCTTCCTTGTGTAGTCACTGTGCTTTTGCAATACCATCTGATCAAAAACCACAACTCCCATCAGTTGGTCCTTTCCATATAACTCTTTTGTTTTCAATTTTAATAACCACTTCCTGCATTTTTCCCTTCAGGGCAAGGTGAGTGGAACCCCCTACTCTTAACAGCCCTCAGTGAGTGAACGGCCTCTGTGGCTTCCTGCACCTCAAGTATCTCTTTGTAAATAGTTCCTTTGTTAAAGTCTCTTTAAATTATCCATTTTGAGTGTGTCAATTTTTTTCTGACTAATACATTGGGGTTATTCTGTTTGTTTTGTCCTTGCCAGATATTCATTTCAGCTAGCAGTGGTTAGGTGATTCAGTAGCAGCTTGCCCCTTTCACTCTCTTATTAATTTAGATGTCTGGGGTAAATACATGATGAGTGGAGTGACGGATCTGTGGCCATGAAGCATCAGTCTGACAAAAGTCAGCACACAGGGGAAGGTGAAGGGGAGGAGGGTGTTAAGAGCTTGGGTTTGAGAACTTCTGAAAATGGTTTAAGAAAAAAAATGAACAGGGCAGGAACCTAAATTCTGAGAACAAATGTAAAAGTCAGATTTGGTGGTTCTCGGTGACAATAGAGGTATATCCAAGGGAGAAGTGAAGGGAGAAAGAATGAGGTGGTCAGAGTAGTTTCTCTTATCGGCTTTTATGCTCAGTGATTTTCATCTTCCACATCCTTCAGCATGAATACTGACTGCCTTATATTGACTGCATTTAGACTTCTTGTTAGAGATGCAATATGTGCCCTTGGGTTTTAACTTCTATTAATGAGGTTTTCTTAATCCACAACCAACTCATTCCTAACTCAGGGAGTAATCTATCTTTATTGCAATTGTGACCTTGCCACTTTCCTGCTCAACATAGTCCACTAGTTCATCATCTTCTACAGAATAACAAACCATCATATGCAACATCCTCATACTTTTACTCTTGACACCATCTCCATTTTGGTATGTTTGATTTCACATGGATACCTCAGCTTGCACCACAGCAAGCTGGGGATGTTGGAATCTCAGTGTTACTGTTGCTTTCCTTTCATTCCAGAACAAAGACCTCATTGTCCATACTTCTTTGCCTCACCAATTTCCAGTCCCAAATCTAGGGAAGGTGCATATAATTGGCTGAGCCTAGTCAATCCCTAATCCCAAAAGTGAATAGCTAGTAATTATATTTGCTTTGGAGGGAGGCCTCCAACCTATATATCAAAAAACTCACCAACTATAAGAAGAAGATTAAAATGATGGGTTTGAAAAAAAGAATTACACAGATCCAGTATAATTTCAATAAAATGTGTGAAGGGCAATAGTGGATGTATAAATTGATTCAACTGGAATACAGAATAAGTAGCTACATTCAGACCAGTGCTGTATAATAGAAAATCTTAGCATTATATGTAACTTTTACTTCTAGTAGCTACATTTTTAAAGCACACAGAAATGCTTAAAATTAATTTTAATAACATTTAACCTACTGATATCAAAATATTATTTTAACATTAATCAATATAAAATGATTAATGAGATATTTGTACATTATTTTTCAGTATTAAGTTTTGCAACTTGGTGTGTATTTTGCTCTTGCAGAGAATCCCAATGTGGCTCATTACCTGCATTTCCAGCGCTCAACAGTCACATGTGGCAAACTGCTATCACATTGAATGGAGCAGATCTAGACAAACACGTCAGTTAGGAGGAGAGCAGTGCCCAGTAGGTAACTAGGAATCATTTATATTTGACTTCAGAATGCCAGAAATTATTGGTTTGCCCTTGGTTTAGAAAGCCCTCTAACTACTTAACACTCTGCTCTGAGCTATTTGAGATTAAGACATAAGTCAGGGTAACTGAGTTGGGAAACAAGTGAAGGGTTTTGGTAGCTTTGTCATTTGCATTGCTGACTTTCGGGTGCCTGAGTGACAACTGACTGGAGTGGACAGAATGCTACGTTTAAGATTTGGTGGTGCTTATTTGCATTTAGGTTGAGGCCATGGAAGTGGATGAGATCTAAGGAGAGAATGGAAAGGCACAGAAGGTCAATGGTGAGCCCCAGGAGCACATCACCACTTGACAGCTGAGAACAAGTAGACCATGGGAAGTGTTCATAATGGCAAAAGAACCAGGAATAACTAGTTTCTCAGAAGCCAAGAGTCTCAGTTGCAAAATTACTTTCTTCTTGGAAAACTGACTGAATTTGGAATCATTTCCCAATTCATGTACATAGGTTCCACTAAAAATTCACCCTTTAATTTTTTTTAATTAGCACTTACAATAACCTATTTGTTCTCAGATTCCCATTTAACACAGAATCTCTTCTGAATCTTTATCATTGTCCTTTAGCCTCCCACCTACTACTTTTCTCCTGCCCTATCACTAGCTAATCTTTCCTCCCACTTCAAAAAAAAATAGATAGAAATCTTCAGGCTGGAAGCCTGCTCCTTTCTCAATACCTTCCCACACACAACTTATTTCAGTCCATCTTCATCCTTTCTTTGTTGGAGTTTGGAAGTACCTAATAAATAACCACTGTTCTCCCATTGCCCGGACCCCACCACAATTTGAAACTAATTGGGAGAGAAATACAGAAATCAGGCAAAGTGCAAAAATCATCTCACTTCATGGTTCGACTGTTAGAGAATGTGGCTTAGGACTGTAGCCAATTGGGCTTTTCTTTCTCATTTGTCGTCAGATTTCTAAAAATCATCTTTACTTCCTCAACCCCCACCTCCCCCCCCCCCCATACAATTTAAGGCAGTGGGGCTTCTGATCCAATAATTCTGGTGACACTCTTCTTACAGATGTTACCAGTTCTGACCCTGTTGCTCAATCCCAGGGAGATTTGCCAGTCCTTATCTCATTTGACCACTGAAGGTTTCACACTACTGGCCACTCCCTCCTTTATGCAACTCTCTTCTAGTTGTTTCCTCAAACTCGCTTGGATGCTTTTTCTCAGCTACCTTCCTTCCTTCCTTCCTTCTTTCCTTCCTTTCTCTTTCTTTCTTCCTTCTTTCTTTCCTCCTTCCCTCCCTCCCTCCTTTCTTCCCTCCCTCCCTCCCTCCCTCTATCTGGTAATTATTTGCATTTCTTGGAGATTCATCTTCAGCTCTTTTTCCTTCTATTTGATTCACTTCTTTTTTCACCTACTCCCTCTGAGCCATCATATCTAATCCTGAGGTCTCAGTCACAGGTCAACTTGTCTCCAGCCTTCAGTGCTGCCTATTCTGAATACATTCTTCAGAGAGCTCTTTCTGCAAACCAGTTGTGATCATGCTTAAAACTTTCCTTTGGCTCCTGCTGCAAACATTTAGTCCCTACTCCTCACATTTCTGTTTGTTTGTTGTTTATTGTGACAGAACGCAAACTAGCACAACACTCTGGCTAATCTCTAACTCTTACTACTAAGAGAAGAGGAGGGATTCATTTATCTACCTCCTAGATTTTGCCAAAAGAATAGTTTTGTCAAAAGAAAGAGTCAGAAAACAAAGAGAGCCCTAGCCGGTTTGGCCCACTGGATAGAGCGTTGGCCTGGGGACTGAAGAGTCCCGGGTTCGATTCCGGTCAAGGGCATGTACCTTGGTTGCAGGCACATCCCCAGTTGGGGGTGTGCAGGAGGCAGCTGATCGATGCTTCTCTCTCATCGATGTTTCTAACTCTATCCCTCTCCCTTCCTCTCTGTAAAAAATCAATATATTAAAAAAAAAGAAAGAGAGAGAGAGAAAGGGGGAAGGAAGGAAGGAAGGAAGGAAGGAAGGAAGGAAGGAAGGAAGGAAGGAAGGAAGGAAGGAAGGAAGGAAGGAAGGGTCAGCACCTTGTAAATCTGCACTCACTTTGAAGAGGGTACACTGTGAGCTGCTATCCCGGCTTGTGGTAAGGCACTGTCCTTGTGGGAGATTCTGCAGTTTGGGGGAAAGTTTGGCGGGAGACTATTGTAAGACCACAGATTTAAGTCATGTTCTGAAGACCTAGCTTTTGTCAATGATAAGAAAACAACTATTTCATTGCCATTTTCCTGATGCCTAACTCTTAATAGGGGGGTTACTTTCATAGGAAAACCTTACCTCTATCTATAGGACATAAAAACAAATGGAGAACACAAAGGGAAATTCTTATTTGCCATTACTCAGGTTTCCAAGTTGAGAAACTTCCTTATTACTTTCAATGTTCTTTTTGTTTCTGTTGTTAATTCTCACCCAAGGATATTTTTCCGTTGATTTTTTTGCAGAGAGTAGAAGGGAAGGGGAGATACAGAGAGAGAAACATTGACATGAGAGAGACACATCAGTTGGTTGCCTCCCTCACGTACTCCAACCAGGGCCGGGGATCACTCCTGTCCCCTTGATCAGAATCAAACCCAGGACCCTTCAGTCTGTGGGCCGACACTCTATCCACTGAGCCAAACTGGCCAGGGCCCAATGTTCTTTATTGCCCATGGAAGGAACACCAATATACTTATTTATAAGGTGAGTTTGGTAGGACAGACCTGACATAGATGGCATTGCCCCTTCTAGTTCTTCAGGATCCATCTACCTGCAGAAAAGGAACCTTCTGGTCTGCTGTCCCCCCTGCAGACAGAGGCCTGTCCCTGTGGCAGTACACTGCAGTTGGGGTGGGTGTGTGCTTACATTTAGCCATACAAGTAACCTTTATATAGTATTTCTCAATAATAAAACTAATATTTTTATATTTATCTAATTTCTGTGTATATATATAAATATATATATATATATTTATAAATATAGATAGATAGATAGATAGATAGATAGATAGATAGATATCTCAGTTCGGTTCCAAATTCAACAAGGAAAGGAATATTACTTGTTGGGACCTTTCAAATACCTGAAATTCCCCATACCTTTCCATTTTTTTAATATGAAGTATGAGACTACATTCTTTTCCTTTCATGATCTATTACATAGGCTAATACAAATTTCAATATTTATTGAGCACCTATTGATTTACCACTATGCCTGGTTTTAGAGATAGAAAGTAAATTAGATGTGATCCATGCTCTCCAGGAGTTCACAGTTTAGCAATATCAGTTTGTATTTCCAACTACAGGTGTGCGGTGGAGTTCCACAGTGTATTTCTTTAGAAAAAGACTGAAACTATAGAAGGGAACTTGTCAAAAGCAGAACTCATTTAATTATGATCATTGCCATCGCCTCCTGAGTTGATTAGGATGGGAGGGCAGGTGCTGGGTGAGCTGCAGAGTCATATGACCAACAAGAGGGGGATAAATGAGAGAGAAAAAAAAATGAGAATAAGATCCCTTTGGTACAGCGTGTCTTAATCTAGTTAACATCGTAAATAAGATGACAAAAATGCATAGCCACTTGCTAGTGAGTGCCGATAAGAAATCTGTAGACATTCATATTCAGTATAGCTCCATAACATAATCAACAGAAGCATAGCAGGCTGTGCTCATCTTATAGACTGACAGGATGAGAACATATTGATTATTTTATCCATGGTGCAGGCCATTTTATGGGTCACAGAAAGATATATGTCATCATTCTGCACCGGAAAATACATTAGAAAGACTGGCGAAGTAAACACATTCTGGTAATTTAACCTAAGATTCCACCCTATTATTAAAACATGGCCTCAAATAAAATGGTATCTCTAAGTTCTAAGAGATCTTTATCTTAGAGCTATTAATTTTAAAACAGAGTGAAACAGTTGCCATGACATGGCTCAAACCTATCTTCAGGCTTCAAAACCAAAGACATTTTAAGTAGTATAGTATGACACAGGGAAAGATATACAAGCACTATTGCATTCATTTAGATAGAGTTAATTCTTTTCGTTCTCTTTATACCCCATTTTCAAAAATTCTAATTTCACTCATGTAAAAAATAATCAGAACAGGTGATACAATTTTTTTCTACGTTTAAAATTTTTAAAGTCCCATCTGTCACTAATTACACATTTATTTCATTATGCAGCACTATGAAAATAATTACTTGAAGATTTTTGTTGACAATTTAGAGTTTTAAGTAAATACTAATTATTTTTATTATAACTGTGTATAAAATTAAATAATTCATCACTAGACATTTTGGGGGCTTCAAATAATTTTATTAGAACCACATAAGATAGCAACTATGTAATTAGTGACACATCTGCCAAACTAATAGGTCCATGTTATAAAATTTGCAGATATTTTTTTTCCTTTTTTCTTTCTCCTTTTGTAGAAGCAGAGATTAAAAACTCGATGTGCATATTTCAGCATTTTATAATGACATATCTGGTCTGCCCAGCCAGCTCGTCTGCTCAGTCACTCTATTGAAGTGGCAATTAATTAACTCTCACAACTACCATGGCCTTGAGTTTAAAATGATGTATGTAAATAACTATGGTGATTTCTACTTTAAGTAAATTACTTTAGAAATTAAACTATCTTCCCCAAACTTCAACCAGAAGTTGCTGTGAGTTCCATTTGGAACTTGTGCTAATAATAATATTTTCTGGAATAATAACAACAGGTTTGGATTTAATTAAATATGTTGCTCACTGAAGCATCTGTTTTAAACATTAATGAATGGCAGCTCCTATGGGATATCCACATGGAAGTGTTTTCACTCTGTAACACTATCCTAAAGTATGTTTTGGAATTTTCAAATAATTAGTTGGTCTTTGTTTTGAGAGACTTACCCAGGATAAAAAAGCAATTTTTTCTTCAAATGATATTGATAGGTGGAAGCCATTTAGAGAGAGATGATCAATCATAAAAGCAGTCTCTAAAAGGCTGTTACACAACCTACAGTATTAAAAGTCAAGTTTTTCTTCATGTTCACACATAACTCTTATTATCATTCATGAGAGATATTCTCTTATCAAGGAAAGAACACATCCCTTCCCAATTAGGGAAAGCTGTTTTGGGCAGAAGGCCATTAAAAATAGTACACATAGTGCTCCAAAGACTACAATGAATCTTGCAAGAATTGGAAACCATCTTTGAAATAACTATTATTAAATAAGTTTGATTGGAAACATTATGTAAATAGAAAATTTCTAAGTTCACAGCTGTTCACTATTCAAAGGAAATCATAAGAGTAAGACTTGTTTGTAAAATATCACTATTATTATAGACTTTATTAAAAATAAATTGCTAAACTTAAGTTCCACAAAGACAGTGGTTTGGTGTTTCTTATAAATCAATGTATCCTTCCCACATAGACCAGTGCCAGGCATAGTAAGTGCATACAGGTATTTGTTGAATGAGTGATTGAATAAGACTAACATGTTCTTTTCAATTCAGCAAACATATATTACACCTTACTTAATGCTAGATCCCATGATTGAATTAGGATTGGGGGTACAGAAACGAGAGAGAGAGAAAGAGAGAGAGAGAGAGAGAGAGAGAGAGAGAGAGAGAGAGAGAGAGGCATTCTGCTGCCAAAGGGTTCACCATCTCTCATACAATACTAACATACAACAAGTTATTTGTAATTGTGTTGTCAATGCAATTATAAAAAAAATCATAGGGTGCTAAGGGAGCACAGAATTTATACAAGGTTATGGGAAGTATGATATATGACATTTTAAAAAATTTGTCTGCAAAAAAATGCTAAACTTTTGTTGATTCATATTATTCAAACAATTTGAATTTATCAGTAACATAAAATGTTCTTAAGTATGATCATCAGAATCAGCACCCTGATTTTGAAAAATATATTTTCAAAAGAATGAATGAAGACTAGAGAACTGACCGAAAAAATGATTAGACTATGATGAACACTTTGGGAGTGTGATAGGCTGATGATACCTTGAGATAGAATGAAGAATGATTATGTTATAATGCACATGTGATAAACTGTAGAAAGCCATATGGTTATGTACAGATTTCTTTAGTCAGACTTGGAAAATGTTTATGATTTACAATGTCTTCTCACAGAAAAGACAATGATACATTGAATTTGATCTCACAGGTTTTTAAGCATTGGATGTTATCCTGGTGCTCACAATTTCAAACAATGGCAAGATGACCCAGGCTGTACTCTATGGCAAATACATATTTAATAAGGTATCATGTACTGAGCTCTGACAGATACTCACAGGAGGAACCCAGGGGATTGCTTCTAAGCCAATCTAAGGGCCTCTCATACACTGCTGGATTCACTATGGTCAAGTGGCTTGGAAAGTTCCTTCAGGGAATGACTGATGTGTACATAAACCCGATTTCATTCTCTATAAAATGAAAGAGTTGAATTTGATCATCTGTAAGGTTACCACACCTTTGTTGCTTTTCCCTTTCTTCTCTCCCAAAGTTCAAGTGATCAATAAATTGGGTTCATTGAGTCTACCTCCCATATGCCTCCAAAATTCCTTATTTTCTTACTATATCCCATTAATCTTTGTACCTCCATGTCAAACAGATTCTGACACATAATAAATGCTCAGAGTTCTGACTGAATGAAGGAATAAATTATATTACATCTACATAACAAAGAAACTGCATGAGTTTCTTTGACTAATTCCACAGCAATATAAGGTACCATGTCCCATCTCCAAGGATCATCTGCTCTACTCAGGAGTTAAGGACTTTTCACATGTAACAGTAAAGAGTATAAACTTACTCATTTAATCCTCACAAGAACAAGGATGCTATAAAAACAATAAAAATAGCATCTGACATTTACTGAGGGCTTATTAAAAATCCAGTATCTTCATTAGATTGTTTTATTTAATCCTCACAACAGTTATGATATAGATACTAATGCTATCCCCATTGTATAAATGCAGAAATATGAACTGAGAGTCATTAAGCAACTTTCCCTAAGTCTCATAGCAGCACCAAGATTTGAACACATGGTGTTTGATTCCAAAACCCAAATTTTTAGTAATAAAGAGGATCTATTTTGTTCTAAGTGCTAAACACACACACACACACACACACACACACACACACACACACACACACACACAGTCCTTATTGGGTAAGCTCCCTCAGTCCCTCGGTGGCCATGTTTTGTAATTCCTAACACTTCCCTGTCTGCCAAGGTTATTACACCAACACTAGATACCTTCCAAGAACAGCTCATACAGTCTGGGCAGCATCTACTAAAATTTCCTGGTACCAGAGTCCTGACCTCTATGGCTAATGTTGATTAATTAAATGAATAAAATTCTCTTGTTTGGTGATAGTCATATGGACAGAGATAGAGCTATTGGTAGAGGAAGGCAAATGTTGAAAGCACACTGAGGAAAGCAGACAGCAAAGGCCTGTCGCATACCCAATTACCCAATCCATGATCAAGTAGAGGAAAGGGTGGAGTAGCCAACTGGCACTGGGATTAGAACTGGAAAGATAGATAGAGAAAAGCAGAGACACAGAAGGCCTGACTCATATTATTGATAAACTGTAAGAGTAAATACGAACAAAATCCTCCTATGGTAACAGCTATAGATAGGCAGAAACTTAGAGCAAAGCTGGCTCTCAAAGGATCTTTTAGTTGCTGAAGAAACTGTTCCACACTCCAGCCCCAGGGAGACTGGTCTTCCTGAGAGGCTGGGCCATATCACTGTTCTTGGGTTTCTATAATGCTGGGATGTATGGCTTAGATGCCTGAGGTCTTTATTATTACCTGGATCCATTTCCTATTTTTACTGTAACAAACTACCACCAAATTACTGGATTAAAACACAAATGTATTATCATACAGTTCTGGAGGTCATATGTCCAAAATGGACCTGAGTGGACTAAAATCAAGGTGTCAGCCAGACTGTGTTTCTTTCATGGACTCAAGGGAAGAATTTGTTTCCTTGACTTTTCCAACTTCTAGAGGCAGCTCACATTCCTTGGTTCATAGCCTCTTCTAATTCTATAAAGCCAGCAGTGTAGACTCTTCAAATCTCTTTGACTTAACTCTTCTGCCTCTCTCTCACTTATAAGAACCATGTGAGTACACTGAACCTATGCAAAAAAATCTAGAACAATCTCCCCAGCTCAAGGTCAACTGATCAGCAACCTTACGCCATTTGAATCTCTTTTAGGTCCGCTAATTAGGAAGCAGCCTTTCTTTCCCTTTTCCATGCAATATCACATAATTAATTTCTGCTGCTTAGGATGCAAACATCCTAGGGGGATCACTGTCTACATATCACCTACCTCCTTAGCATAATCTTCGTATTACTTGCAGCCACAAGATGATATTTTGTCACTTTGAGTAAAGCTCCTGTTGCAACTAAAAAAAAAAAAAAAAAGAGTCCTGACATGAAGGGTTCCAATTCTCATAGTCACTCATATTATTTTCCTGCTTGGTTTGCCTTTTCTTCCTCCTGACTATTTTCTTCTATTCTCCTAATCTATTGTGAAAAATCTAACTCACTCAGGGCAAGTACTGTTAGGCAAGGCAGCACAACATAAGCGGTAAGGGAGATCAGCAATAGAAGCAATGTTCTATGGAAGCACAAATTGTTTCTATAGTATGCTCTTGGAGGGTTTCACAAAGGAGGTGGTGGCCTATAAGCTAGAAGTTGCTGGTGGCCCATCCATATGGAAAAGACCCATATCAGACAGATGGTTGGTGGTAGAGGCAGGAATTGGACCCAGGTCTTCTGATTTCTTTTCTATTGTTTTTCATAAGTGTTTCCATATCTTTGATGGTTTGGATATATCAGGTGGCATCAGTGAGCATTTGTTGAATGAAATGAGTGAATAAAAGAACAGAAGGATTAAATAAATGAACGAGTAGCTGAATACAAGATTATCATAGCAGTCTTAAAGCACTCAAAATATGGATGAAAGCAGGTTCACTCATAAAAGGTGGATGTGAGAGCTGGATCTGCATATAACATTTTGTCTTGAAATAAGTTTTCTAAAGATTTTTTTTGCGGCTCATCTTTTATTTCTAAAATGGGGATAACAATTAACCTACTTATTTTCTAACATTATTTCAAGTGAAAATAATATACTACATGAAAGTATTTTTAAAAATGGAAAAAACCCATGATATAGATACGTAGGTAAGTAGGTAAATAGACAGATTATAGATAGATGACACATTTTAGAATTTTTCATCATAATTATTAACATTGCTTTTTTAAAAAAATATTTTATTGATTTTTTACAGAGAGGAAGGGAGAGAGATAGAGAGTTAGAAACATCAATGAGAGAGAAACATCGATCAGCTGCCTCCTGCACACTCCCTACTGGGGATGTGCCCGCAACCAAGGTATATGCCCTTGACCGGAATCGAACCTGGGACCGTTCAGTCCGCAGGCCGATGCTCTATCCACTGAGCCAAACCAGTCAGGGCAAACATTGCTTTATATTTTATATTTATGTTGTCTTTTATGGCATTAAAAGTACTTTCACATGTATTTCTTAATACAAATTGATTAAAGATAAATAAAAACAAATGTGGAAACTAAGAAACATGAAAATAAAGTTAGTTACCATCATAGAAACTGAGGCAGATTCACTAAGACTAGTGAGGTATGTTTAAGAGGTCATTCTAAGATCATTTTAAAGAAATTTACCATTTGCATAAACAGAGGTTTTTATAGCACTTACTATTTTCTGTTAAGATTTATTACTGTTAACATTATTATACCTACTCTAGTATCACAATAAATAACAATTTCAGCATTTACTGAGCACTTTCTAAATGCCATGCACAATGTTAATCACTATATATTAATTTACATAATCTTTACAATAATCCTGTGAAGTAGGGATTATGATTGCTATTTTACAGATGTTCTAGTAAGCGACCAAAATAATGAGACTCTCTAACCCCAAAGTCCATACTTCTTAACCCATTTCTATTGAAATATAATAATAATTAGTGCCATTATCATCATCATTGACATCATCATCATCACTGTCACAAAAATAAGAATTATAATTAAATTGCCACTTATTGTACACATATTCTCTTTAATCCTACAAGATATCTGCTAGAGTTATCATCCTATTTCACAAACAATTCAGTAGAGTTTCAAAGAGGTTAAGTAACTTGTCCCAAGTCTCACAGCTAACAACTAATAGATTTAGGGGCCAATTCAGGTCTATCACTTCACTAGGCCAAGATACTTCTCAATGTTCCATGTTGCTTTTCTTAGTTTCATCAAATTTGTTTATTAGTTTTAGCAAAGTGCTGAATGTCAGATCTGCTAGCCAGAGATTTGTCAATCTGGCTTTATGACTCTACTCCAGTGAATTTTGAAATGATTATTTTCTGAATATTTCACAATTATACTCAAAACACTTAGAGCTTTATTAACTGATATATTAAAATCAATTGCTAGTATATAATCTTAAAGCATAAACATGAGGTTTGATCTAATCAAGTGTAGGAATGATAATTCTTTAACTTTATGTTCTATTTTTTTCACTAGATGTAACAGGAACTGAAACTAACATCAGTAAAGTTTTCTTTATTTCTTGAAATAGTTGTTGGTAGTAGCTCCTGCCTAGATTACCATGGAAATCCTTTTTTTAATGAAATATATTTCTTTTTTTTCCATAAAGCAGTTACCATCTTTATCTTCATAATATCTGAACTAAAATAGTATAGGTAACACATTATCTTTTTGTGTGTGACATTTGTAATAGCTTAATCATAAAAAGGATTGGTTTCTGTGTCAACTAAATTTGAATGTGAATCCTTCTCCATCATTTACTAGTCTCACATAAGTTATTTTACCTCTCTAAGTCATGATGTTCTCTTTTATAAAATAAGCATCATCAAGCTCACAGGGTTATTGACATCATTGGAAATACGATGGATATAAAATGCTCAGTCTAGTCCATGACAAGTGGTAGACAGCCTGATCACAAAAATCATTATATGTAAATTCATTTCTTGAACTTCCTTTAATTTTATTAAGTTATCCTCCATCTTCCCTTGCTTAATTCCTCCTATCTAATTAAAAGGCATTCCTGTCCACCAGAATGTTCAGCCAGAACCTAGATACTTCTTTATAAGCCCTCTGGATCATAATCCTCCTTCTAGATATAATCCATCACAAGTTGTGTAATTCTGTCTTTAAAATGTAACTGATCCCATCTATGGGGAGAAATTTGATTAGGAGAATTTCATCCTGAAGCATACGGGTCCTGCTAGCTTGTGCATGGCAAATGATGGACCCAATGCAAACAATTCCCAATTTTTTATCTGCACTGCCAAGACTGAGTGGGTGGATGGCAAGCATGGGGTCTTCAGCCAGGTGAAAGACAGCATGAATATTGTGGTAATCATGGAGAGCTTTGGGTTCAGGAATGGCAAGGCTAGCACGATCACCATTGCTGACTGTGAACAACTTTAAGAGATCTGCCTTGTGTTTTATCTTAGCCACCAGACCATTCCTCCTGTAGCTCAGGAGAGCATCCCTACATCCCCATCTGCAACTTTGTGCTCTCCCTAAGGTTCATTGGGTTCCATATTTTTCTTACCCTTTCCGAGTCTAGCTGGATTGCAGTAAAGTTTATTATTATGGAATAAAACTAAACAAAAAGATCAAATGATGAGTATTACATACAGTTCTCTCCATTTTTGTGTGCATAAAAGATGTAGTGTTGCTCCCTCCATAAAAGATATATTACACAATCTCGTGCTGATTCCCTGGTTTGCACTTAAATTATTTTTCATGTTAATTAGATGACCCCACCTCATTCCCCTCCTTCAAAGTTTTTCTTTAAGCCACTTGGTTTAATTAAAGTATTGGAGGTAGTAATTTTGTATACTAGATAATCTACCCTTAGGAAAAACTGTTCAACGGGAGGTAAATAATTAGTTTTTATCTTCATTTCTGATGCTTATGGTCTTTATTTTAGACCTATTAAAAGGTACTGCTCAATAACATATTTGGAATGATTGAATAAATACACAAGTGACGGCAAAGGATTCCAGTGTAAACATGGTAAACATATCCTTTCATGGAAACCAAAATATAAAATTGTAAAAGTAAAGCAATATTATTTTTCTAAAGGAAGTATAAACAGTATCATTATCAAGTATAATGAGTCATAAAATTTTCCAATTTTTTCATTCTCTCAGCATATTAATAATTTTATAAGTGTTTTTCCTGTGATTCTACAATTTAATATAAAACAGGCACTTTTACCATGTGTGTTTGTGTGGGTGGGGGGGGGAGAGTGAGTGAGAGAGAGAGAGAGAGAGAGAGCGAGAGAGTGAGTACAACGGCCAAAAAAGAATCTGCATTATCAACAGTGGTACTCAGTTTGGTTGTTGTAAGAGAAGAAAGGTTTTTTAGTTATAAAAATTATTTGGGAAATTGTTTTAAACTTTTGTATCTCTCAGAGATTAGAAGATACCCTCTGAGGAACATGCAAGAATGCTGGTAAGGGTGAAGGGGATGAGTAGGAAAATGGGCATGGATAAGTTCAGAAAATTCCTTAAGTTATTCTTATACCTTCTGAATGAGACCACTGATAGATGTTCTTATGAATATCCACTAGTCAGTCAAACAACTCAAAGCTTCTCAAATACCATATAATCAGACAAAGTTAAAGGAAATTTGATTATGAAACTCTGATGATATAATGTTACCATTTAGGGCTAGCCCACATGTCTAGTTTATGGGTGTGGCCATGTTCTAAGAAAAAGCAAATACAATGCATGATTTAATATGTCTTTAGTAAATAATTTTTAAATTCAGGAGTCTAACTTAGGCGGGACCCATTTTATAAGATTTGTTAATTTTTGTAAATTGCAATATCTTTGAAATTCTACATTTCTAATTGTTCATTGCTAATATGTAAGAATATGATTTATTTTTTGCATATTAACTTTCTTCATTACTAGTTCTAGTTTTTGTTTTCAAAATTCCTTTCAATTTTCTATTTTAAAAATATGTCATCTACAGATAAAGTTTTATTTATTAATTTATGATCTTTTTATTTAAATTTTCTTTTTTTGTTTTCTTGCAATCGCTGGAATGCAAATATAGTATATAATAAAAATGTTAAAGTGAGCATCCATGTTCTTGATATTGAAAAATATTAAGTTTTTATCATTAGCTATGACAGGTCCAATTGGCTGGAAGTGATGGTCACCTTTTCAATAATTTAATTGTCAACATTGAAGGGAAGTCCTAACAATCAAATACTGTACAAGTATCTCAGGTATCTAAGGCTGGTGGATTATTAATTCAACAAGCATTTATAAGCAGGAGATCAGTCTGAATATAATTGTGATAATACAGGTGAAATATGGCAATGGCATAAACAAAGGTCATAGTAAGGGGAGGGTGACAGAAATACTCAAATATTTTTAAGATAGAGACAACAGGATGTGCTAATTTTCAAATGTGGTATGTGACAGAAAAGAGTTTAGGATAACTCCAAAGAAACTGAAAGGTTAAAAGAGCCAATTTTAGGAATTTGGGTGGATCAGGGGCTCAGTCTTAGACAAATTTAGTTTAAAATACTTATTAGGCATCAAATTAGAGATGCCAGGCAGGTAGCTGGATATATAGTTAGATATATAGTTGGAGTGAAGGAGAGAGATCTAAATGTGATATAACCATTTGGAAGTTATTAAATATAAGATGGTATTTTATTTATTTTTTTAATTAAATCTTTATTGTTCAGATTATTACATTTGTTCCTCTTTTTTTCCCCCCATAACTCCCCTCCTCCCAGTTCCCGCCCCACCCTCCGCCCTCACTCCCCACCCACTGTCCTCATCCATAAGTGCACGATTTTTGTCCAGTCTCTTCCCACATCTCCCACACCCCTTTCCCCCCCAAGAATAGTCAGTCCATTCCCTTTCTATGTCCCTGATTCTATTATAATCAACAGTTCATTCTGTTCATCAGATTATTTATTCACTTGATTCTTAGATTCACTTGTTGATAGATGCATATTTGTTGTTCATAATTTGTATCTTTACCTTTTTCTTCCTCTTCCTCTTCTTAAAGGATACCTTTCAGCATTTCATATAATCCTGGTTTGGTGGTGATGAACTCCTTTAGCTTTTCCTTATCTGTGAAGCTCTTTATCTGACCTTCAATTCTGAATGATAGCTTTGCTGGATAAAGTAAAGATGGTATTTTAAACCATAGAACTGGATAATGGAGGTTTGATTCTGCTATGGCATCATAAATCAACTACAATTCTACCTTTCTTCTGATTACAACTAAAAACTCTAGGGGGGAAAATGGTATAAACAGCCACCTGAGGACA
Source organism: Myotis daubentonii (assembly GCF_963259705.1). Taxonomy (NCBI): domain Eukaryota; kingdom Metazoa; phylum Chordata; class Mammalia; order Chiroptera; family Vespertilionidae; genus Myotis; species Myotis daubentonii. The sequence continues at coordinate 32,260,227 of NC_081856.1, read as the reverse complement.
ATGAAAAGTACACGAAAGTCTCTAGAATATGGAAAGGACTTGAAAGTTGGAAAAGGGAATGTATGGAGGTGAACAAATTTCAACAAAGCCTAAGGGATTTGTGTGACAATATTTATCAATCTAACATGTGTGATGTAGTTCCAAAAAGAAGCAAGAAAGAGATGAAGGAACAAAAAATATTGAAAGAAACAATGACTGAAAACTCCCCCAGTTTAGGAAAACACATAAATTTACAAATGTAAAAGTTTAGCAAATCTCAAACAGTGTAAGTTTTCATATTTGAGACTCAATTGGTGAAATTTACCATATTGATAGACTAAAGGGAAAATAATATCTTTTCAATAGATTCAGGAAAAGCAATTGACAAAAATTAACATCCATTCATGAACAAACCCTAAGAAAACTAGTAATACCAGAAGATATTCTCTAATTAAAGGGCAGCTGCAAAAAACTTCCGGCTAATGTCATAGCTAATGATAAAAACTTAATATTTTTCAATATCAAGAACATGGATGCTCACTTTAACATTTTTATTATATACTATATTTGCATTCCAGCGATTGCAAGAAAACAAAAAAAGAAAATTTAAATAAAAAGATCATAAATTAATAAATAAAACTTTATCTGTAGATGACATATTTTTAAAATAGAAAATTGAAAGGAATTTTGAAAACAAAAACTAGAACTAGTAATGAAGAAAGTTAATATGCAAAAAATAAATTATATTCTTACATATTAGCAATGAACAATTAGAAATGTAGAATTTCAAAGATATTGCAATTTACATTAATGCCAAAAAACATACTCTTATGCTGTCTACTTAAAAATAAGTATAATAAAATATATCGATAGTCTCTATATTAAAAAATAAAAAACTTTGTTGGGAGAAATTTAAAATGGCGTAAAGAAATGTAAATATATACCATGTTCATGAATTAAGAGATTCAACATTTTTAAGATGGCAGCTTTCCCAAAATTTATATGTGGACTCAACACTGTCAGAACTTCAGCATGCTTTGTTTTTGTATGTTTGTTTGTTTTTTTAAAGACAAAATAATCATATATATGTATATATATATGGATATATATATATATGGATATATATATATATATGGAAATCCAAAGGACATACAATAGTAAAGCAATTTTAGAAAACAGAAAAGAATCCCACTTGATTTCAAGGGTTAGTATAAAGTTATCATAATGATACTTTGGTAATGGCCAAGAGATACACATATATAGCAATGAAATGAAATAGAGCCCAGAAAAACACTAACACATATGTCTATTATGTTTTGGCAGAGTTGCCAATTCAGTTCAATTGGGAAAGAAAACATTTTTCAATACATCTTCTCGAATCAACTGGATATCCACAAGGGAAAAAGCAAACATTGACCTTTACCTTCCATCATATGCAAAAATTTACTCCAAATGGACATTAGTCTTATAGTAAAGCCTAAAGAGGTAAAATAAATAGAAGAAAAAAATAGGATATAATCTTTGTAATCTTAGACAAGTAAAATATTTCTTAGATAGAAGAGAAAATTAACCATAAAAATGAAAACTGATATGTTGGACTTCCTTAATATTAAAAGCTTTATCCTATAAAAGTGTCATTAAGAAAATTAAAATGTAAATCATCAAATGGGAATAAATATTCACATCACATATATCATAGAAAGGATTTGTTTCACAAATACATAAAAAAATTATATGCTTCAATAAAAAAAATAAACAAACCAAAACAAAGTAACAAATAAAAAATGCAAATGGGAAATAATTACATAGAGATTTCACAAAAGAAAATAAGTGAATGGCAAGTAATCACATGAAAAGATGTTCCACCTCATTAGACATTAGGGAAATGCAAACTAAAACCACAATTAGATACTACTATAACTGATTTGAATAGTTAGAAAATGACCATATAAAGCAGGGGTCATCCATTTGTATAAAGAACCCAGATATTTTATGCTTCACTGGCCATATGGTCTTTGTCAAAATTGTTCAACTCTGCAGTCATAGCAAGAAAGAAACCGTAGACAATAAGGAAATGAATGGGTATGGCTCTATTGCTTACACAAATAAGTGGCAAGCCAGACTTAGATCTCAAGGCAGAGTTTGCCGTAACATAAAGTCTCAGCATGGACATGAGTAACTGAAATTCTTATACACTGCTGAGAGAAATATGAAATGGTACTATCACTTTGGAAATTATCTGGGCATTTTCTTAAAAAGTTAAGCATACACCTAATATAGCATTCTATCATTCTACTTCTAGGAATTTACCTGAGAGAAATGAGAACATATGTTCAGACAAGGACTTGTATACAAATGTTGTATCAGCTTATTTGAAATAGCAAAAAGCAGAAATAACCCAAAGATCTAACCACAATTAAGTAGATAAATTATAGCATATTCATGCAATGGAAGTTTACTCATCAATAAATGGCAACAGACTATTGAGACACAACAACATGGATAAACCCAAAATCACTATGTTGAATAAACACACACACACACACACACACACACACACACACACACACACACGGAGTATAAACTATATGATTACATTTTTTATATAAAATTGTAGAAAAGGAAATTAATCTCTAGTGACAGGAATCAGATCAATGGTTGCCTGTGGATTGACCTGAAAGATTACAAAATGGAATTTAAAAACTTTTGAGGGGACATGAAAGTGTTATCTAGATTGGGAGGATGATGATGATTTCACAGGTGTATATATAGGTCAAAATGGATCAAATTGTACACTTTAAATAAGTGTAGTTCATTTTACTTCAATTAAACTCAAAGTTATAAAAAATGGATGAGATCACCAAAGAAATGAGAGTAGATAAAGAGGAACAAAAGTCTAATGCTGTCCTAGCTGGTTTGGCTCAGTGGATAGAGCGTCAGCCTGCGGACTGAGGGTTCCGGGTTTGATTCCAGTCAAGGGCACATGCCCGGTTGTGGGCTTGAGCCCCAGTGTGGGGCATGCAGGAGGCAGCCGATCAATGGTTCTCTCATCATTGATGTTTCTCTCTCCCTTCCCCTCTGAAATTAATATATTTTTTAAAAGTCTAAGGCTAATGCCTGCTATACTCCAGTATTTCGAGATGGGAAGATGAGAAACAATGAGCAAAGGAACCTGAAAAGGATCAACCAATAAAGTAAAAGGACACCTGGTAGTAAGTGAGAAGCTATAACCCAAAGATAGAAGGAGTATCAAGGCAAAAAGTGTGATCAACTGAATTAAGTAATTCCTATTAATTCAAGTAAAATAATGACTGAATATCACAGGGTTTAGCAACATGGAAATCAGACAATGAAAAGAGGAGTATGGAGGAGTTTTATGGTAAAGAAGAATAGAAATAGGATGATAGCTTGGAACTGGGTATTAAGAGAGGTTTAGTTATTCATTTATTATTTTTCCAAAGAGGAGAAGCCATAACATATTTTGATAAGAATGAGGGAAGATGACTAGATCTTGAGGTAGATATGAGTAGACGGGAGGAGATGAATCTTGTGTACAAGTGGAAGGGATGATGTAAGCTAAGAGCGTAGAGTTCATCCAAAGAGAAAACAGAGTATATGAGACTCAGTACAGGTGAGTAGATAAATACGGTGATGGGAATTTTTAAAGCTGTGATTCTCATCTTTGTACTTGGGAATCACCTATATAATATTCTAAAATATGAATGCCTATCCCACCCCCCTGCCACGTCCACACCCTGAGTTTCTTATTTAATTGTTTGGGTTGCAGACTAGGTATTGTTACCTTGTTTTCGTCTTGCTTGTTTGTTTGTTTTAGGATGCTGGAGCTTCTATGGTGCATCCCAGAGAACCACTATAACATAGGATCCCTCTTATAATTTCTCCCATGTTTTTCAATGAAATAGGAAGAAAAGTTATCAGCTAAGAGGATGGAGAAAAAAAATCTTGTGGTTTCAGGTGATATACAAAAGACACAAATCCAATTTCAACTAGGCAACTAAGAGTGACATGAGGTCCCTGATGTGATGAGAGAAAGATTAAGGCAGAATTGAATCAGCACAAGTCTTCAGAAAAGCAATCGGTGGAAGGAAAAGAAAAGGTCAGTGCAGCATCCATTAGAGAAACACAGCAAGGAGTAGAAACCAAAGGGGTGTCTGGCAAAGCTAGGCCTGGAGTTTCTCTGAAGGGCTTGGCAGGAACGCAGTGTAGTGAAAGGAGTCAGGAAAACAGATTATTATCCTGGCTACATCACTTGAACACCTTCCTGCTGGAGATTAATTTCTTATATAGAGAATACGAGTTGTAGTTAAAATATGTACTAATAAAGTGGCTAGGCCAGAGAGGTAGGTCTAAAAGCAGATATTTTTTTAAATCACACAATTTTTAAAAATATATTCTTATTTATTTCAGAGAGGGAGGGAGAGGAAGAGAGAAATAGAAACATCAGTGATGAGAGAGAATCATTGATCCACCTCTTACATGCCCAGCACTGGGGATTGAGCCCGCAACCCAGGCATGTGCCCCAACCCAGAATTGAACTGTGACCTTCTGGTTCACAGGTCAATGCTCAACCACTGAGCCACTATAGCCAAGTGAAATCTCACAATTTTTATATGCCAGTCTAAGACAATGGTGTTGTCTTTTTAGGTGTAAGCCACTGAATGGATCTGAATAGAAAGTTGACATGATCAAATGATATTTTAAGAGGATTCATCTGGAGGTGGCATCAAGGGAAAGATTGGGGTAAGTAAGGAAATTATTATTTATGTAAAGTGAGGCAATGAGTCTGCTGTGAAGTGGTGGCAGTTGGAATGGAAAGGAAATGATGAATGTAAGATAAATTTTAGAGTAAAATTCAACTAATTGGATGACTAATTGGATGGAGAGAGCCAGGAGTCAAGAATGACTCAGTTTCATGCTTAGTTGACTGGGCAAATGGTGGCAAAATGAATAAAAGTCAGGAATCTGGAGAGAAGTTGGGAGGAGGAACTGAATGTAGGCAGGAAGATGATGAATTTGTTTTTTGACACAGTTGTGTTTTCATTAGCTATGCACATGCCAATGAAACGCCCACCAGGCAGGCAGTTAGATATTTGGAACTGAACGTTGAGCTCAGATGTCATGACCAGGAGATGGGAATTGATTATCTACCAAAGACTTGATTTCTATAGTCATAAGACTATAGTCAAGAAAGCCTGTTAGAATCACTCGATACCACCTAAAAGAGAGAACTGTTGTGCCTGGCATTAACCCTGTAGTTGGTGGATTGTAGAAAGAAGAGAGGCCTAAAGGATTCAGTATGAAGGGCTGGAGTGGAAAGAGAGTACCCAGAGGATTCTGGGAAATGGCTACTTAGCAACTTGGTTGGAAATATTTTGTTATGTTACCTGTTTAGCTATACCTGTGCATGAAGGGAGAATGTCTATCCCAAGTATTACTCAAGATCAAGTATTGGTTTATACCAGGTAAAGGAGCAGGTGGGTTAGGGTTAGGGTTAGGGTTAGGGTTAGAGCAATGGGCAAGGCAGATGCTAACCTATAAGGCAGTACTGGGGTGTGATAAGAATCAATAATTTTCTTTTCTGATAAGCACCCTTGATAATTCTGAAGCATAGCAGCATATTAGCAACAACTTTGGCTAAGTTAGCTTTTACCCATAAGAGCAGCACAGAATGAGGATCCAACTTCCAATAAAACAACATGTGAATTCAGGTGGACTCATAAGGAGAACATACTTATATACCACAGGTTCCAGTGTCCGGGGCTACCTTTACTGGGACAGTAAAAGGCATGCGTTTCACAGTCACTATGTCTGATTGGTGGGATCTGGGGAGCCGATTTTTGTGATATAAACAGTATGAGCTGTTGCAAATAGCAGCCAGGGAAACAGCAATCAATCAGGCTGCCTTTGTTTCCAGGTTAATCCTTTTACCCATTGGATCCATTAAATTTCCCACAGGCCATTTGGGTTCCTAGAGTGGTGAAGAGATGAAGACCATTCTGGACACTGAAGCCATGCTGATACATGGTATAATTAAAATACAAATTAAACACAAGTCCTAAAAACGGTGGGAAAAATACTCTTCATATCAAAAGTCTGCAGATGTCCTGTAGCTTTATGTAGTCTGAGTCAATTTCAGTGGAAATAAAAACACTTAGAGTGTCATAGAAATAACATTTGCTAAGGGAAAGTCAAGCTGGCAGGACTGATCTAATTCTGATAAAAAAAAATACTGGTTTGAATTTACAGGCTGAGATGGTTATAAACCGCTCTGTGATCTGCCTAAGTTTTGCCTAAGTGGTAGTTTTCTAACTTAGGGGAGACTCAACCCTGTGACTGAATAAATAGTCTGAATCACTTAGCAGGTCAAAGCTAAGATGTGTTGGCAAGAGTTCCGCTGTGGAATACACAGGCTGTGTATGTGTTACACACTCACTAACACGATCTGAGAATTTAACAAAAGAACATCCCACAATATGTTTGGAAGTGTCGAGGAAGCCTGTTAGAATCACTCGATACCACCTAAAAGGGAGGCCACACTTCTAAAGGAATTAGGACTTTCAGACCGCTGTTCCCAAGGTGCCAATAGCTTATTGGCTCCATCTGAATTAAGCAAGACTGCTAACATGCCTGTTGACCTTAGCACTGTTTCCAATCTGCTTAGATACGAGTGCGCTATGCAATATTGGAAACATAAACCTCTCCCAGAGCAGACAGCCAATGGCCTGATCCTTTGTTCCGCATATGAGAATTAAAAGTATAGAAAAGAAAACATTTTTTTGTTGTTATTTGTTTCTCCCCTCCCACCCCCCAACATCTTGCTCTATTTGACAGCTGACAAAAATCAGTTTTGTCCATTCTGGCAAAAACAAAGAAAATTGAAAGAATGCATTTTAAGAAATAGTGTTTCAACAGACTTGGACAACTACCCTGGAACCTTGGAATTATGCTGACATGAGATTGGAGGCCTGGGACTGTGTTATAGGTGAGAGAGTGTTATATTAATATTCTCCTGGAACCGGTAGCACAAAATGGAATCGTGTTCCACTTGCATACTGTAGTAGGATGCAGATTTCTACAGAGGACAGAATTTATGAGGGAGAGATTTTTGTCTGGCAATATGTCAGGCTGACAGAATCTAACAGGGAAAAGGAAATTAAATTAATTCCTGTATGAACTGTTAGGATCAACATGCATCTATAAAGGATGGTGTTCATTCAATCAGATGAGAGACTATCCTAAGAATGGCAAAGTTTGGATAGTATGCACCCAGCAAGGTGGGAAACAGCAAATATTGGTCATGTGGGCCACCCTTATCCCCACAGCAGACTTTGATTATCTAGAGCACTCTTTCCCACTGAGCTTGGATGAGTCACAGAATTCTTCTCAACATCGCGTCCAAGAAAGTCACTATTAATCCGTCAGGTTTGGTAATGAAATGAAACCCAGGTTTTATCTTCGACCTAGCATATTTTGTAAACAACTTTTAGGGAAGATACTTTCCTAGGATCATCTCACAATTCTTTTCCATATGGATCTTGCTAAAACAAAAGATTTCTTATACGTAATTCATTCACTCATTCAGTCATTTAATCTGTATTTGCTGAGCACCTCCTATGTGCCAGGCACTGCTCAGTTTTGAAGACATGACAATAGCAATGCAGACAAGAATTCCTACCCTGTGGGAGCTTACAAGGTAATGCTTACAAAGTTAGGTACATGGAGCCAATACATATTTAAATTTACATTTGCCTCTCCTAGTTTATTGAAGTGGCCACTCATTAACAGATCTATTCAAATGAGTAACTACCGAGTCAGAGCACCCATGAACAATTTTTATTTTATATCCAAATATAATCCACAACAAAGTTAATCTGAAACATGGTTAGTGCACTCTCAGTATTATGAAGCATAATAATAGTAATAATAATAATAATAATAATAATACCCAACAAGCCTTTTATGTATTTGACTATGGTCAGTATTATATGTACAGCAAATCTAAGGCCCTCCTGTGGCCAATTTGTTGGGATAGGAATGGGAGCTGACTAAGGGGAGAAGTACAGAGTAAAGACAGAATAAGTTAAACATGAAATTTTTCAGAATATCTATCACTTGCAACTTATGACCAGGAAATACATTTAGGAAATTCAGGAATATTCGTGTCTTTCAATATAGAACATTTTTTATTATTACTAGGTTAGAACATGACTTATGTTCAACTAGGTTTTTGCCTCTTCTAGTTAATTGTGACATTACAATATATTTGTACATCTCAGTGAGTGAGCACTGCCTTGCTGCCAATCCAGCCTTCCAGACTTCACTCTGTGTGACCGCGCAACCTAGCACAAGAGGCTGAAAGGAATAGTCCTAATGGTATACCAGTAAGACAGATTACAACCATGTAATGGTGCTGAATATTTTAATTTCTGCATAGCAAGGTTTCTCTTGGTCTGGCTTTCATCTTTCTCATATATCACATTGCTATTTTAAGTAAGAAATAGTTGACAGCTTTATGCAAAAAAAAAAAAAAAAAAGGCTGATAGTCCTAAATCAAGAATTTTGAATTTTAATGTACTTCCAAATTTCTTAGAGGCTGGGGAGAATACTTTTTTCCCCAGCATGAGATATATTCACACAGAAAATGCTACCAATCAGTTCATATAGTCAAAATTGCTCCTCTGAAACCCTAAATGTGTATGCAAAAAAAAAAAAAAATCCCATATAAAGCAAAGTGGTTTCTTTTAGAAAACTAACCATCTTGTGAGCTGAATGCTTTTGAGTTTGGCTAACTTGAAGAAATTTCCTTTGGTTGAAGTAATTTAAATCTGAGTATTTTTTCCATGAAATAAACAATCTCCCTTTAAATTTTCTTTATGAGTAAGTAGTATTGTCTAAGATGGGATATCTGTTTGTTCCAGGGTAATCACATTCTCACAGAGTAAAAGCATTTTGATTCTTTTAGTAAAAACATACTACTTCATATTTGTTGAAATGGTTCTAACTTCCCATTTAAAATGCACTGTGGAAGGATATATTTTCTTGCACTTACACATAACTTGTGGAACTCTGAATGCCCAGTATGAAATAAATTTACGTTCTAAAAAGTATATCTCACTTGTTTGAAAACAAAACATGAAATGTTGAAAACTGTAGAGCAATTAAAAGCTGTGTGATCTAATGTAAACTATGATATCATAGATTGCCATCAATAACATTCCCTTTAGGAATGGGACTTTAAAATGCTAATCAATTATTATTACTTTGCTCATTGCATACTTAATGGTTTCTATGTCTGGTTTTCCTACAGAAACTTGTGGCTACATTAACAAAGGTATGGCTTGACTTTCCTGGGGAAAAGTTTGGAGAAGAGATGGTGAGGAGTAAACACAATGTGATAGAAACACGGCCAACAGCCCTGAAATCTGAATCATCTTCACTGGCCTTCCAGTGAATGCTCCAGGTCCAGAGAAAGGATCAACCCTCTGGCTCCTCCATCTGAATTCCTCTTAGGGCACAGGCCCCCTCTTCCTCTTACTGAATCCCCACATGCACCCCACAGACCTAGCATCCTGCTGGGGGCTGAGTAAGCATTTGATAAATGGCAGCTATTTTTATTGCATGATCTCTACATGTTTATAACACAGGCTATCTCCCTCCCAAAAAAGAATGGGGGAAAAAGATACTTAAGGTCCAAGCCATTTATCTCTGTCACAGCATTTCACCCCTCAGCTTCCTGCCCTGCCCAACCCTTGTGAGACAAAATCTCACTGTAGCCTCTGCAGCAGCAGCCCAGGGAGCAGAAATAATTGCTGGGAGTCAGGCCACCTCTGGTAGAGGTAAGAGGTCGCCCTGGTGACTGGGCTCCCCACCTGTAACCAGTCAGAGTTCCAGGCAGCCAGTGGGCTTTATAATCCCTAATGCCAACAAATCTCTTTTTTATTTGCATCGCAATAACGAGTTTCTTTCCTTAGCCACAGAAAGAGTTCTCACACAATTCTAATTGTTGGTCTTGGTTTTATTATTTGTTTTTGAAGCTCCCAGAATTTTTTTTTTAAATAAATTTATTGGAATGACATTGGTCAACATGAACATATAGGTTTCAGTTGTGGGTTTCTATATTACAAGATCTGTGTATTACACTGTGTGCCCACCACCCAAACAGAATTCTTAAAATGCAATATTTCCTTGGGAGATGAGAATTATTTGTTGATAAATGTAAATGCCATGGTTTTAGTTTTTTGTTGTTCTGTTATTGTTTGATAAAGACTGAAGCCAGATCTAAACAAATAAATGAACAAAACTAAAATAAAAATTAAATTAAAACATAAAATAAAATAAATATAATAAAAATGGGTAAGGGTAGGATAAAGCCAGAATTGGGTTACTTCATAAAGGAATTCCATAATTCCTCTTAAAAGGAATAGGTAACACATAATTAAAATAATAAAAAGTAGTTGTTTCAGTTATTTCATATACCTCCAACCAGAGTATGGTTTCTAGCTATAGAATTCTACGTAACTATTGTTAGCTTATTGAAGGTGTGTTTTCTAGGGCAAAAATTTGGAGGAAGTGATGACTCGTGCTTATGTATATGTGCGTGTGTGTTTATGTAGATCAACTATTTTTTATCTGATATTTTTCATCATATAGCTATGTCTCCCCACCCCTTTTCAAAGGCAGTCATATATGAATAACTCTAAACATTAGATGTATTTCTCTTTCATAACAACATAGGCCTTCTATGGAAGTACAGCATAAGGAAACTTCTAATGTTGAATGATATATAGAATGTAGTCACCATATGTGTGTGTATGTATGTATGTATGTGTGTGTGTGTGTACACATATGTGGTTTCCATTACAGATTTAGGTCATCTGCATCCATCTGTTTGTTTTTTGTTTGTGATTTTATTTTGCCATCTGTGTCACAAGGTTTACAGAGTTAACAAATTCTGTTAATGTATATGGAAATGCAAAAATGTAGAGAAATTTGAATTTAAATTTTTTTAATGTCCTGAAAATGACCACAGGGAAAACCAATAATGATGGCCAGAAAGAAAATAAAGAAGAACAAAAGAGAATTTCAGTTATATTCCACTACCTTATTATAGTTTTTTGTTTGTTTGTTTCAAGTAACAAAATGTCAACCCAGAATAGCTTTGGGAAAAAAAAATTATTTTTTAGAAGGATATTAAGAGACCCTAAAAGAAGTTAATGACTAACCAACCCCTCATGAAAAGTGGCCCCCAATGTTGCTTTGGGGTCCTATCCATGGTGTTCATAAGATATATCTTTAATAATATTGGCAGTCATAATAATCTTAAGAGCTAACATCTATTGAATACACATTATGTCACACTTTAAATGAATTCCCTTATCTATATTTTAGAGCTGCTGTATAAGAAAGTTCACATTATTTTTTTCTGTTTTCCAAATAAAAACAACTAAAGAAAGACAAAAAGGTTAAATAAATTTCCCAAGATGATATTGCTAGTCAGTGGCATTGCAAGGTACTGGGTTCAGTCAAACTGTTATGGTAACCCAGTTAGTTACTCAAACAATCACAGGATCACAGGGTTCCCTTTCAAACAGCCCCAATGTTTGTGGCTCAGTTAAAAATTACAGAATTTGGAAGAAGAGATGCTTATAGGTCTAGCTTGGGTCAGGTATCTACCTTTGAATCAACCAAGACAAAGGGCTACAGTTACTATGCTGGCCCTTTGTATTTGGGGAAGTTGTGGAGAGCTAGGCACCTCTAGCATGTCCATCCTACCTTCATCCTCATCCTATCTCCCTAATCAAATGTTACTGCTTCAGAGCACATTTTTCTTTCCTAACTTTGTTTTGTGTTACAGTGACAGGTTTGTATATCATCACTTCTAGAAAAGTTCTAGAATGCAGGGAGTTTGACTTTTCTTTTATATATCCCATGCTAAGTCTACCAGGCACTGGCCTGTAAGAGACCATTAAAAGACTAGTCATTGAATTAATAAAATAACTGTGATAAATGGAGGTGAAGAAAACCATACCCTCTTCAATAATAGACAAAGACTAGAGAGCCACATAGGCAAAGGCAAGTGAAGGGGGATATATATATATGTGTGTGTGTGTGTATGTGTGTGTGTGTGTATAGTAAAATATGATCTATGCATCCATTTAAAAATCAGCACATGAAAATAACATTATTTTTAGCTTCAGTTTCATGATTCAGCCTTTCCAGTGTAAATAATTTATAAGAGAAGTGAGACAAATATCAAGTTTGTGGGAAATGTAAATTAATTTGAATCTAAAATTAGAAGAACCCCTTCCCATAGACAGACAACAAGGGGACCAAAAGGGCAAAAGGAATTTGATGAACACACATTGGAGAAACCAAAGAACCACAGAACCTAGCAGGCTGATGGCCTTTGATAAAGGAAGTCAAAAAGTCAAGAGTCCAGGACGGCCAGAGGTTTACACAGAAAGACAAATAACACAGGACTAGAAGACATAGAAAAGGACATAAAATTTACAATGTATTTGTTTTGTAAACTTGACTTGAGGCAAAAGTGGAAACGAGGCAGAGATTGTATTCAGGCGTCCAAACCTTCATTTTGTGCCTAATTGGGCTTTCTGATACTTCCTCCCACTCTACTACCCAGTAACCTTCTGGTCTCCCATTTTCCTTTCTTCTCAATGGAAGATAAGATCAGGTGCCTCTCACTGAAATGCTAATATAAATGAGTCCATCTGAATGTTACCATTAATTTGACTTTGAAAGTGAAAGTCAAATTTCTGTTAAAGGAATTCCAACAGCAACACCAAGACTGGACAGAACTAAAAGGGTCAGGGTTTCTAACTCAGACGGCACATAAAGCTGACCCTCCACTTTTTATCACTACATACTGTGTGACCTTGGCTAAATCACTCAACCACTCTGGGTCTATTGCTTTTTGTTTTTCTTTTTAAACCTCAGTTTCTGCCTCTATAAAATGCAATAATAAAAACCACTGCCTGGGCTACTGTAAGCATTAAATATATGTAATCGCCTTCCTCGGTGCTGGGCACTTAGTAAGTACTCATGAAGTAGCAATTATAGGTTTTATACACACTACTACTGATGTCATTACTTTTGTTCCTTTTGGTGAGTGATCTCCAAAGTGGGATGTGTGCAACTCCGAGTGTGCATGTCATTAACTGTTGAGAGGTGGGATGAAAAATATATGAACTTACATGAGTGTATTGTATATACAGATAAAACCTAAAAAAATTAAGCTTTACTAATAGTTAAAGTATGAATTAACACTCATTTTCATATTTGATCTCTGTATTGCTGTGTCTCCTGGGACAGAATGGAGTGTCCTCAGCGAGGATGGGTTGACATGATGCCTGCTACATGTTGCTACATACTGTGATTATTTATAAATTATGTTATTTTTATCTTCAAAAGCAAATGGTTGGAATAATTTCCGCAAAGAAACTATGAGTTCAATTTGGTATTAAAAATGCACAAGTTCAAGACAATGGCAGCACTGGCACATCCCTATTCTTTACATGAGCTCCTTGCCCGCCACGTTATGTCATTAAAACACGAACAGCTGATAAAAAGGTGGAGGCGAAAGAAACTGTCCATCAGAAATTGACGGTGACCATCCTGAACAACTGCACCATTAAGGAAAAGAAATAAATGTATTCCCAATGTGTAGTAATTAAAATAAATAAATGTATTAAGTAAAATAAATGTTTGTCATCTTTTCAATTGCTCTATTGTTCTGACTGCACATTAGTTATTTATAAGTAAATATTCAAAAGTTAGGAGTGTCTTATTGAAAAAATTTTCCACATGTGACACTTGATGAAAACTTTGGGAAAGCACACTGCTAAGTGCACAAGTTTCTTGAATTTCTGGAATCTCTAAGTTAATGATGGGAAGAGGAAAACAATTTCAGTTGGACCTGGAAAAAATTGTAACAAATGGATATTTTATTCCCAGGTGAAAGAAAAGGAATCAGAAATATTTCATTTGATTGAATTTAATTCATTATTACTTACTTTTCCCCTAATTCATTATTAAACATAGTAAACACTTAGAAAGCAGAACAATATTACTTCCCCCTACTATCTAGAAGTTAGTCCTGTAAGTCTAGTTCCCAAAGTTTCACAAGATTATTTAATCTTTTGCCCACTTCATGCCAGGCCCCCTGGAAAACGTCCCAGAGCCCAAGGGAATTCAAGATCACGAAGCCTGAACTCATCTCTAGAAAATTAAGGAAATAGCACTAAAAAGAAAAATCATCTTAGTAAAATTATACCAGGACAATAGATGGGTGGGTCCCTCAACATTTCAGAATTCTTTATTTATCCTTAGAAATACATCTCTGTCCATCTCCTGATTGTTTAATGGATTGAGTGATCTATATATCTGGAGAGAGGGGTCCTATCCTCACTCCTTTCGAATCTGCCTCTAGAATAACTGAATTATTTATCCTCTCTTTAAGAAAGCCTCAGGCTTTGTACAGTTGTACGTGTTTTGTGTCCTTGGGCTCCCAGGCTGATGGGAATGATATGATTCAATAAAAATAAGATATATTGGTCCTTTTATTCTGAGCTGCCACTTTTCTTGGTTGAAGAAAGATCAAAATTAATAGAGTATTCTAAACAGACTTTTTATTTCCTTGTACTTTTAGCCAAGGCTTTAAAATCCACATGAGCCAAATCTAGATTCTTGAAACCATCAGAAGCTCTCTTTAACTGGGTAGATTTTTGAAGCAAGAATGCCCTTCTATTTCTGTCCTGCGGTTGACTGACCCTGAGATGGAATTGTGTGCATCGTAACCTCTCTGTGAGCCGGGAGCTCCCGTCAGTAAAGTTTCATCATATCGAAAGGCTGGCAAGTTTCTGAGAGAAGGCCAGCACGGCTGAACATTTGCCTGGTGCCACAGGATCCTTGGGTGAAAGGCAGACGGGCCACGCTGCGAAGATAGCTCTGAGTGCCAATTTCCAGATGGAACTCTCTTCTATTGCACTCCTTTTCAAAATCTGTTCCGAAAGGGCTCCCAGAGCTGGTAAGGGCTGCTGGGCTCGTTTGTTTTTCCTAGTTGCCATGGAGCTGCTAGTTTCAATCACAGAGCACCAGAGCCACTGGGCGAGGAGAGTGAGTGCCAAAACCCACTGGCTCTTTGGAGAAGCTGAAGAGTAAAGTAGCAGGAAGCAGTAAACCAAAATCATAGCTGCCAATAAATGACCTAGACACTGTTTTCTTGGCGGGCCTGAGTTCTTCATGGCTAAGCACATCGAGACAAATGGGGAGAAAAGAGCTTTTTCTCAAGGATCCAGTGAGGTGAGTCTCTTAGCTAAGAAGTGAGGGGAACTCTTTTGTAAGAAGTTCAGTTCTGGCAGAAGAGCGGAGATGAATCAGCGTTTGGATACCCAATCATTTAGGCTGGGCAAGTCACTCAAACTTTGCAAATCTCAGTTTCTTATCTATAAAATGGGTGTAATAGTAACTACCAACGGAATTGTTTAATAAGGTGTGTAAAGTGCAAAGCACAGTAAGTGAAGCCAGCTTTTGTTATTCTAACCTTAGTAAATGAGAGTATTCAACATCTAAATAAAAAGGCATAATAGGGTAACAATTTAATGCTGACTTTTAACACGTTCTTTACAGTTTGCTCTCTGGTTGAGAAGACGTGACATTTGAAAAAGAAAAGCTGCATGATATTTAAAAGTATTCATATCTCCAAGGCCTGGAACTCCAGCACTATCTAATCTCAGTGGTTGCTAAGTTTTGTGCATCTTGCTTGGCTTGGTTAGAAAACAAATGCTTTCCTTGACAATAATCGTTTTCACAAACACACTGTGTGAAAGGTGATACGTGTGCGTTTGCAGAGAATCACTTTGAAAGCGTGATTTATTGAACTCCCACTGTGCTCTTAAATAGATACCGCCCCACCCTAAACTGGACGGTCCGCTAGAATTCATGACAGAAAGTCTCCTGAACAATATATCAAAATTCATAAAGCTGCAGGAGAGAAAAGGCGCCACACTAATTTAGCCTAGCCTTTTCTCCTGGGAGAGCAGGCTTCTTCCTGGCCACGGCTTCCATTGTTAGTTACACTCCCCAGCTCACCAGGAGCTGCTATCAGTAGGCTGTATTCCGATCCTCCCTTTTGGAAACTTTGCTTCAGTGGGACTGTGAGATGATTTCCCTGCCATTTGAAGTCCCTGCGTGTCACTGAGGTATGCTGGCCCAAGGACTTAAAAACAGATCCTTTCTTTATCATGGTTCAGTGCTTGATAAGCAGATAAAGGTTTTGACATTCAAATTGGCCCATTCTGGAGCCTTTTAAAGAAAATGCTCCTTTCTGTCTTTTAATAAAACTCAAACAAAAAGATTCTGGATTTAATCATGTGAAACAAAAATTATTCCCTTCACCCAGAAATGTTCGCTGTCTTGTTCAGAGCACCTTTGGATGGCAGGAACTGGGGGTGAGGAGGGAGGGGGTGGGGGTTCATCCTGTTAGAGCTCCTGAAGTTCAGGTACATCCCTTGACTCAGATATGTCAATGCAATAATAGCAGGAAGCTCTGGCAGGACAATTCGTGGATCTGTCTACAGTATAGTCAGTACAAATGAAAATGTCTTTCCATATAGGACACTATTTCCAGGGCCACTGTGATTCAATGGGCAACATGTCTCCTAATGGATTTTGTTCTGTTAATTTGTTGTGTCTGTCTCTCTGTCTATCTCTCTCTTTCTTTGTCTTTCTCCCCTCCATCCTGCCGTACATCTGACGATGGGGAACAGAGAATATAGACCCATAAACAGAGATGCAGTGAAGGGAAGGACAATGGGGGAGCTGGTGTTTGATACATCATTTCACTTCACTCATTTATCACCCGGAGAACAGAATTCAAAAACTTCTCATCATGTCCAGTGGTTATTCCTTTTATGTGTAATAAATATACAAGCCTTTAACAGGAAACCAAAACACTTACTGCATTTCAGTCAACTGAAAACTGACCAAAATGAATGATGAGAGAAAACGATAATAGACTATGGCCACCCAAATTTCACATCAAAAAATTCCTCCTTGAAGGCCTAGAGCCGTATAACACCATAGAATCTCTACTTAACTGCCAGAGTTAAAATGGAAGAGGAACAAAGGTAATCTTTTAAGCTCCAAAATGTTATTGCTAGGAGACTTAAAAATAATAATAATAATAATAAAAGGAATGAGTAATCAAAGTCTGAGATGTTTCTTAACTCTGATACTGCCATCCACATGTGTACAACTGCAAGCATTTCTTGCTCATTTTGACCACTGCTCTGTTTCAATGGCCAGTTTATTCATGTAACTCCCTCTGTGGTCAAATGACTATCACTTGCAGATCTCTCCTTGGTTTTATTTCTAGCATTTCAACCTTACGCAGGATGTGTAAACAGAAGAAGTGGGTGTTTGGATCAATGCAGCTTAATTATAATCCTGCTTTCTGATTCTTGCTTATTTTCCTTTTCAGTTATTCTAACCAAATGAGACAGTTGGGCACTGACTGTTGTGTATATTCTGGTCACTAATTTTCTTTTTTAGTTATAGATACACGGGTTGATCGTCCGTTTAGAAAGCAAAGCAGAAAGTCCTTTTGACTTCATTTTAAATTGCCTGACTAAAATGAGTTCACAAGAGCCTTTTTCTCTCTACCCGATCCTCTTGCTTTCATTGTGAAGACTACAATAAAATAAAAACACAAATGTAAAGAATTATTGGTTTCGATGCTTTTGGTCTTCCTTTCAAGCTATCTTTTGATGTTTTCCTCTAGAGCTCCAATGTTGCAGCCACCACCACGACTTGAAAACGTCCCCCCAACCATTTCAAACATTCTCTTAGTATTAACACAAATCAGAATCAGGAGGTATCTAATTGAGCTGGTTTTGATTTTGTTAATACAAAGTGAAAGATTAAAATGGAGCAGCAACGGCAAAAACATTTCTTAAAGCGGCAGCCACAGCAAACCAGTGAAAGGAAGGCAAAGGAGCTGAAAAACCAAAGCTTTGAAAACTTTAGAAAACAAACCGGGGGGAAAAATTACAGGAAAGTGCAATCATTACAGAGGTTGCTTCATAACCTCTTTATAAAAATGTTACTGCTTGGCAGAAGGCACTACTGCGAAACTTTTCAAAGAAATCATAAGTGTTTCCCCCTGGAACATTTGCATGTTCACATTTTCTACTTGTCACTTTTGGTGGCAGTTGGTGAGTTTTGTCATGGTCTGGACTTCCCCCACATGCCTCTCCTTCCTTCTTGTTTTCTCCACCCTTGCAAGTCCCTGTCCTGCCCAGAGCTGGACTCCAGCTTTCCCTCTGGTCTGTATCCCAGCTGCCAGACAACAGTCCCACATGCCCCCTCCGCCCCAAGGTCATTAATGAGTTTGAACCCAGCGTCATTTGAACTAAAGGGATCTAAAGAGTGATCCTGATGTTGCTCTATTAAGCTACATAGCACTTTTTTTTTATTGGTCATGGTGGTTATTATTCCAGATTTCGGGATAATAGTTGCGGGATCCTGATCTGAACAGGCAGACCTTTCCTTGTTCAGTGTTATATCTACAAAATAAGTCATTAGTAGAAACTACAGCAAAATCTCCTGATGAAATTTCGGGTGTTTGGGGGGCATTATGCCATCCCCACTCTCTCTTCCCCTAAGACACTGGGGGACAGATAGACTTGCAAATGCAATGGAAGTCTCTCCGATACTTGCTGAGCCCATGGAGTTTACCCCTTGGCAGAAAGTGAAACTTTTGGGTGAGTACTCCTCTACCCTTTTGGGCTTACTTTTCAAACTCCTTTCAGCTCATGTAAATGACCCCAGGTAAACTGAAGTCTGATTCACACCTTGACATGAAATAATCACATGCCACTTTCAGAGGCAAATTTTTTAAACCCCAAATTGGAACATGCAGCTTGACTACATAGAATTAAGCATTTGGACTAGGTGCCATAATTAACACTTTTTAGACATTCAATCCTAATTATATTCACTTAGCTAACCAGAGGAGTAATGTTTGAACTGAGCGAGAAAGGACATATAGGAGCTGGCCAGACAGGCAAGTGGAAGAAAAAAGTGTTTTGAGAAAAAGGAACAAAACATATGAGACACAGGTGTCTGAGTGTGTGTCACTCGTGGAGGAACTACAGGACATTCAGGAGAAGAAACAGGATACATAAGCGGGGGACAGACCATCAAAGACTTTGCGGTGGGCCAATGAATGAAAAACTTCATCCACGAGGAGAGCAGAGGAAGGATTTTGAGATGTTCAGATTTGCATCTTACACAGATGTTTGCTGGGAGCATAGGAGAAATGGATGGGATTTTCTATCTGTGACGTTGAGATGTGTCTCATGCCCTGTAATGTGTAACAGTTTAATTACCATTCTTTTCCTCTTTAGTGGAATAGAAACTACCAGCGAATCTTGCCATCAATAGTGAAATTCAAGACACTTCCCTCTGGGAGACTGAAGATTCACATTTAGCACATTACAGGCTCTGAAAAGTCCTGCAGCAAAAAAAAAAAAAAAAAAAAAAAAAAAAAAAAAAAAAAAAAAGCTGCCCCATCAGGAACACCCACTCTGGAATATTATGTTAGTGAGAAATAAATTTGATTGTAAATCATTGAGATTTGAGATTTGGATGTTTATTTGTTATAACACAGCATTATCCTAACTAACCCAGCCTGAGAGGTACAGAGTCAAATGCCACATACAAAGCAGGGAGCAGAGGGAGGGGTTGTTTTGGTAGAATCAAAACAACCTACTAAGGAAAAGAAAAGTGAAGCGTATAGATGCTAACCGCTGGTCGAAGGCAATCTAGCCATTCTGGACAGAATTAAAACGTCCTCTGTCTGACTTTAATAGCCAAACTCAGTTTTTGCACATAAAATAAATATTCATAGATTTGCAATCTATAAAACCCTGAATGTGGGCTCCTCTGTTTATACAACAGCGGGTAAAAGAACAGCTGTAAAAAGTCCTAACTGCTGGATCATTTTCATGCACATACACACACCATCCTTGCCAAGTACATGGGCTGCTGCTAGTTTCTGTTCTGTTACAACCCAGTGAAATGGACAGTGCCTATTTAACTCTTCAACTAGAAATCCCTGCTGGCTGTATCCAGAGACGAGTGCTTCAGACATCAAGTTATCACCAAGTCCTTTAACTATAAGATCCCTGCTACATTACTAAACTCACAAAAATTTCTGCTCAGCAAGCCACGGGAAGAAATGATAGGAATTAGCTTTGGGGAATATAAAATTAAATATTTACAAGAAAATAAGTTCTTCAGCTTTGGTGGTGATATTCTGAGTGATGGAACATTTGACTCGTATTATAAGTAGAAATTACCTAAGTACCTTCTAAAACATTGGCAGCCACTTATCAAGGAATGACTAAAAGCACAAGACCAGGGGTCCTCAAACTACGGCCCACGGGTCACATGCAAATACAAATATTGTATTTGTTTCCGTTTTGTTTTTTTACTTCAAAATAAGATATGTGCAGTGTGCATAGGAATTTGTTCATAGTTTGTTTTTTTTTAACTATAGTCCGGCCCTCCAACAGTCCGAGGGACAGTGAACTGGCCCCCTGTTTAAAAAGTTAGAGGATCCCTGTCCAAGACCATCGTAAGGCAAAACAATGGTTTAGCATGATGCTTCTTTTAACTTCACAGTTTGGGCTCTTGTAAATTAAGTGGTCATTGCTTAAAAGGAATTTTGAATGAATAAAAAGTGTCTTGCAACTTGTATGGACAACACATTATTTCTTGAATTGTGTGCATTTGATAGAACATATCCAATTATTTGCAGATTTAGAACAACTCCCCACCCAGCTCCATACATCCACTATCCTTACACAGAAGATTCAACTCTAGAGGGGACTTGTCATACACTTGGTCTTCGGGAATAACGTGATATGGAGAAATAGCTCTGGGTCAGACTCAATCCAAGTACCAGTCCTGCTATTTGCTAGCAATGTGATTGTTACAAAGTACTTTGTTTTTGGTTTATGAATAATTTTAAAAACCTAATGAGTCTAGCAAGATTTTCGTAGACATTGACAAGTTAATTCTAAAATTTATATAGAAAGGTAAAGGGTCTAGAGTAGGTAAAACAATTTTTAGAAACAGGAATACGGTTGGAGGAATGATTCCTCCAGATGGAAATGTGGGAGAGGAATAGATACACAGGACAATGAGATGGAATAGAGAATCCAGAAATAGACCCATATAAGTGCAACCAACTAATTTTAGAGAAAGGTACAAGCACAATGACATATTATTACACGCTTATTAAAATACCTAAAATAAAAAGAGTGATAAACACTAAATGCTAGTGAGAATGCTGTGGAATTAGACCACTACATATTGCTGGTGAAAATGTAAAATGGTACAATCACTTTGAAAAAGAGTACTTTCTCACAAAACTAAATGTGCAACTACCATATATCTCAATCTTGGGCCTTTATCCCAAGGAAATGACAATTTATGTCCATACAAACCCTGTATACAAAAGTTCACCGCAGCTTAAATTCATAATTGTCTCAAGCTAGAAACAATGCAAAGGGTAGTTAAACTATGGGACATAATTTAGTAACACACACAACTTGGACAGAGCTACAGGAAAATTATGTTGAATTAAAAAAAAGTCAACCTCAAAAAGTTACATACTGAATGATGTGTGTAACATATTTGAAATAACATAGTTATGGAGATGGAGAACAAGTTAGTTATTGTCAAGAGTTAAGGGTGGGGCAAGTGAAAGGGATGTGTATGGCTACAGTTTTGTATTTATGATGGTAATTACATGAATCTACACATGTGATATAGCTCCACAGAACTATATACACATACCACATACACACACACAAGCACATGAAAAACGTATAAAGTTTGAATAAATTCCCTGTTCTCTACCAATGTCAATTTCCTAGTTTTGATACTGCATTATTGTCTTTCATGATGTTACCATTGGGGAAAACTGAAAGAAGTCTGCACAGAACATCTCCGGACATGTTTTGGTAACTTCTCATGAAATGACAATAATTTCAAAATAAAAAGTGCAAAACAGCTGCTTTAATTTTTATAAAAGGTACAGAAGGATTGGACTTAAAGCAAGAAAAATTCAGTGGTTCTCTGTGAGGTATTACTTGAGGAGACAGAGGGTATGCCCCTGAGAATAAAAATGGCTGAGCCTTCGTTGGAGAAACTATTCTTTGGCTTAAATTATTGTTTCTAATTAAGTGCCAACACACTGAATAAGTTGTTGTTAACACCTCCATTTAAATTTGTTTATCAATTCCTTTCTGAGAACCAGTTTTGATTTCTCCCTTCTTCTCTCCCTCTCTCTCCCATTTTTTTTGTTCTGCAGAGCGAACAATAATAAAAATAAATTGAAAATAATAATCAAATTTAAAACTTATTTAGTGTTTTCTATATGCCAGGTAATGTTCCCCTCCTTTGATCATCTAAATAATCCTATAAGTTAGGTACAAAATAAACAACATTTTCATTGATGTGAAAATTAAACTTTGGAGAGCTTAAGTAAAATCCAGATTTCCAATCTAGACAACCAATAAGTAGAGACTTGCTTTGAATGACTACATTATACTTAGATACAGAAAATGAAGAAATAAAAAGTCAGTTGATTTACTACTCTGCAGGGATGGCAGGTCTCTCTCATTCTCACTTCCTCCTTTCCTTTCTGCTCTCAGCCAGGCTCTTCCTCTCCCCCCTCCAGTTGATTCATCCAGCTCCTTTCTTTCTCACATCTTTCCAGACTCCCGCCAGGATGCTCCACCATTTTGTTAGAAACATTTTTCCCCTTTATAGGACTTCTCTCGTATGTATCTTCAAATATATCTTAATCTATTAAATGAGAAATCTCTCTCTGTCCATGTCTGTTTAACCTAGTGATTAAAAGTAAGCTGACACACAGAAAGAAGATATGTATTGACAAAGGCAGGAAGTGTGCTACATTTATCAATTAATATTTTCAGTCCGTCACTTACATTTCAGGAAATACATGCCACACCTAGAAAAATAAAGGTAAGCTGCATGTCATTCACTTAAATCTAAAAGAAATGCCTAAACACTTAATTAAATGTCTTTTCCTAACACTTCTTATTATCATCATAATAAGCAGCTTCCCAAATATGCCCCTGAAAACAAAGGCCAGATTTATTGAAAGCCAATGTAAACAGGCATGTCTACCATGTTATTTAAAAAAAAAATTAATGATAATAACATCTTATCTAGTAATGGAATCTCTACATCACTGTTTAATCCTTCTATTCACACTAATTTATGATGCTTGGGTTTCCTCACCCTATAAGAGGGCTGGGTGCCCAAGATGAATGGCTTCCTCTTATTTTAAAGAAATGTTCCCACTCACACACCTCCCAGAGACTCTCAACTGGCATTCAGATATTCCTGTTTAACAGGTCTGCAGCAGCCATCTCTATAGTTTATTCCATGTCCTGAATCTTCTTTTGTTTTTTTGTTTTTTAGATTTCACATAGAAAAAAATGTATGTAAAATCCAATAGAAGAGATAGAATGAAATACTAAAATACCACTGGTTAATCCAAAGATGATAGACAAAAATCATATCAGTATCTACACTAAATACATATGGGCTAATAACTCCAATTAAAAGGCAAAGATTGTTACATCCCATATATACCAAAACCAATTATATGTTTAGAAAAGGCACACTGAATACACAAAAAGATGGGACGTAGAAGTTTAAAATGGTGTAGTATGCAAATAGTAATCATAAAAAGCTTGTGTGGCTATATTGATATCTGAAAAGAAGGAGTTAAAATCAAAAGAGATAAAAAGATGATCTACACTAATAAAAGAGAAAAATGGTAATTGGCGTACGACGATACCCTTTTCATTGGCTAATCAGGGCTATATGCAAATTAACCGCCAACTATGATTGGCGGTTAATTTGCATATGTAGGCACAATGCAGGGAGGTGAAAGGGAAAGCAGGAAGAAGCCCCCTGCCACTGACAGTGATCCGAAACCCAGGGGGGAGCTAAGAGCTGGGGGGCAGGGCAAAGGCGGCCCCAGGGCCCTGCCCCCCAGCCATGATCAGAGAATCAGGTGCCTTTTCCGCCCTGGCCAGTGATAGCAGGAAGTAGGGGTGGAGCCAGCGATGGGAGCTGGGCACGGTCGAAGCTGGCAGTCCCAGGAGCTAGGGGTCCCTTGCCTGGGCCTAAAGCGGAGCCCATGATCGCGGGGCCGCTGCAGCTGCGGGTCCCCGCTGCCTGGGCCGGACGCCTCAGCCAGCGGGGTCCGGCAGGGGCGGAGCCCACGCGATCGCGGCACCCCCGCTGCCACTGCAGGTCCCCGCTGCCCGGGCCGGACGCCTAGGCCAGAGGTGTCAGGCCTGGGCAAGGGGCCGATCCTGCAATTGGAGGGTGATGGGGGTCAACGCCTGAGGGCTCCCAGTATGTGAGAGGGGGCAGGCTGGGCTGAGGGACACTCCCCCCCACACACACCCAGTGCACAAATTTCGTGCACCGGGCCCCTAGTTTCATAATAATAGAGGATAATTTATCAAGAAGATATTACAATCATAAATATGTGTACACTAGAGGCCCAATGCATGAAATTCGTGCAAGAGTAGGCCTTCCTTCCCTCAGCTGCCGGACCGGCTTCCCTCTGGCACTGGGGACCTGGGCTTCCCTCCAGCCCCCAGCAGGCACCCGGGACCTGGGCTTTGTCCAGAAGGAGGTCTGGTGTAATTAGTATATTACTTTTATTATTATAGATATGATAGAGTTTTAAAATACATGAAGCACAGACTGACATAAAAAGGGAAAATTATATAAATCCACAATCATAGATGAAGATTTTAACATTTCTTATTCAGTGAATGATGGAAGTAGACATAAAACAATAAAGATATAGAAGATTTAATGAACACTGTCAACAAATTTAACCAAATTGATAACTAGCAGAATATAGCAAAATACACATACATTTATACATGGATTAGTTATAAAAAAATATATATAATGAGTCATAAAAGAGGTCTTAATAAATTTTAAAGGCTTGGAATCTGATAGAGTATATATTTTTTACCAAAATAAAAAAAAAATCAATAATGTTAATAGGCTATCAAGCAATTCCACAAATATTTGTAATAAACAATATACAACTAATTGACCCACAGTTCAAAAAGTATCACAGGAAAATTAAAAATATCTTGAGCTACATAATAATAAAAACATGCCAAAATCTATGGAATTAAAGTAAGCAATCTACAGGATAAAATTCAGCAACTGTTCATAATACAAACTCTTAGCAATTAAGAATAAAAGGAAACATCCTCAATTGAGAGCATTTTTTAAAACTTAGGGTTAATATTATATTAAGAGTGAAATATCAACTGTGTCCCTCCTAAGGCTATGAACAAGGAAGACATCTGCTTCTTGTCCTTATATTCAACATCGTGCAGGAAGCCCTAATCAGTGCAAAAAGGCAAACAAAAGAAAAAGGCATCCAGATTAAAAAGAGAGAAGTATTTCTTTAATTTGTGGAATACATGGTTGTTTGTGCAGAAAATCCCAAGAATCAGCAGAAATAATTATAAACTTAGCAAGTTTGCAGATACAAGGTCTGATTTTAAGGGCTGTCATATAATGACAGTAATCAAGGTAGAGGTATAAGGAGAGACAAATACATTAATGAAACAGAACAAAAAATTTAGAAGCAGACTCATGAGAAGTAGACAAGTCAAAGAGTAAACTGGTCAACAAATCATGTTGGTAGCTAAAATAATAATAATAATTAATTAATAAATCTAATTTGAGACAAATGAGAAAACTAAATGTAAAAATTAAATACATAGGACTTATAGTGGAGGTATGCCAAAAAAAAAAATTTTTCAGAGAACAGCAAAAAATAAGAACTACAAAATTAAAAAATATATATTACTTTCATTTGCTCTCAAGTTGCTATTATTCTCTGAAAATAAGTAATCCATGGTTTTTTGTTTGTTTGTTTTTCAATGCTGGGTTTATAGAAATTTGTATAACTGAATGTTGACTGGAACTTTTTATATTTCCAGGAATTATAACCATAACTTTAAAAAAAAACCTCTAAGTACCCCCACATTCTATCGTCAGAGAGCTAGTTTGGTCCCTGACTTCTGAGGACACACCCTTCCTAGCTTACCCAAGTCAATATAACATTAATATTGGGAGAACTGGAATTTTATGGTGGCCAAGTACGAAAAGCTCCAAAACAGTCACTCCAATAATAGAAGTCCCTGCAGAGAAGGGAACCTGCATGCTGTTCCCTGAATGAGTAGTCTGGCTCATTCTGCAACATCCCAGTAGAGTGCACAGAGACAGTTCTTGGAAGAGCACCCTGAGAAATTACGAGTATAGCACATCATTGTTCTCAAAACTTCCCATCCCACAATGGAAAATAGGGAGATGCTTCACTTGGGTCCCCTGAAGTTCAGAGGCACATTTAAATATAGACAATTCCTACCTACTTCTTGCCTAGGCGTATTGGCCAGTCCCTTCCTGCTAAGTTTGAAATGACTATAGTGTAGACTTAGATAAAAATAGAGCAAATTGCACCCTCACTGCCTGGCTGAGTGGCTCAGTTGGTTGGAGGATTGTCCCGTGCACCAAAAAACCTTGTGGGTTCTATTCTGGTCAGATTTATCCCAAGGTTTTGGTTGGATCCCCAGTTGGTGGGGCAACCAATCTCAATACTTCTCTCTCTCTCTCTCTCTCTCTCTCTCTCTCTCTCTCTCTCTCTCTCTCTCTCTCTCTCTCTCTCTCGGAGTAACGATTAAAAAAAAAAACACACAATAGAGCAAATTGATATGTAAGACCAATACATTCCTCTCTCTGTGGATCTCAGAAGGAACAAGAAAGTACCACATCCATTTCAGTGAACTACTTGAAAAGATACTTGAATGGGAAGTTGCCTTGGGGTTCTCCAGGCCCAGTGATTACTGGAATGCCCAACATGACGAAAATATTGGAAATATACCTCTGGAGCAGCTGCAGGCACAGATAGCTGTCCCTCTGAGGGAGAAGTTGAAAGGGACTGGATTGAGCTAAACTAGAAAGCCACAAACATAATCTATATGCAGACTAGGTAGACCATCTCAATATCAGAAGCCACCAGTTACAGAAAAAAGGACATTTCCCCATCACTGATAACTGATATAAAGACATCCACATGCAAGAACCTCTGCCACCCCTGTTCTTTCTCTTGCCATCAATATTGGAAAAGCTATAACTTCTAAGAGGGAGAAGGCTGAGGTGTAAGACTAATATATTCCTTTTTCTCTTCAAGTACCCATAACTATGGAGAGGAGAGGAATTTTGAATTGAACTTGAGATTTAAACAAATGTTTTTAAATAAAGAGAACTGAGTATAAATTATCAGATGAGATTATCCCAAGAGCTCATTATCTAGTAGGATACAGGAGAGAAATTAAACCATTTCATATTTATATTCCAATGAGATGCTTCAATAAACCTGCTATGCCTTTCATTGTCATTTCATAGTAAAATATGTGGACCTTAAAATCAAATTGTAATAAACTAAATTTGATATTATTTAAATTAGGAGTTAAGAGTTGTAGGCTCAGACTCTTTGGTATATATTAAATGAGAGTCTCCTCAAACCATCATTGGGCTAGAAATGTGAGTTATACAAATAATGATTTTTCTGGCGAGATATAGTTTAACAGCAGATTCTAAGAGTTAACTGAAAAATTTAGAAATGACGATCTCTAGTCATGTGTACATCTCCGAATAAAACTCTATGAAAGTAACTTTGAAAAGATATTCATTCACAATAATTATACTTGAGTTCTCCATAAGGAATAATTTAGTTCCATGAAGGTTGGCTTTTTTGATCACTTTCAAATGGAATCTTTTCTTTAAACTAAAATCAATCAAACTCATCATAAATATTGAGATTGATTTTTGAGGCCACAAACTAAATAGCAATCCTGCTACAGTTCTTAAAGAGTTGAAATGTACTTTGCATTTCAATATATAAACTCTCTCTGTGTGTATGTATATATAGAGAGAGAGAACTAAAATCAAAATCATCAAAGGGAAAACTGAAATATCTCACCTATTATATGATGAATTTTACAATTAAATATAAAGTTAAAATGCTCTCAAATATATTGGTGGGATATTGAGAGAGATAAGTAAGGGAACTTTTTGATTGAGAATAAAAAGTTGATGTGTCCTTTGGTTAATCTCTTCTGCCCATCCTCCTCCCTTCCCTCTGAGATTTGTCAATCTGTTCCATGTTTTCATGCTCCTGGTTCTATTTTATTCACGAGTTTATTTTGTTCATTAGATTCCTGGTTCATTTATTTTGATTTTTAGATTTAAATGTTGATAGATATGCATTTATTGCCATTTATTGTTCATATTTTTTATCTTTATTTTCTTCTTCTTAAAGAAGACCCTTCAACATTTCATATAATACTAACTTAACAAATAACTTATACGCATTACCCATGGACATAGACAATAAGGTGGTGAAGGCCTGGGGTGGGGCAGGATCCAGCTGGAGAGGGGCAATGGGGGGAAAAGGGGTGTACATCTGTAATACTCTCAACAATAAATATTTTTAAAAAATAAAAAATAAATAAAAGTTCATGTGTCCAAGCTCATTTTCAAGTGTGAAATGACCAACAGCTGTAAATTAGCAGATGAACCTATGTTTTGTAAACATGGATGAAATCAGGTCTCAACTGTCTGTTTCTATATTTTTGGCAAAATGTGCTTATGAAATCATATTAACAACATCTTCCAGGTGAGCCTACTGCCAAGAGTTTGTTTCTTTCATGGACAGAGACCCAAATGCATCCTTTTCTTGAGGCTCTCATTAGTATTTGTGGAGAAGTTCTGACCAGTAATTATCTTTCACTAAATGATTCTATAATTGCTTTTCTGTGGCATGTGTTGACATATTTATATCGAGGAGACACCAAAATGGAATGAAAACTAAAATAATCAAGTCAGTCATCTGGATGGTTAGGGTCAGTGTCATAGGACAGAAATTGCAGCCTACTTGGTGAGAGGTCCAAGTCCAATCTAACTCTAGAGTAAACAACTATGTAATTAATTATTCAGTTTTAAAGAATGTACATTTTCATATACACACTCACATTACAAATGATTCCTTTCATGCAAGTTCTAGTGCATTTGTCTGGTTGTCTCTCCACCCCCTTTCCTGTTCATTACAATACATTAGGAATTATCTTGCCACGGTCCATCCATCCAGTAATTGTGGTCTAGATCCTTCTCCTGAACACAGTGAGGAAAAGTGCACATCATTGTACACTGAGCTAGTGAGACAACTGGGTTTGGCCCAACTGTAAATTTTGAAATAGTAACAAGGGGAGAAAAAAAAAACGTAATTATCTGGAGGGGTAACCTATCTGAAATCACTGTTTTTACTTGGTCTCTCAGCTATAACGTTATTTCCTACATAAGAAACTCAGAAATAAAGAACAAATTCCAAATCCAAACTTTCCAGAATATAAATTTTAGAATCCTACACCCTATTAGGTACCTTTGATTTAAAAATATTTTTTCTTTCTCAGATGAGACTGTCATAGAACCAATATCTGAAGAAACAAGCCTAGAACTGTAAGTGGAGGGTGTGAACAGCTATAAAACATTCAAGTCAGCCAGATGGATCCCGGGTATCAAAGGGTTGATGATGTCCTCTCCTGAACACCCTCACATCCCAATGAAACATGAAATCTAACATAGGCCTACACACCAGCAAAGCCAGGCTAATGACCTATATTTGCGAGTACTCCAAGCACTGGATGAATTGCAAGCATGGTTATTATTCAAATCCTTGTATAACATAATATTTGATTCTCAAATTACTAGAAGTTTATAATATTCTCTTTTTTATGTGGGTTATGGTTTATTTCATCAATAACACTATATTTTATTCCCTTCTGCACAGTTCTAAGAAAACGGTAGGCCCTTTTTTTTTAGTTCAATTTCCAGGTTTGAAACAGAATGAAGTAAATAGTGAGGTGTTGAGTTCTAATATTTCAATAGGCAGTCATCGGTTATGGTACAGCAGTTATCCAAGGGTAGGATATAAACAAGCAAATGTAATGTATTGCCATTTTCCCTACAACCTTACGGTAATAATTAGCAGACATGGCTCATTTTTAAGTATACATTACAGGATGGCATCACCCAGATAAAGAGTTTTGAATTCCTAAACTGCAATATTAGTTGTCATGTAGTTTGGGGAGTAAAGAATGGATCCATTGATGAAAATGTATAGAAACTTAGATTTCTATCCCAAATTGTTATAGACCATATTAACATAATCAGTTGGGGAAAACCAACAACCAGAAAGTTTCATCCTTTTTAGAATTATTTCAGAAAAAAATTGCTAAGTGATGTGGATTCAGAACAATAGTTATTTGAGTAGTAATCTGGTAGATTCACACAGCTCAAAGTTTATGCATTTTTTCTAATAAGGCTTCCTTGTACATGATGTTGCCTTTCCTTTCCCAAACTAGACTGAAAGAAAGGAGGAATAGCAGGGGAACACAAAGTGGACTCATTTATAAAT
The DNA here is from genome assembly GCF_963259705.1 of Myotis daubentonii. NCBI lineage: Eukaryota > Metazoa > Chordata > Mammalia > Chiroptera > Vespertilionidae > Myotis > Myotis daubentonii. Next base: position 32,229,581 of record NC_081856.1, on the reverse strand, counting down.
CAGGCTTTAATATATCTCCTCTGATTTGAGTAAACTTGCTCATCTCTGTCATGATGGTTGTTACCTAACCTGGTGAATCTTCATTACAAACTTACCTTGGTTTAGGGATCAGAAAGAGACAGAGTTTAAAGGACAAACCACATTCTGCAAATCATTTTTTAAAAAAGGTGGTTTCCACCCTAGCCAGTTTGGTTCAGTGTATAGAGCATCAGTCTGTGGACCAAAAGTCCCGGGTCTGGTCAAGGGCATGTACCTAGGTTGCAGGCTCCTCCCTGGCCCGGACCTTGGTCAGGGCTCATGCAGGAGGCAACCAATCGATGTGTCTTTCTCACATGGATGTTATGTTCCTCTCTGTCTTTGCCTCTCTCTTCCACTCTCTCTAAAAACCAGTGGAAAAATATCCTCGGGTGAAAATTTTAAATAAATAAGAAAATAAAAAGGTGGTTTTCTTCAGAAAAGTAACACTGATGTGTTTTTCTTCTTGCAAAAAGATGGGAAAAGAGAATCCATTTCAACAGGAAAAGCCCTGCACTGAGGTCTGGTTTAAAATACAAATGAAAATATTCTCAAGATACCCAGCACAAGACCATTTTATTAGTAGACCAGAAGCGAAGAATGACACACTTATCACACTCCTGCTAACATCTTATTTTAAAATTTGTTTGAGTGGGGTTTTTTTCCTTCCCACGGAATAATGTGTAGTACTTAAAGTCAGCAAGTCTCTGATTAGTATGAAAATATTACTCTGATTAAATTAAGAGTTATAATGCCTTCTGTGCACATAGCAGGCTAAAACCTGAAGGATGCTTAAGAGGTTTCCTTTGTAGGACATGCACTTCATCGCCATGTTGACTAGGAAAGGGATGCTAAGAACAGTGGACCTTTCAAACTGGCAAAGGAAGTTGGCTTACTAGGGAAACTGGCAGATCACAAATCATTCAGAAAAAAAAAAAATTGGAATATCCGACAATAACAGCTATGAGTCTCAGGATCTGCGTGGCAAAGACATTATTCAACCCCATTCTTTAACCATCGTATTGAATAAATAAACTAAATACAAGTCAGTTGCTGGCCCAAGGTTCCTAGCCATTGGCTTAGCCACGCCTACTGCCATATTATTTATTTTTGCTGCCATTCTGAAATAATTTAGGAACCAATATATCCATTGAAAGTCTGTTCAATCTGATGGACTGTCCTTTAGGCATGTACTGATAACCTTTAAAATACCCACAGATCGCATACTTAAGAGCAAGCCACTAGGTGAGAAAGAGATCATACACATTTCCCCCTGGGACAATTTAGCCATTTTTCTCTATCACACTTTCATGGCACCATATACCTCTCCTTTTAGCTCATTTAATAGTTATACTTTTACATGTATTTGTATAGTTCTTCCACAATTGCATAGCACACATATATAATCACAAATGCGTAGCACAATATCTGACACATTACAGATACTTTTTAAGTGTACACTACAGGATGGCATTACCCTGATGAAGAGTTTTGAATTCCTGAACTTGCAATATTAGTTGCCATGTAGTTTGGTGCATTATGGGTAAGCAATACTCTCAATAAATAAATGAATTTGGATAAACAAGTACTATTTTTAGTACAAAAATCTCTTTTAGCAAACTTTTAAGACAGAAAATTTGAGGATAGTCACTTTATCAAAAATAGAATAAAATTTCACTAGCCCAGAAAATATTTGGTATCCCTGCACATCTGAGGCTATTTTTCTTTGCATTGTCCTTAATCTAAAAGTTTGCTAAGCAAATTGGTTATGTGAGCAAGTTTCCAGGAAATGTAAACAATATTTCAGAGAATGTTCAACTCACTAAGGTCAAAATCTTTTTAAGTTACTTGGAAGTCATCAAATTGAATCTAAATACTCTGCTATTCATTGCATTTTAATCTAATTCATAAATCTGTAGGTTATTTCCAGATGATCCGTCCATTGCAGTTGCCTCTAGTCATTTTGTGGGGCTAAGCTGCATTTCAGGAAGCACCTTTCCCTGAATTCAGATGGCCTTTTGTCCAGTTGATCTGAATTAGGGAAGTTTGAGTGCATATTTATTGAGGTATGTGAAAATAACTCTCGAAGGAGGAGGGAAAAGAATGAATAATCATGGTCAGCTGATATATATAACCTGGGTCAAATGAATTCAAGTCCTACATTTTAAACCCGCTGCGAAAGATTACATTAAAAATGAACCTAGACCCAGGGTGGTCCAATCAAGAAATTATTCTAAAGATTAGAGCTGTAGTATTCAAAATGCAGTCCTTCCTCTGGAAGTTTTACAGAAATTTCTGGTGCTACCCCAGATATCCTAACTCAGAAGCTCTGTGGTAGGCTTAGGAATGTGTGTTGGAACAGCGTTTGTGAGCTGGAGTTTAAAATCTGCTAGACTAAAGCATTGGTCTCCAAAGTGGCCTGTCCCCATCAGAGGGATATGTACAAACAAACACAACAAAAAAAGGAAGCGGATATATTATTTATATTATTTAATTTAGTTCCTAGATTTGATTTTTATAAATGTTTTACAGTATTTTATAGAGAATGCATGTAGATAACACAAAAATCAGCGCACAGTATCAGATGCTAAGTGTTTTTACTTATGGAATAGGCAATCAAAAAAGTTGGAAGAACCTAGGTCCGGAGAATAAGAAGTAGCTACTAAATCTTTCTGAATAAAATCCCCATGTCTGTGTAAAAAGACTTTCAAATGGGTCCTGTTCCCAGCAAGAGAAAAATATAGGAAACGAAGAACTCATCATGGATAATTAGAATTATTAAAAAAAACAATAATAATAAAACTATGCAACAAATACACCTTAAGCAACTCCTTTGGTGCTAGAAAGCACACTACTGAGGGAAGTAACTTATTATCCTGAATGAAATCAGGTGCTTGAGAACAAATAAAGAATGAGGAACTTTGGTGGGATGGTGGGATGGTGGGGGGTTGGGGGTGGGGAGAGAGAAATCAAACAATGGAAGCAAACAAGGGTTTAGGTTCTGCCTGTCTGATGCCCTAAGAACAATTAGTTTGGGGAGGTGCAGGGACATCTGAACATCGAAAGTGGGTGGAGCAAGCCTGTAAGCATCATACTTAGCAGCTTGGGATACAGTCCCCATAACAAAGGATCCCATTCTTTGTAACTGAGTGAAATTGACTTCAGCTGTCCGCATGCAACTAGAATCGGTTGATTTGAAGCCCAGGGAAAAATGTCTTGAGAGCCTACAGAACATGATCATCCCTTTGTGTTTGTATTTTTTTTTTCTTGTCTGTCTTGTGTTGTACTCTGCCTTCGATTTAAGAAAAATAAATAAATAAAAAGGGGGACTGTAATTGAATTAAGAGCAGCAAGTCCCAAACTGTAGAGTTCTTCACGTGAGGCCAAAGAAGATTTGGTTTTCATCTTAGAGTAACCAGATGCCTCATTTTTAACAGATTCCCCTGACTCAACACACACATACCCTCACCCAGTCTTTTCTTTTTAAATCCCATGCAACAAAATTAAGGGGGAGAGAGTTGGTAGAAACAACAAATGTTTCCCCTTTTGCGAGTGTCAGTACAGAAATAGCCCCTTCCCCAATTTAAATGTAAGTTTGCTTGCACTGACCTGTGGGGGAGAGAGCAGAGAAGTCAAAATGCTGAAAATGAGCACAGCAAGCCTAAATTCAGTAAAATTTGCATAGATCCAGGCATATATCAATTTCCATTATTTTGTAAAGCTGAAAATTTTTTTTGCCAATTATTGGAATGTTGAGAAATATATGAACATTTTATATTAGATGATTTCACTCACTTTTGTTTTTTGTTGTTTTTTTTGGGGGGGGTTTGGTCGTTGTTGATGATGGCACTAATTACAGGGGCCTTGCCTTTATAGTGTAAGATTATTGGATAATTGTTTACTACAGAGACCTTAGTTCTTGGGAATGTTTACCCAAATGCAGTATTACAGTGATTATTCTCTTTTGTAGGCCAATGTGCTCATTTCAAGATTATATAATAGTAAAAAAGAAAAGAAAAATTCTTGAATAGCAAGGTGTCCCTCACTTTAAATTATTTATCTAACCACTTTGTCAACCAGTTCATCTTAAAAGTTCTAAACAGCCAAGGCAATAAACACAACTCTCCAGAAGTAAGAGGTTTTTGTAAATTTCCAAGAATGATAGACAAAAAAAACACACAACAGTAATGTGTGCCTGCAGCTCTACAGAAACCCAAGCAGATAATACAAAATGCATTCCCACCCTTTTTTTTAAAAAATATATTTTATTGCATTTTTTACAGAGAGGAAGGGAAAGGATAGAGAGTCAGAAACATCAATGAGAGAGAAACATTGATCAGCTGCCTCCTGCACACCGCCCACTGGGGATGTGCCCTCAACCAAGGTACATGCCCTTGACCGGAAATGAACCTGGGACCCTTCAGTCTGCAGGCCGACGCACTCTTCTCTGAGCCAAACTGGTCAGGGCAGCCCACCCTTTTTTTGTACTCTAAAAGTTTTTCCCAGTAAACATGCTGCCAGCCAGGGGGCCACAGGTTCCTTTATTAGCAACTGCAGAAAACTTATCTTCAAGGCACAGATGATCGCTCTTGGCCACGCATGGTATCAGAATCTATGTTTCATGGATGTGAAATCAGATGAAATATATTTATGAGGTTTTTGACCCAAATATCTCCTTCTAAGTTTTGCCAAGGCATTATGTGTTTGGTGTTTTTTTGTTTTGTTTTGTGTGTGTGTGTGTGTGTGTGTGTGTGTTTTCCCATATTTGCTTAAATAAACTTGATTCTGAACATGCTATGTTTGTACTCTGTCAAAACAGCACACGTGGATCTTAGCTCTGTGTGTATGTGTGTGTATTGCTTTCCATATCTAGGTTCATTTGTTAGTTTTTTGTGATCAAGCATATGCAACTTGAAATGGAACAGAGTAACAGTTGCCAGTATACAGTGAATTTCATCTGACATACCAAAATTCACCTCCAAGATTCACAGATAAGCATGAATAATACAAGCTACTTTCAGTGATTATGCACTTTAAAAGAATGTTCTGATATTAAATCTCTTTGCCAAAAGCTATCACTAAGATTCAAAACTTCAAGACTGTTTTTGTCTGACTTCTGCACAAAAGCTTTAACAGTAGCTTCAAAAATTCCAATAGTAGCTTTAGCCCTGTTGCCTTTGTGGTTTTGCCCCTACGATCTATTCAGTATTATCTTTCAGATATATCCAATGGGATGCCTGTGGTCTATTCTTTTAGGGGAATTACATTTTTACAGCCTCATAGGCATTTTTCCATGAGACTAGATAGTAAATTTACATATGGTGGTAAAATGTTTAGTTTGCAATACATCATGCTCATGTATTATAGTTGAATGCTTAGAACTGCTTTAAACTCAACATTAATTTGCCAAAACTCATAACCTTTATCTCTTAAGTATTATTAGTCTGCTTACAACATTAATGCAACATTTGGGCAAGATATTTGGTCTATGTCTTTAATAAACTGTGACAGAACAAAATTTCCACAAGTCAAGTATAGGCAGAAGATTGCAATCCTCAATTTAAATAAAAACACACACGCAAGTCTTGTTATGTAAAGAACTTAAAGCTGAGCAAAGGCTGAATCACAGATTAACACTCTGCTCATGCAGACTGTTATCAGCACCGAAGAGGCTTCGGGTAAACCACTTCCTCTCTTCTCTTTCCTCATAGGACAGAATAATTAATTACTTACTTTCCACTTCACGTTGTGATGTATAAATCTGGCCTACTAGTGTCATGTCTTGTGAATATGAATGTAGCTCAAAAGTTAACAGGGAAACAAACACCAGCCATTCTTTCTATTCTGAGATTTACCTGGATCTACCTCCTACAGCTTCACCGTGACCCTGGCTTCCTGAACACCACTCAAGCAAATTTGAAAGATATTTTTAGGTAACTAACATAAGCTTATTTTCCAAAAGATTAAATAATACACATACATGTAAATAAATAAGTAGAACATGAACTGCATCAATAAGCAATAAAGAATTTAATATTCCTTTTTTTTAATTGATTGTGGTGGCAATGGTGCACACAGTACATGGCACTGGGACAACTCTTGTGGTGAAACAGCGATCAATCAGGGCAGAGACATTGTAGCATCTCTCACATTAAGTGTTCAAGACTGTGATGGTTGTTGAACAGCCACCAATCATCCCATGGATCAGGAGGCTCGCTCTGTGTCTGAGCTGGCAGAGCCAAAGGTATGATAGCTCATGGGGGATTGTTTTCACCTGGAAAAAGGCTTGGAGATACAGGGTGTCCCCAAAACATGTATACACACTCTTTGAATAATTTTAAAGGCAGTGGTTATTAAAATACATTCCATTTTCACAACTCAGCTATCAGCTGCTATAGTGTGTACACATGTTGTTGGACACCCTGTAGTTTCCCAGTTGGCAGAGTTTCTTGCATTGACCTGGAATTTATAAAAGACACATTGGTTTGCATCACGTCCACTTTTGCTTCTAGTATTTGGAATTTGGACTCTGGGTATTTGGCTAGGTTATCAATTACATTTAAGACAGAATCAAACTCTTTCATTAGTTTATCTCTGATCTTTTCCTTATCAGTCAACGGACTGCTGGTCTCTTCACTTGATTCACTATTTAATAGCATTAAAATAAAATTTAAAAAGCACCCATGGTCTTAAATCATTTCTTTCTCTCACAAGGCTATTATATGGGACATTTTTCAGGTCGGCCTGCTTCTGGGAACTAAGACTATAGTTGTGGGAGCAGCCATTCTCATAAGCTGGTGAATCAGGAGCATGGGAGGTTAGGGTCTAGGGCAGGGAGAATATGGGGTCTCCGTTTGGGTCCAAATGGGAAGACTCCTGGGAAGTGTAGCTCTCAACAGATACAGTGGCCTCAGCACTGAAGAAAATTGCTCTTTTCAATTATTGCCATAAGGCAGGAGAAAAACTGAATTTTCCACAAGCCTCCATCCTCTCCAACATCAAATAATGACAATGATAGCTAAAGGAGAGGTGGCATATAGGTTGATAGACAAATTGGTATGTAAGTCAAATGGCTGCCACCTGTGTATCCCCAAGTCCTCTACCTTTAGGGGGTCACCGTTTTCTTTATTCATCAAATTGCAAGGTTTGCATTTCCATCACATATACTATAAAGAAATCCCAAGAATTTTAGAAGAATGTAGTTCTGTCATCTACTCTTTTTTTTTTAATTTGGCCCTTTGTCTTGGTGTGTCCAATTTCTGTCATGTGCCATTTCATCTCATTTATGTTTAAAATGACACAAAAATTAGACGTTTACAGGAAGCTTGGTGTAAAAAGATTTGAATTAAAGTACAGCTCAATATAGGAAGCAGACTAATGTTAATATTATCACTGACCTAAATATTTACCCACTGATCTGTACCATGTTTTGTTCTAACACTGACAGTGAACAGGTAATACTGAGATAGGTCTTGAGTTAACAGAGATTTGGTAAAACAGAATTTAAGCAGAAATGTTCCAGGCACAAGAGGCCACACAGCATGGCAGAAGACCCAACGACAGCCGTGTTTGTAGGCAGGGGTACAGGTGAGGCTGGAATATCAGCAAAGAAAGCACATAAGAAACTATGTGTGCCATGCCAAGTATTTGGAATGAAAGGCACTGCCACTGGAATCTAGCTAAAAGTAAGATGACTCAAGGAAGCCATTGTTATACCCTGGCAAGAAAGGCTGAAACCCTAAACTAGGACTCCAACAACAGGGGGGTGGAGAGCAGCTTGAGAGGTATTTGAGGGGATGAATTGACAGGCCCTAATCCTGTCATAAAGAAATATGAAGCATTATAAAACATTTTGTTGCTTAAAATTTAGGCTCAATGTCTTCAAAAATAGCTAGCAATTTTCAAGTTCCTTGTATAAGACAGATTTTTGCATTTGAAAACATTTATTTAGAAAAGTGATTGAGAAAGTAAACTCATCTTCCTTAGATGTCTGTTGATATGATGAAGTTTGAGAGAATCAAAATAATTCCTTCTGGCTTTTCTTTTTTTTCTTTTTTTTATAGTCTGCATCTTTTAAACTGAATCCAGATCTAACAATTTCAGGCTTATGTAAGAGGAAAAGCATAAAAGCATTTTGCCAAAGCCACCCAAACTATACATCTTTTGGGAAATCTACCACTAAAACAGGCAGGAGAGAAAATCAGAGAGCAATGTTTTTAAGAAGATGAGAGACAAGAAGCAGATCAAACATTTTGGGTTGAGGTTAGTGCTGTCAGCTCCTTCAAATACTTGACTAGCATTAGGAAGATCTGTAGTACAGACTGGAAGGCGGAACCAGGTTCTAAATTTCCCTAGCAGGAAATTATTATAGTTCTGTGATTAATTTATGCAAAAGTGGAATCATACCAACTTGTAGAATGGACTGGGAACTGAGTCCCTTTATAAGCCTTTAGAGTTTCTAAATTAGTTTGCAGGTTATCTGAACCCGTCCTCTCATGAGTTTATGGATCAAAGTCAGGCATCACCTTTACATAGACTTTGCCCAGGAATTGCTTTTTTTCCCAGCTGGTATGTGGTTTCCTGCCCTTTATTTAATGTTTCCAAATGAATGAGACATAATTTCCTGAGCTCCAATGTGAACAAATTGACACTGCATTAATTAGTCCTATCAACTCTAGCTAGGGGCCTTAAAACATTTATAATCTTGATCTTGGCCCTCATTGTATTAAATTAGCATCTGTGATTGGCAACCTGAAATCACTGTTGCATTTTGGCTGTTCTTTGCATCCCAGTGTAAATCTATCATTAGCGCTCACGGATTTCAGGCCTTTGATGCAGGGACAAGAACACACAAAAGCTTCTAACAACTACTGGAAAAGTGAAACGGTGGCTCCCAGCCATGGTTCTTTTGCGTTTCTGCCACAGTAATGTGTTCCACATTGATCTTTCAGTTCTTACGCTCGGAGGGTTTATGTGCAGCGCTCCAGAAAGAACATCTTGCTACTCAACTCTTAGTTATCAGAGTTTTATACTGTATGCAAGTATTCTGAGGGAAATCTTCTATATTTATGTAGCACACAAACATCGTAAGGAGTTGTTCAGATATTTTTCTTTCATAAACCTCTTACGTGTTATGTTCACTCTATGTGTTTTTCCATTTACCATCACAGGGATATTCTTTGAGCCCGTTAAAAAAGTTTTAGTGTCTGGTCTCTTGAAAAACATGCAACTAGAGTTTCACTGAAAAGGAACATTATAATTAGATTGCCATATAAGCTTAGCTAAACCACCCAATACCCTTTTGAAACAAGACAGCATTGTTGTTATAATAATATTTTTATGGATCCATAAATAAAGGTAGGTGGGCTACACTGCACATGCTACCACTCATCTGGTATTTTCCCAGACAGTCTGGAGTCCAATGACCTGGTCTGGTGCCTGAGACTTGGGGAAAGTCTGGAGTGGCCGTGGTGGTAGTGGCCATGTTCAAACCTCTTTCTTCACCTTCATTCTTCTCTCCTCCCATCTCCTGCCAGATTTTTGAATGTTCCATTTAGCTTGGGAAACTAGATAGTGAGGGTACCACTAAAGCTATTCAAATAATTCCTATTTTTTTCCATCACTAATTTGGAAAGCTTTCTGCAACACCTTAGCACTGCTGTTCAGATGTCAAATGCACGCATGGAATAGTTCCAATGTTTGTACCTGCTGAAGAATCTCTAATTCCTCAAAACCTTGAAATTCTGTGTCTCAACAATTCAATTTACAAAGTAAAGCTAATAAACACCAACTCTGAGACAGACCCTGTGGTAAGTAGGTGCTGAAGAGATATAATAAACAAGATATAATTCCTCATCTTGACTTTCTCAACAAACACATATACTGTCTGTACGATGGTCTTTCAGATTTGTGGGATGGAAAAAGAAAAGGGACAAGTTAGTGTCTTAACATCCCACAGCTTAACATCCCAGCTTTAACGTCAAGGAAGAGTAGCATTGTTTATGTTAGAATAAAAGGTAGAAAAACAGAAGTGGAAAAGGCAGACGGAAATCCTGAATTATCTGCATGAAAAGAAGTAGAGAGGACTTTGAAGAGAAATAGATTTCACACCATGAGAAATAAGGAGAGGGAAGAGAAAAAGACAGATGTAGGAGAGGCAGAGGTGAACAAGAACAGCTTTGGGTCACTTTGGGGATAGAGTGTGTCACCCTAATAGAGACTGAAAACAATAAGGATTTTTAAATCTGGTGCTTCGCATCATTCAATATAATCCTTCATCTGGAAAGTTGAAGGGGTCACAGGAAAAAATTAAACTGTTTGCAATGATAGGATTTTATTTTTCTAAATGCAATGCTGTGCTCATGGAGGTGCCAATTATATAGGATTTGTCCCTGATTCTTTATTGCCTTTGAATTGTTGGCTAGTTATTGTGAGTGAATCTGTTTATTTTTTCTAAGTAAATGTTAAATCGTTCAATGGTTAAAATTATTTTCTAACTTCTGACACAGTGCCAGGCACGTTTTGGTTATCCATAATGTCCTGCACACCATTACTTCTCAATTTTTTTTATTTTTTATTTTTGGTGTTTCTTTCTCACTTTTCCTTTGAGAATGATTCTTTCACCCACTCAGTGTTGTACTGGTGGGAATATAAATGAACACGCCTTATCACACTGTTTCTTTTTACCACCACAACCAAAGCAGGGTCAAGATGCCCTTTACAACCTATAACTGTCTTTCACAAGGAGCTGAGAACTATCCCCAGTCAAGATAGTGCCTCCAGTGTCTGTCTCTCTCTCTCTCTCTCTCTCTCTCTCTCTCTCTCTCTCTCTCTCTCTCTCATTCTCTCTCTGTTTCTCTCCTTTTTCTGTGGAAGGGCAGGAAACTAACTTTAGTGGGAGCCTTGGTCCAAGTTGTAAAATCATCTCCTGTCAAAGATCTGAGAAAGTTTACTTTTTTGGGGGGGTGGGGGTGGTAAGTTAATTATAAGCACAGATGGCTCAGGATCTCCTCCTCACTCCATCTCTTTAAAAACCCTACTCCCTTTGTTTCGTCAGAGTTGGGTTCTAAGTTCTGGACTCTCTCCCCTTTTGCAATAGCCTTGACTAAAGCCTTCCTTAAGAGCTTAATTTTGTCCATTGCAATTTTTACTGTGAGACCAGGCTCTTCAAAAACTTTGTTTCCTTTGGGAATTTGAGTCCTGAATGGAATAATACAAAGACACAAATCATGGAGAAATGAGATATCCCAATGGTAGCAACCTGAAGACAAACCCTTTAGGTTCTTTCTCCTTAGATCTCTGGACTTGCCCTCATGTAATCTCTTTTTAACCATGTGAGTTGCCCTCTAACCTTCATTTATTTAAATTAAATATATTGGGGTGACATTAGTACACCATATCCTTTCAATGAATTCCTTTCTTTCTTCCCAGAAATTGTCTAGGTGGGCTATCCATATTAAACCTCATAAAGCCCTTATTAGATAAGAAGTATAAGTCTAATATTAAAAAATGAAGAAATTTGGAAGTTTTAGGAATTTATTATTTTTATAAAGGTGTTTAGTAATAGCAGAATTATATAAATACATACTCTTTCCAGAAATAATCATTGAATTAAAACTCACAAATATAGACCACATCAGATTGGAAGAACAAGTTCATCTCAAGTAAAAAGTTTTGCTTTCTTTTGTTTAATATATGTCTTCCCTCTCTTCTTCCCACCCTCCTTCATAATGGTTTTTATGAAAGGATGCTATTTGTCAGTATACCTCTTAGTCCATCAATGGGTCACCTTTCCCCCCTCAAAGTTCTAATATATATATATATATATATATACAGGAATGTTTGAGAGAGAGGAAAAGGGAAAGGAAGGTATTCAGCTCTAATGATTCATGTGTTGGTCAATATCAATTTTTGTTTATATTTTGGGGGAAGAAAATTGTGACTCACTTCTATGCTAGTCCCTGGTTTCTGCAAGTTCATCTCTTTCCAAATTCATCTTCGTCACCGCCTAATCAAAAATCTTCAGTGTCTCCTTTTGAAACTTTCTCATCTGGCTTTCAAGTCCTTTTATGACACAATTCCATATTCCATGTTAAACAGTACTATGACTTTAACAGACATGGCCTTTATTATGTCAGCTAGCTCTCTTCCTTTCCTTCACCTGCCTTCCCCCATATACGACATTCAGTCTCTCACCTACTACTTTTCATTTTTGCTAATTCTGTTCCTTTTATTTGAAAGTCCATTTCAATACTCTCTATGTTGCATTAAGGTTTCCAACAATTAGATCATTCTTTACACATCTATCTCTTTCTTGAACTTTAATTGCATCCCTGGTCAGCAAAATTTATTCATCAATTTTTCTCTAATTGGTGCAAGTTCATTAATCTTGTCTCTTCCAGAATTCTGCCATAATGTGGTATCTGCATAGTGAACTGATGAACAAAAAGACAGATAAGCAGCCCTTAATCAATGATTTTTTAGATAAGACTAGATAATGAGCTACATAGAAATTATTAAATGGATGAATTTTATCCCTTCACTTAAAAAGAATAAAGGATAGCTTTAACAAATGCTATAACCCACAATATGCTTTTGAGTAGGTTTTTGTTTTTTTTTCAGGTTCAATAGAATGGCAAACTAAACAAGATAATTCTCTTTCAGGGATTAAAGACTCCTGAATTCTCCGATGCTTATATCATCTTCATGACAACCGTAGGTGGTAGTGATTATTAACTCAGTTTGCCATCCAGATAAGCAAGGAAGCTAAGGAACTCACCCAAGATCAAATAGCTGATATATATAGTTGGGAACTAATGCAAGTCTGTTACTTAATACTTCCATATTCTTGTTTCTATCTGTGGCAGGCAGAATATTGCCCCTCCAAAGATGCCTGTGCCCTCATTTCCAGTCCATGGAATATATTATCCTACATGACAAAGCAAAATTAAGATAGCAGATGAAATTAAATTCACTAATCCACTAAATTTAAAGTAGGAGGATTACCTTAGATTATCAAGGCAGGCCCAATCTAATCACAAGGTTCCTTAAATGTGGAAGAGACAGAAAGTCAGTGTCAAAGAGATACAATCTGAGAAAGATTCTCCAGGCCATTTTTGGTTGTAAAGATGGAAGGGGGCTATAGGGAAAGGGATGTGGGCAGCCTCTAGAAGCTAGAAAAAGCAGGGATTTTCCTCTGGAGTCTAGAGTCTTTAGAATTCACACAGCCTTGCAAAACCTTGATTTTTACCCCCAATAAAACTCATTTTGGACTTCCGATATCCAGAAATGTTTAATAATACATTTTTGGTGTTTTAAGCTATGAAATTTGTGATTATCAGTTAAAGCAGCAATAGAATATACTACCTAAAGTAAGATTTAAAATATTGAAATCGGCCAGACCTCTGAGCCCAGAGAGTTGGAGGGAGACCGCGTGGCAGACAGCCGCGTCCCCTGGGACAGGCACAGCCCCTGACGGGGAAAGGAGAACCGCGGGATTCCTGGCGCCGCCAGGGAAATCGAGAGCTGGGTTCTGTGACCGCGGAAGACTGAGCCTAAAGGGGGCAGCCTGAAGAGCTGACCTGACCATACAGTCCCCGTAAGAGAAGAAGCTTACAGAAACCAAGCCTTCCCCGTTTCCGCGGCCGGCATTTGTTTGTCTGTTTTCACTGAATCCTGTTCATGGGACATTTCGGATACAGACACTCACCTGTGCTGAAGAGAGGGAGAGTGTGCGGAGGAGTGGAATCTGGGGAGAGACTGGGGAGAGAGGGGGAGCCGGGAGAGGTGGTAGTGAATTGAGTGCTGAGACACCCCTGAGCCCAAGACTGGGGCAGCCATTCTCTCCAGAGAGTGAGGCTCCTCCCCCCGGCCCCCAGGCAAGGAGCACAGCCACACCCAGATTCCACCCTGTACGAGATCAAGGATTAAAATAACCTTATCAGTCCCTGGAAGTTAACAGGGTCTGGCCTATAGAGGGATTTTCAATCCCAGCAACAACATAGCACCAGTAACTATTACGCAGTCAGCTCTGGGCAGTGAACTTCCACTGGAAAGAGAGGCCCTATAGCCCCAGAGGCCAACCCCAGAACACTGCCACCCAGAGGCTGACCCACAAACTGACTCTTTGCTAAACACAAAATAAGGCAGTCTGGGAAATAAATGCGACCTGCTTTAAAATAAGGACTGTGGTTCACAACACAGAGGAACAGTATATCGCAGGGAAACTCAACACTCTCCTGAATACCTGGAAGGTCTAAAGCGAGCCACACTGAAGAATAGAAGAACCGAAGGACCTTCACTACTGCATTTTTTTTTCTTTTTTCACTTTTTAACTAAGAAATCAATTTTTTTTATTTTTTTTCTGTTCTTTTTTTTTTTTTCTTTTTCCATCACCTGATTTTACCCTTTTAATTACTACCTTCTTATTTTTTAACCAGTATTATTACTGCTACCATTTTACCATTTTTTAAAGTGCCATTTTATTTTCTCTTTATTTTATTTTGGGATTAGTGTTCTCCATTCTATTTTCATTGTTATATTATTGGTTGTTTCTAGTTTGCATTCATATCCAGGGAGCCGTTGCTGGAATTTGTTGGGATTGATGGCTGTTCTATAGGAGTATTCTCCTCATATAAAAAGTCTCTTCCCCTCTTCCACTTCATTCTCTCTTTTCGCTCTTTTTTTTTTCTTTTCTTTTCTCGCTTTTATTTTCCCCCCTCCTTTTTCCCGATTTCATTTTTGCACTCCTTTTTTTGGTCCCTACTTTTCTTTTCTTTTTTTCTTTTATCTTTTTCTCTTCCTTCTTCCTTATCCCCTAATTCTCTTAATTCAGGTGGTCACCTTTATTTGGAGTTATTAATATCGTGAATATACTTGTGTATAGTGCCTGGTACGTGGTGCCTTGTTGTGTTGTATTTTGTGCCTTTAAATCAATGCAGCAGATCCAAGCAACAGCAACCTGAGCACCACATCCTCTGCTGAGGAACAGCAGCTGTACGTGAAACCTCGCCCCACCAGCCAGAAGAGCCACCACAGCTGTGAACAGCACCCACCAGAGGAGCTTCTGCCAACTGAAGAGCAGCAGCTACCGCAACCGCCCGAAGAGCAACCACAGACCAAGGAGTCACTGCCACCCAGGGAGCAACCACTGAACGACTCAACATCTAGATATGTCAGTGAGATCAAACATGGGTAGACAAAGAAACCCCCAAAGGAAAGAGAAGGAGGACTCTCCAGAAAAGCAGCTAAGTAATACAGAGGCATGCAACATGACAGATAAAGAATTCAGAATAAGGGTCCTAGAGTGCATAAACCGGATGGAGGAAAAAATCGACAACCTCTTCAAGAAGCAAGAAGAAACAGATGAAAAAATCGATAACATATGGAAGAAGCTAGAAGAAACAGATGAAAAAATCGATAACATATGGAAGAAGCTAGAAGAAACAGATGAAAAAATCAACAACTTAAGTAAGACCCAAGAAGAAATGAAGAGTGATATAGCTGCAATGAAAAACTCCATTGAAAGTATCAACAGTAGACTAGGAGAAGCAGAGGACCGAATTAGTGAATTAGAAGACAAGGAAGCAAAACACACCCAAAATGTACTGCAATTGGAGAAAAAAATTAAAAGACAGGAGGAGAGCCTAAGGGAGCTTTGGGACAACATGAAACGAAACAACATACGAATAATAAGAGTACCAGAACAACAGAAGGATGAACAAGGATTAGAAAACCTACTTGAAGAAATAATATCAGAAAACTTTCCTGAGGTGGGGAAGAAAAAAGTCACACAAGCCCAGAGAGTCCCAAACAAGGTGAACCCGAAAAGACCCACACCAAGACACATCATAATCACCATGGCAAATGTTCAGGACAAAGAGAGAATCTTACAGGCTGCAAGAGAGAGACGGAAAGTTACATACAAGGGATCTCCCATTAGACTGTCAAATGATTTCTCAACAGAAACACATCAGGCCAGAAAAGAATGGACTGAAATTTACAAAGTGATGCAAAGCAAAGGACTGAATCCAAGAATACTCTATCCAGCAAGGCTATCATTCAAACTTGAAGGGGAAATAAGAAGCTTCACAGACAAAAAAAGGCTAAGGGAGTTTGTCACCACCAAGCCAGCTATGCAAGGAATGCTAAAGGGACTGGTATAAAAAGAAGAAATAAAAAGCTCAGAAAGAAAACAGCCACACACACACACACACAAAGAAATGGCTACAAACAAGTACCTTTCAATAATAACTTTAAACGTAAACGGACTAAATGCTCCAACCAAAAGACATCGAGTGGCTGAATGGATAAAAAAACATGACCCATACATCTGCTGTCTACAAGAAACCCACCTCATTAGAAGGGACTCACACAGACTGAAAGTGAAAGGATGGAAAAATATCTTTCAGGCAAATGGAAAGGAAAAGAAAGCTGGGGTAGCAATACTTATATCGGACAAAATAGACCTCAAAGTGAAGGCCTTAACAAGAGATAAGGAAGGCCACTTCATAATACTAAAGGGATCAATACAACAAGAAGATATAACCCTGGTAAACATATATGCACCCAATGTAGGAGCACCCAAACTCATAAAAAAACTCCTGGAAGATATCAAAGGAGAGATCAACAACAATACAATCATAGTAGGGGACTTTAATACACCATTGACAGCACTGGATAAGTCCTATAGACAAACAATCAGCAAAGACACAGCAATCCTAAATGACTCACTAGATCAGATGGACTTAATAGACATCTTCAGAACACTTCACCCCAAAGCCAGGGAATATACGTTCTTCTCAGGTGCTCATGGGACATCTTCAAAAATAGACCACATATTGGGTCACAAGCAAAGTATCCCCAAATTCAAGAAGATTGAAATCATAAAAAGCATCTTCGCAGACCACGATGGCATAATACTAGAAATAAACTACAATAAAAACAACCCAAAATACTCAAACACCTGGAAGCTGAATAGCATGTTATTAAATATTGATTGGGTTACCAATGAGATCAAAGAAGAAATTAAAAACATCCTGGAAACTAATGACAATGAAAACACAACAATCCAAAACCTATGGGACACAATGAAAGCATTCCTGAGAGGGAAGTTTATAGCTCTACAGGCCTATCTCAAAAAACAAGAAAAAATGGTAGTAAATCATCTAACTCTACAACTCAAAGAATTAGAAAGAGAGCAACAAGAAAACCCCAGAGTGAGCAGAAGGAAGGAGATAATAAAGATTAGAGCAGAAATAAATGACATAGAGACCAAAAAAACAATACAGAAAATCAATGAAACCAAGAGCTGGTTCTTTGAAAGGATAAACAAGATTGACAAACCTCTAGCCAGACTCACCAAGAAGCAGAGAGAGAGGACCCAAATAAATAAAATCAGAAACGATAGAGGCGAAATAACAACAGACCCCACAGAAATACAAATGATTGTTAAAAAATACTATGGACAGCTCTACTCCAACAAACTAGACAACATGGAGGAAATGGACAAATTCCTAGAAAAATACAACATTCCAAAACTCAATCAGGAAGAATCTAAAAATCTCAATAGGCCGATAACTATGGAAGAAATTGACACAGTCATCAAAAAGCTTCCATCAAACAAAAGCCCAGGACCAGACGGCTTCACAGGGGAGTTTTACCAAACATTCAAGGAAGAACTAAAACCTATCCTCCTCAGACTACTACAAAAAATTCAAGAGGAAGGAACACTTCCAAGCTCATTCTATGAAGCCAGCATCACCCTAATACCAAAACCAGGTAAAGACAACACAATGAAAGAGAATTACAGGCCAATATCCATCATGAACATAGATGCCAAAATCCTCAACAAAATCTTAGCAAATCGGATCCAGCAGTACATCAGAAAGATCATACACCATGACCAAGTAGGATTTATCCCAGGGATGCAAGGATGGTACAATATCCGCAAATCAATAAACGTGATACATCACATAAACAAATTGAAAGAAAAAAACCACATGGTCATATCAATTGATGCAGAAAAAGCATTTGACAAAATTCAACACCCATTTTTGATAAAAACTCTCAGCAAGGTGGGAGTAGAAGGATCATACCTCAACATAATAAAAGCCATATATGACAGGCCCACAGCCAACATCATACTCAATGGACAAAAACTAACACCATTTCCCCTAAGAACAGGAACAAGACAGGGATGCCCCCTCTCACCACTCCTGTTCAACATAGTACTGGAAGTGTTAGCCATTGCAATTCGGCAAGAAGAAGAAATAAAAGGCATCCAAATTGGAAAAGAGGAAGTAAAACTGTCCTTATTTGCAGATGACATGATATTATACATACAAAACCCTAGAGATTCCATCAAAAAGCTACTAGACTTAATACATGAATTTGGCAATGTAGCAGGATACAAAATTAACCCCAAGAAATCTGAGGCATTTCTATACACCAATAGTGAACTTTCAGAAAGAGAGATTATAAAAACAATCCCGTTTACCATTGCACCAAAAAAATTAAGCTACCTAGGAATAAACTTAACTAAAGAGGTAAAAGACCTCTACTCAGAAAACTACAGGACGTTGAAAAAAGATATAGAGGAAGACATAAACAGATGGAAGAACATACCGTGTTCATGGATTGGTAGAATCAACATCATTAAAATGTCCATACTACCCAAAGCAATCTATAAATTCAACGCACTTCCCATTAAAATACCAACGGCATACTTCAGAGATCTAGAACAAACTCTCCAAAAATTCATCTGGAATAAAAAAAGACCCCGAATAGCTGCAGCAATCCTGAAAAAGAACAAAGTAGGTGGGATCTCAATACCAGATATCAAGTTGTATTACAAAGCCACTGTTCTCAAAACTGCCTGGTACTGGCACAAGAATAGGCATATAGATCAATGGAATAGAATAGAGACCCCAGAAATCGGCCCGAACCAATATGCTCAATTAATATTTGACAAAGGAGGCAAGAACATACAATGGAGCCAAGATAGTCTCTTCAATAAATGGTGCTGGGAAAATTGGACAGATATATGCAAGAAAATGAAACTAGACCACCAACTTACACCATACACAAAAATAAACTCAAAATGGATAAAGGACTTAAATGTACGACGGGAAACCATAAAAATTCTAGAAGAATCCAAAGGCAACAAAATCTCAGACATATGCCGAAGCAATTTCTTCACTGATACAGCTCCTAGGGCACTTGAAACTAAAGAAAAAATTAACAAATGGGACTACATCAAAATAAAAAGCTTCTGCACAGCAAAAGAAACCATCAACAAAACAACGAGAAAACCCACTGTGTGGGAAAACATATTTGCCAATGACATATCTGATAAGGGCCTAATCTCCAAAATTTATAGGGAACTCATACAACTTAACAAAAGAAAGATAAACAATCCAATCAAAAAATGGGCAAAGGACCTAAATAGGCACCTTTCAAAAGAGGACATCCAGAAAGCCAAGAGACATATGAAAACATGCTCAAAGTCACTAATCATCCGAGAGATGCAAATCAAAACAGCAATGAGGTACCATCTCACACCTGTCAGACTGGCTATCATCAACAAATCAACAAACGACAAGTGCTGGAGAGGATGTGGAGAAAAAGGAACACTTGTGCACTGCTGGTGGGAATGCAGACTGGTGCAGCCACTATGGAAGACAGTATGGAGTTTCCTTAAAAAACTGAAAATGGAACTCCCATTTGACCCTGTGATCCCACTTCTAGGAATATATCCCAAGAAACCAGAAACACCAATCAGAAAGGATATATCCACCCCTATGTTCATAGCAGCACAATTCACCATAGCTAAGATCTGGAAACAGCCTAAGTGCCCATCAGTAGATGAATGGATTAGAAAACAGTGGTACATCTACACGATGGAATACTATGCTGCTGTAAAAAGGAAGGAACTCTTACCATTTGCAACGTCATGGATGGAACTGGAGAGCATTATGCTAAGTGAAATAAGCCAGTCAATAAAGGAAAAATACCACATGATCTCACTCATTCATGGACAATAGAGACCATTATAAACTTTTGAACAATAATAGATACAGAGGCAGAGCTGCCTCAAACAGATTGTCAAACTGCAGCGGGAAGGCCGGGGAGGGTTGGGGGGCAGGAGGTAGGGGGGTAAGAGATCAACTAAAGGACTTGTATGCATGCATATAAGCATAACCAATGGACATAAGACACTGGGTGATAGGGGAGGCTAGGGGACTGTCTAGGGCGGGGGGATAAAGAAAAAAAAGAAAAAAAAATAAATAAAATACTTTCCTGAAAGAAACGAACTCTATGAACACGCAGTGCCATACAATCGTGCTTTCGCGTGTCGATTAGAGGTAAAAAAAAAAAAAAAATATTGAAATCTTTTAATAATTGTTAAATAATCATGCAGGTATATGATCTTGATCCCAAAAGATTTAACAGGTACTTTAACCAAAGGGAGCTTATATTCAGGATGTTTGTTGTTTATATTAGAAATAAATTCATCTTATGTCAAGGAATACTTCACTTCTTCAAGAATATTAGGTGATACACCTGTCAGACTGGCTATCATCAACAAATCAACAAACGACAAGTGCTGGAGAGGATGTGGAGAAAAAGGAACACTTGTGCACTGCTGGTGGGAATGCAGACTGGTGCAGCCACTATGGAAGACAGTATGGAGTTTCCTTAAAAAACTGAAAATGGAACTCCCATTTGACCCTGTGATCCCACTTCTAGGAATATATCCCAAGAAACCAGAAACACCAATCAGAAAGGATATATCCACCCCTATGTTCATAGCAGCACAATTCACCATAGCTAAGATCTGGAAACAGCCTAAGTGCCCATCAGTAGATGAATGGATTAGAAAACAGTGGTACATCTACACGATGGAATACTATGCTGCTGTAAAAAGGAAGGAACTCTTACCATTTGCAACGTCATGGATGGAACTGGAGAGCATTATGCTAAGTGAAATAAGCCAGTCAATAAAGGAAAAATACCACATGATCTCACTCATTCATGGACAATAGAGACCATTATAAACTTTTGAACAATAATAGATACAGAGGCAGGGCTGCCTCAAACAGATTGTCAAACTGCAGCGGGAAGGCCGGGGAGGGTTGGGGGGCAGGAGGTAGGGGGGTAAGAGATCAACTAAAGGACTTGTATGCATGCATATAAGCATAACCAATGGACATAAGACACTGGGTGATAGGGGAGGCTAGGGGACTGTCTAAGGCGGGGGGATAAAATGGATACATATGTAATACCCTTTGTAATACTTTAAGCAATAAAAATAAATAAATAAATAAATAAATAAAAATTAAAAAAAAAAGAATATTAGGTGATAAAGACAAAGTAAAATACCATCTTGAGTCAATAAGGACATTTGAAGTATCTACTATAGCTTCATACAAATGGACTTGCTTTTATTCAACAATATCAATTTCTAAGTTTAGTAGTCCCTATTAATAAATGATAGGATTATCTTTTAATGCAATACTCATTGTCTTCAAGAGTCACCATTTATAGCTAATAGGATAGGGGAAGACATATAAATGTATATGAACAGATTCTCTGAGTAATACAGTAATTACATAGACCAGCTGAAGGCCTCCCAGTATACTAGTACCCCAAATTATAATAGTTATATAATGACCCTAAACCAGGGGTGGGCAAACTTTTTGACTCGAGAGCCACAATGGGTTCTTAAACTGGACCAGAGGGCAGGAACAAAAGCATGGATGGAGTGTTTGTGTGAACTAATAATAATTCAAAGTAAACATCATTACATAAAAGGGTACGGTCTTTTTTTTTTTTAGTTTTATTCATTTCAAACGGGCCGGATCCGGCCCGCAGGCTGTAGTTTGCCCACGGCTGCCCTAAACCATTTATTAATTTAACCAATACTCATTGAATGCTTTCTCTGTGCCAGACACTATTCTGGATGGTTGGGATATATCAGAGAGTCACTACATTTCCTAGAAAATTTGATTTGGTTTTCCTTGAGAATTTTAAAAATGGCCTTGTTTAAAATCTGTTTACCTTCTAACCCACACAGAATTCCAGGCTCCATAATCCTGACAGTCCTAATATTCCACTTGCTAAATTGAATGCCTAGCACAGTTATTAAGAAAACGGGTTGGATAGGGGAGGCTAGGGGACTGTCTAGGGCGGGGGGAAAAAATGGTCACATATGTAATACCCTTTGTAATACTTTAAGCAATAAAAAAAAAAAGAAAGAAAACGGGTTGTAGCATTGGACAAATTTAGGTCCCAGACACCATTACCTACCAACTCAAACATTGGATAAGGCGCTAAAAGTGTTTAATTTTCTTTCCTGGGAATAAGAATCTTTATCCCATAGAACTTTTAGAAGTTGTAAGTACAATTAAAACTTTATGCATACAGCATTTGTCACTGTGCCTAGTATATATCAAGTATTCTATATACATTGCTATTATACCTGTTTTGTCGTTATTTGCCTTCCACTATAGGTCTTAGAAACAAAAGACACATAGATAATTCTGCCATGATATTTACCTTGCTGATTTGTAGCTTATCTGCAAACCTTCCAATTGGTTTTCAATAAGTCTTATTAGTTTGTTTTTTCTTTAAATCTAAGTAGCATGATCATTCCATTTACTGAAAAGAGTATCGACCAGCATGGGGAGGGGGGGGTTAGGGGGGGAGACACACCTCCTTACAGGCCTCTGGAAAGCTGTTTCTAGTCATTTCAAACAAAGATTCATGGCAACACCTAACCTTGCCTTAGGTTAAGACAGGACATTCACAAATACAGGTAGAGAGCACCAGTTTTGCAATAAACCCAATAATATAGAATATAACTTCAACAGTCAGGCTGTTTTCTATAGTTAAAAAGAAAAGCTGTTGCCCTACCAGTGGTTGGCAAACTGTGGCTCGGCAAACCGCGGCTCGTGAGCCACATGCTGCTCTTTGGCACCTTGAGTGTGGCTCTTCCACAAAATACTGACTTCTCCACATGGGCCACGAAGTTTCAATCTCACTGTACATGCGCACCCACACGTGGTATTTTGTGGAAGAGCCACACTTAAGGGGCCAAAGAACCGCATGTGGCTCGTGAGCCGCGGTTTGCCCACCACGGCCTAACTGGTGGATAGAGCATCGGCCTGTGGACTCAAGGGTCCCAGGTTCGATTCCGGTCAAGGGCATGTACCTTGGTTTCGGGCACCTCCCCAGTAGGGGGTGTGTAGGAGGCAGCTGATCAATGTTTCACTCTCATTGATGTTTCTAACTCTCTATCCTTCTCCCTTCCTTTCTGTAAAAAATAAATAAAATATATTTACAAAGAAAAAAAGAAAAGCAGCAGCAATTTTAGGAAGAATGTTCTGAGATGAACTTTCTAAGCATCTAGAAAGATTAAAAAATTTAGATAATTTAAGTAATTAACACCTAAATGTCATTAATGTAATTAATAAAAAATACTATTAGTATAATTATGTATCTGACACCTAAGTCAACGAACTTCCTTCCTTCTTTTCTTTTCTTTCTTTCTTCCTTCCTTTCTTTCTTTCTCCCTACCATCTCCATGATTATTCCTACTGATTTTAAAAGCATATGTTTTGTGACATGGAAATATTCCAGTTTTGTTTCCACATACATACTTTTTATTGAGCAAATAATTATTAGAAATGCTTCATTTTCATTGGCAGGTTTAAGTAGACTTCTTTTTCAACATTTAAAAAAATTAGCTACAGGAATACGTACATATTCATCATCCTTTGGCTGGGATAATAGCTCCCCATTGGGATCCAATAAATAGCTTCTAATGTGTATTTGATCAATAAACAATTAAATTGTGATCTGAAGGTCAGAAAACATACAGTCAGAATCCAAGAGTCTCTCTCACTTAGAACCCACCATTGAGCCTTGATGCACACACTTCCCAGCTACAAGCAGGCAAACTTTGCACATAAGCCACACACTGTTGTTGATCTGAGAAACTGAGCTACATTCCCAGTTGACAAAGCACACCTGCAGTGGTTCAGCCTTTCAACACATCTCCTGACACTAACCAGGTAGGGAAATCGGTAGGGTGGGAGGTGAGCCTCCAGTCCCATGAGGACACCTCCACCTTAACAGCACATGAATGATTTAACACAAATCCACCCGGCATTTTGGAGTAAATCATTTCCATCTCCCACATTACCACTACCAAACTGAAAATGGAGTGTTTGACTGTTTGGACATAGACTGAAGACACTGATATTTCCAAACAAAAAGTTGCTGAGTAAAATGTAAAAGACTGACAAAAGAGTGTTTTCATTCAAAGTCAGAGCCATTCTCCCCCACCCCCTTTTGCCTTCTATAAATAAAGGAGACTTTATATTTATACTCTCCCATAGAACTTGCTGCAATGACGGAAATGTTCCATATTTGAGTTGTTAATTACAGTAGCCACTAGCCATGTGTGACTGAAGAGCTAAATTTTAATTCATTTAAGTAGTCTTGTTGTTAGTGGAACTACCTTAGAAAGCATAGTTCTAGGTAGTTAAGAGAACATTTCACAATTTGAAATTCAGTATTAATGAGACTTAGCCAAATAAACATTTTGGCAAAATATAATAGCCCTGGCTGTCATAGCTAAGTGGTTAGAGTATCAGCTAAGTGGTTAGAGTATCGGCCTGGGCACCAGAGGGTCTCGGGTTTGATTCCAGGCCAAAGGCACATACCTGAGTTGCAGGTTCGATATCTGCCCCTGGTCAGGGCCAGTGTGGGAGGCAGCCAATCCATGTTTCTCTATCTCTCTCCTTCCCCCTCCCTTCCGTTCTCTCTAAAAATCAATGGAAAAAATATCCTCACTCGTGGGTGAGGATTAAAAATATATATGATAAAAAGTTGATATTAGAAAACCGAGGGGCAAAAATAATTATTTTCGCTATAATTTTCAATGCAGTTCAGATGTCTAAGTGTTTCTAAAGTACAAACTATTTCTCCAGCAATTGTAAAAATTTTGTTCTGGTCAATTGACTATTTTTAAGTCGCCAGAAATTACTACATACCATGGATTTCCAGTTTTCAAACGATGCTTCCCCACAAATATACAGTTCTCACAAAAATACCCTCTAAAGTAAAACTAGCAAGAATCAAAATATCATTTACTCATCCATTTCAAAATGATGGGACTAAGAATGATTCTTCTCACAGTTCTACTCAAAGTAACACTCTATCAAAATTATGTGAGAAGTTTCTCTTCCTTACTCCCTTCAAAATAATACCGCCAAACAGCAAGAAGAATAAAAACACTCAGACTCCACCACCAGGAAAGCAAGGCCATTAGTAACTCAGCCTCAGAATATAAAGGCGGAAAGCATGGGTGTGGAGGGAGGGGAAAATGACAAATGATCCAACAAAGAGCATGTAAGTCCATCCAATCTTCCTGCAGGGAGGGTGGGGAGAGAGAGGGGACTCTCGGCCAAAACAGAATTTTGCTTATTTACCCTGAAGAATCCCAGAAAGTCTCAGGAATGAGAGGCCACACTGCTGAGATGAGGAGTGAAGGTTGAGAGGACAAAACGGAGGGGTTGTCTAAAAGCATCATAAATTAGACTACTGTGCGGCACAGTTAAAGGATTTCTCACTCACCTTCCTGCATAATCGGAGGATTGTGCTCCAAACAGTGTTTCTCAAGCTGTGCTCCCCAGACCCGGATCTGGAAACTTGTTGGGACTGCATATTCCCTAGCCTCATCGCACACCTACTGAATCAGAAGCGCTGGAGACGAGGCCCAATTATGTGCGCATAGCAAACTTTCCAGGTGATTCTAACGTATACTAATGTTTGAAAGCCACTGCTCCTGGGTAATTGAACCAGAGAAGCTTTGCCTCGTTTAGGCCAGACCCAAAGTTGTCATTTAAATTCAATAGTGAGTGCTTACCGAAAGATGCCAGCTACAGGAAAGCAACAGCCACACAAGCCCTTCAGGCAGAAAACAGTGGGATACCCTTCTGACGAAATCAGTTACCCCAGAGAAAAATAACCAATCGAAAAGTTTCAGGCTTTGTAAGTGCCTTACAAGCCCACAGTGCTAACTAATTAGTTTTAAGCGTCCAATTTTAGACGTGAATGGACAGTCAAAGATGGGAAGATATTTGAAGAAAGTCTATCACAAACAGCAAAATAAACAGAAAAACCAGGTACTCAAGAGATATAGATGATGTAGGGACCCAAAGAAAACCTCAAAGAACATATAATTAATAACCGTTAATAAAGGGGGAAAAATCCTGTACCTAGGAAAAAAGATCATAGTATACAAAAGAAACAATTATAGAGAAAGAATTAATACTTGAAGCCTAAAAATGTGACAGGTCATATTACTAATTCAGCAGAAATGGTTGAACATTAAATTGACTCTGTCAGAACAATAAAATAGAAAGAGGACAATAGAAAATAAAATTAATTAAGAGATCCTTCCAGGAGATCCAATATCCAACAAATAGGAGCTCAAATAAGACTGGAAAACTGGGGTGATGGAAGAGAAGAAATTTTCAAAACAATAATAAAAGAACATTTCTTGGAACTAAAGGATATAAACCATATTGAACATGAAGCCTAAATAAAAAAAAATAAAAATAATTATCATAAAGTCTTAGACTATTAGAAATTTTTTTAAAGGAAATCCTAAACATTTCCAGGGACAAAAACCAAGTCAATTCATAAAATAGGCAATCAGATTAACATCTGTCCCCACAGGAGTAACATTGGAAACTGAAATATAATGGAGTAATGTATTAAAAAGTCCAAATGAAATGAAGATCAATCTAATATGCTCCAGTCAGTCCATCAAACAAGAATATAAAAAGGACAATTTTAAATATGCAAATGGAAAAAAATTTTCTGCCATGTAAACTTTCTTGGGAAGCTATTGGATAATGTATCCCGCTAAAATGAGGGGGTTATCCAGGAAAGAGAGGACAATAAGATCCAGGAAACAGTCACCCCAACGCAGGAGAGAGGACAAGTTGATTCCCTAGATGACATCGGAAGTAAGTCCTATGGAGTGACTGCGCTGCAGGCCGGGAGTACAACCACTTCATATTATGGGAAAAGTTTCAAGGACAGAAGTCAAGGTAAGTTTGTCCAAGACAAACCTGCAGGATGGTGTCCCAGAGAGGAAGTGGCCATCCTGCAGAATAGGACCATGGCTACCTACAGTTGCTCCATAAAAATTGGCTATGACCAAGTACTAGCTGAGTAGATTACAGAAATGGCAGGTGGCAGCTAAAAACAACTGGTCCATCATATCACATAACTATAACCTCAAGGCTTAGACCAGTGCTTCTCAACCTTCTGGCCCTTTAAATACAGTTCCTCAGGTTGTGACCCAACCATAAAATTATTTTCGTTGCTACTTCATAACTGTAATGTTGCTACTGTTATGAATCGTAATGTAAATATCTGATATGCAGGATGGTCTTAGGCGACCCCTGTGAAAGGGTCGTTCGACCGCCAAAGGGGTCGCGACCCACAGGTTGAGAACCGCTGGCTTAGACCATCAAACCTGATTATAGTATAAAAAGGAAGCTTCTCTTTTAAGCACAATAATTCAAAGGCCAGTTTCCCTCTCCAGAAGCCTGATATCTGGCCCAGATCCTAGTGCACTGTCTCAGAAGGCAATGGCTAACAAGAGAGCCATAGCCTGTTTCTGCTCCCGACTGTAAGTTTTCTCTCAATAAACACTGCTCCTGACGTGGTATGTATTCTTTCTGGCCATTCACAATTATCTATTCAACACTGGGACTGCAAAAATCTATTTCCAAGAAACATAATAAAGAACATATAAAATGTGAAAACTTGTACTGACAGGCATTTAACAGATCTATTGAAGTACACAGAGAGATTTTGTCTGGTGTTCAAAGAGCTTAAAAAGTAAAAGAGAAGAAGTATTTATTAATTCCATTTAAAATAAATGTGCAATTATAATACTCTATTTGGCTTGATATTGGATACTACTTACCATACATGCATTAACCATGTATTAAAGCAAAATTTTTATATGATGGGAGGATGAGATAGATTGGGAAAGAGTGATTGATGTAAGCAGGGTAAAATCTTCATAAGGGGGAAATTATTAATGAGTAAAATTGATGAATCAAGAAATGATAGTTTATAGATATTATTTAGAAAGATGGAGGCCAAAACAGGAGAAATAACTCAAAGAGTTGAAAAACAATGAACTGAGGAGTTAAATGAGATGGGAGGAAATGAGGCAGTAAATATTGATTTGTATTAAAAGCCTTTTGGCATTATGTGAGTTTTAAAAATTCTTGTATGTAACACTTTTACAAAAAAATAATCAAAAGAATTAAAAATAAATATATAACAGTTTATAAATGCAAATAGAACTTATTCTAAGAGATAGTTGGTAAATATGTTGCTATAGAGAACTTGGAAACAGATTTTATGAAAATTATAATCTGACATATCAGTTTTCTATTACTGCAAAACAAACCAACCCAAAATTGTGACTTAAAACAACATCAACAAAATAGCTATATTTGTTTTGCTCATTACTCTGCAATTTGGGCAAGGCTCAATAAAATCAGCTTGTTTTTGCAAGCTGGGGAGGCATAACTGCAGGCTGGAGGACCCATGGACGACAGGGGCTTCGCAAAGCATTGCTGTATCCCAGAATGAGCATCTCAAGAAAGGAGAGCCTAAAATAAGATTTTCCCTAATGTGTTATTTTATTTGTATAAAAACCTACATAAAAACTAAATATATAATTATTGAAATGAATCTATTGAAAAGAACAAAATTACATGGAATTATATAACTCGGTAAGTAGGGTTGTCACATTTAACAAAGATACGGTCAAATTTGAATTTAAAATAGTGCATGAATAATTTTTAGTATAGGAAATTATTGTAACTTTTGGGATATACTTATACTAAAATGTATTCATAGTTTATCTGAAATTTAAATTCAGTTGGGCATCTTGCATTGTATTTGGCAACCCTACCAGTAAATCCAGGTTGTGCAGTCACAGTAAAACAAACATATTAACAATGTACTCTGTGAATTACAACGGAAAAAAAAATACCAGAAGTAGAGAGCCTGGTGCATTTTGA
Organism: Myotis daubentonii; assembly: GCF_963259705.1. Taxonomy (NCBI): domain Eukaryota; kingdom Metazoa; phylum Chordata; class Mammalia; order Chiroptera; family Vespertilionidae; genus Myotis; species Myotis daubentonii. The sequence continues at coordinate 32,200,440 of NC_081856.1, read as the reverse complement.
ATTGCTATGAAAGTGGCTGCATGTAGATTAGAATTAGGTTAACCCAATCAAAGGACAGCTGTCTGAATCAACAACAATTTTTTAAGGCAGACTTATCTATAAAGCAACAAACATACAGAAAATCAGTCCATAGAACTTTTTTCTAATCCATAAGGAAAAGAAATAAGTTCTAGGTTCATAAGACAACAATTAACATCAAATGCAATTCCAGCTATGAAGATTATTTGCATTGTCTTCCAATATCTGTCTACTTTCTTCAGTAGCCTCAAACAGACCATTTGGATCATCAGACTATTTCTCTCTATAAGAAATAAATGATTATCATTGCCTAATTTATCTTCCTGACTCATAAAGTTGGATCAACACACCAACTGACAAAATTGGGGGGTGGGAGGGTGGATTGGCAGGTTAGAAATGTGACTGGATGGACTTGAAGTCAAACACAGCCAGATTTTTCTGTCTTGTAATCAGAAATACTCCAGACTCAGGAAACTGTCTTATGACGCTGCATAAAATGAAGCAGTGAAAATTTTCAGCAAATAGTAATGTACCGAATTTACTACATGACAGGAATATTAGGTGACTGGTTAAATAATGCAAGGCACAGAAAATTCATAAAAATCTCTGTAGGCCTGTTGATCGCATAAATATGAGGGGCTGCTGTCCCATCACAATTTCTTTAAGTCTTCTCAGTTGGGGGACCAGATAGTTTTATTGTAGTCATTGACAACCTGACAAACATCTGAGATCAGGTGTGAGTCATAACCCTACACGGATAAAGACAGCAGGTAGTTTCTTTTGAGGTACTGATGGCAGGTGTTAAGTCTTGCTGGAGATGTATTTCATTCCTTTTGAATTAAAAATAACAGTTGCTTTCTAAAACAAGCAAGTCAGGAAAGTAGTAGTGCTAAATGGTTGCATCTATGGTGAAACCTCAAAAAGGAGTAAATAAATAAACAAATAAATAAGTAAATAAATGATTGAATGAACGAATAAATAAATAAGTAAATAAATAAATAAGGTTACCGTGACCTTGTGACACTCAGTCTTTCAAACTTGGTCATGTGATGCTCAATAGCAACTGTTCCTTCTGCAAAGGTAAATCTCTCCAATAGCGCAGGCCCAGCGCCTGAAAGGGAGTGATGGGGTTTAAATACTGCAATACATACTAACTGGAAAATGAATATAGATAAATGAGCGCTACTAAGAGGTAGAGAGACAAAGAAAGAAGACACAGAAAGAAAACATCAATTTGTGAGCTCCTGACCTTATTTCAGTGTTTTTCTCCTAGGTTCTATATAATGAATGCAGGGGGAAAGAGAAAGCCCAGGAAGATTACTACTAGCTTTATCTGATTTAGAAGTACTGGAGAGCTACTGGCTCAGAAAACACTGGATTGAAAAAGTTGGAAGGAGGGGGAAGAGAAGGAGAACCAGAATTGCAGAGATATTTGGAGAGTTTAACAAAGGTAAGATCAGAAAGGAGGTACAATTGGTAGGCTCTTTGGAATGAACTTTCCACGGAGACAGGGGAAGAGAATCTGGTGGTTCTCAACCTTGGCTGCACATTAGAATCACCTGGGGATCTTTTTAAAATCCTGATTTCTGGGCCTCATCCTCCAGAAATTCTGTTTCTTTGTTATGGGGTGGGGCCACAACATTAGTAACAAAGAAACAGAATTTCTGGAGGATGAGGCCCAGAAATCAGGATTTTAAAAATATTCCCAGGTGATTCTAATGTGCAGCAAGGTAGAGAACCTCTGTGCTAGATGTTTTCTCAGTGTCCTGCAGTGTATTACTCATTTGCCTTGTTTCAAGAAAGCTTTACACTTGTTCTCAAAAGAAATCAATTTATTCCATACAGATCTTTAGAAAAGGGCAAGGAGAAAGTAGTGCAGATAATAAAGTCAAATAATAGTGTCACTATATCAAAGTTGTGGAAAATGAAGGCTCCTAACAAAATTTTTCATAATAAGTGTGAGAACCACTGGATCAGATCCAGTAAAACACAAGGTAGAAAGAAGCCAGAAAGAATATACATACATTTAAACTTGTTGATGTATCCACATTCCTCTGAAGAAGCTTACCTCTAATTAAAGTTATTATTTTGATTCTCCATGCCCCCATAATGCTTTGCATATATCTCTTTATACACTTCGTGCATTCAGTCTTGCTTTATAATGAATCGGGGCATACTTGTTTTTCCTACTAAAATTGTAAATTTAAGTTTTGTTGGGGCTACGTCATGCCCATCACAGTGCCTCCATAGTAGAATATATGATCTGTTATCTATATTGAGCTCAGCACAATGCTAGCTGTTGGGAGGAAAAGGTCAATTAGACCTTATTCCTACCCTAAAGAAGCTTCTACTCTAATGGATAAACTCAGCCTTTTAGATTGTCCCCCATAAATGTTTATTGAATTAAATTAAATCTGCTTTTTAATTTCTAAAGCAGTGATATGATTCAAAAGTTTCAGAGTCTGAGATGGAAATTGTGTGCAAATATTTTTAAGTGGGAGTGTTCCCAGCAGAAACATATGAGGAAGTGAGGAAAAGCTGGGTAGGTGGGGGATGAAACTAGGCAGAGACGGTTACAGGAGAAGCCAAACTTGAGTCTGATCCCCAGGGGGAATTCTGGAGCAAGAAATGTACTGCAGAGGTTATCTTGTCCAGATGCAAGAGAGCTTGAATTCTGTAGGCCCCGCAAGCCCCTAATAAAATTGATATGGCAGAGTTGGGGAGAGAGATTCTCAGCTTTGGCTTTTTCACGAGACAGCTCTCATCAACCAAATGCAATCCTCCAAAGAAGCATACAGGAACAAGCACAGTAAGCCAAAAAAAATCATAAACAGAACAAAAGGGAAGTGTAAGGAAGGAATAAGGGGTTGTGGATTGGAAATTCACATAATATTCTGGGTAAAAGACTACTGTTTTCATGATGAGGACATTTGGAAGAGAAATGTGTTGTTGTTGTTGTTATTTTGTTTTGTTTATCCCCATTCTCCAGTGGAGAGAGAATTGTTCCTAGGAAACAGCCTTGGTAGTACAAGTAGGTGGAAGCTGTTAAATGTTTGGGGGCCAAAGGTAATATATGGAGGAAAGAGAAAGCTGTTGAACATGTGCTAATTGGCGTAGAGAAGGGGCAGCACAGGAAGCTCCATATTTTAAATGTGTCCCTATCTCCTAGATCCCCTACTAACTGCATGAAGTTTCAGGGATGGAAAAGCAGTGTTCTAGTAGGAGGCCTCAATTACTGAGGATTTAAGTATTTTCTCTCCTCATCTGCCCATTTTAGTATGACTAAAGGTGAAATGCAGCTCCCATCAGCAAGAGGCTTTGGGGGATTTCTCTTGTGTTTGCTTGTCTTTATGCTTTTAATATCCATAGGGTTTGGGGTTTATTGAGTGAAATTCTATTATAATTTACTAGAGTCATTCCAGATTTTCAGTACCTACAGCAGCCAAGAATCTTGTGTTTTTCTTCTGTTGTCCCACCATGAATTCTGAAACTGACATGATAAAAGGCAAAAAAGCAGAAAGGAAAATACCTACCCATAGTTTAAAAAAAAAAAGTCAATTACATAAGAACAGGATGAGAAATTGATGGCTTGACTGAACCTTCTAGGGGAAAAATATAAGGCGTGGGGCTTTCGACCACAAGTTCAATAAAAGCCATGAGCATAAAGCTACTGTTTTAAAGGCTAATGCAAATTTAGGCTGCCATGACAGAAATACCATTTCTAAAGCAAGAGAAGTTACAGCTTCAGGGTTTTCTGCCCTCCTGAGGCCACATCTGGCTTATTGTATTCTCAGGATGGAAGTGAATATTCAGGGGAGAAAGACTAGGATGGTGAGACATCTGGCAACTAAGTCAAATGACTATCAGCTACAAGAAGTAGACATATTTTCCCAGAGGGTAGAACAGCTAAGAGGGGGAATTAGAGATAGAGTAGTTCTCCTCAAATAATTTGAGGAATTGCATTGGGAAAAATCAAGATTTGTGGTTTTTTGTTTGTTTTTATCTAATCTAACATAAAATATCATCCTTCAGAAAAAGGAGAAATGGGGTAATGTTATGAAGAAGATTGAGGCTTATTATCAGAAAGAATTGTTTTAACAATTATAAATGGCTAAAAATAGACTGGGCTAATTTGAAAGTACTAAGTTTTCTGTTATTGGAGGTGTTCAAATAAAAGTTGAATGATAGTATGAGAGAGTCACAATATGGCTGGGAGATTTTCTAGAAGTTTTCTTCATTGGGCAAGAGGCTGGACTCAGAATCTATAAGGAATCTTCCAGCAATAACTTGATATGATTTCAACTGAGAGAGAGATGAAGATTTAATAGCTGAGTATGTTTGGAGTAAAGTAGGGGGGAGATATCATCTATGATAACTTATAATTTGGATTTAGTGTGTATTACATATTAAAGGAAGTCTAAGAGCAATACAGAGAAAATCACTCTTTGATCTACCAAGCATTTTTTTAATATTTCTTGACTTTCTTATCACAGATTTTTTTGAAAACTTTTTTCTAAATATATTTTTATTTTTATTGACTTGTAAGGAATCTGATATTACTATAACACTATGAATTTTAGAATTTCTGTTTATGCCCCCAATTTTATTACCCAAAATAAATTTTCTGTTGGGTAAATGTTTAAATTACATTTGAAATCACAATATGTCAAGGCCATGGCATTGTTGGCATAAACAACTGACTTCATCACATGGCTGGGTTGATCAGTATAGTCAGATAATCAGGTGGTAAACAAATCTAACTTAATTTCTTAAACAATTGAATCATCAAATATTTATTTATCTCTTACTATGTACAAGAAACTTTAGGAAGGCCAAACTACTGATGATATGCCTGGATAGATACTGCAACATAAAAGCATGCAACCTCTATGGCCATGTAACCTTGTGTGAGCTACATTCAAATCTTCCTGAGTTTCTACATCCTTATGTGAAAAGTGGACATGAATAATATCTACTTCCTGGTTGTTGCAAGGATTAAATTAGATTATTGAGCTAAAGCATTTAGCTCAGTACCTGGCCTATTGAAAAGACTCAAAAGTTTTTCCTATAAGTATTAGTGCTTTGGTCTGATTGTTTCCATCCCCTGATATTCACATGTTGAAATCCAGACCCCATTCAAAAGTGATGATATTAAGAGGTGGGGCGGGGAAGGGGGGCGTTGGGCAGTGGTTAGATCATGATGCTAGAGCTCTCATGATGGGATTAGTGCCCTCATGAAAGAAGCCCTAGAAAGCCTCTTGCCCCTTCTGCCACGTGAGGTTACAGCAAAAAAGAAGAACTTCTAGAACACAGATCCTCACCAAACACCAAATCTGCTCATGTCATGATCTTGGACTTCCCAGCCTCCAAAACTGAGCAGTAAATGTTTCTTGGTCATAAGCCAACCAGTTTATTGTATTTTTTTTATTGTGGCAGCCAAAATAGATTTTAAAAATTAGTGATAATATTAATATTATTTAAGAAAGTAGATTATGAAATAATGTCTATAGAGGAAGCTGACCAGTGGGTTTGGAGTTGAAACTATTACTAATGGGCTTTGCACAACAGAAGAGAAATAGGACAGTGGTATTTTAGGAAGGGGAACTACATAGCCTTGCATACATTTGATTGGTTGAATGGACTGGGATGGGGTAAAAAACATGAGTTAAAGGCAGAGAAAGTCGATAGAAATATATTGATAAGGTACTTATTTGATGTGTAAGTGCCTGACTAGCACTGGGTATGTGGAATTAGAAAGCTAAGCGAGGACACAATCCAAAGGTATAGGGAGACTATCTAGCCATGGGAAGAATCAGACTTCTAAATCAAAGCTGATCGCCCAGTTTATAGCTTGGAAATTGAGAGTGTTGACACTATCCGTAGAAACTGTGAAGTTAGCATGAGAGGAAGTCCGGGAAGAAAAATGGAGATTTCCATTTATGTCTATAAAACTAGAAATGACATCAAAATGCAGATATAGAAATGACCTTTAGAAATCCATAGGGGTTTTTTTTTTGCCCATACTTGCCTTAGAATCCAGTGAAACTGGAGAACCAGTTGAACACACTGATATGCTCCTTTATACAATGCCATGCTTTATTGTTTTTATCTAAATGAAACCAGTGGGATGTGTCGTAGAAGAGACGTGCCACAGATAACTGAAAATGAGGCCACCTCAGTGACAACTGCATAGATTGTTTCTTTGCAAGGTTACAGACTGTGAGATGTGAAGAATTACACAAGCTAGCCAACTCCATCTACTTGGTGGGGACAAAAACAACACCACCATGACCATTTCTGTGGGATAATTAATACAAGTCATATCAAAAATGGAGTCCTTTAAATTGTCCAGTTTAAACAGAAAGAGGTGACGGAAAGTTTTCTCTGTGCTGGAAGGTTTTAAAAAAAGGAAAGAGTTTTAAAAGAAAGGCTTCAGTGTATATGCTTCTAATTACAATATTACAAACAAATGTTTTATAAATAAAAACAGAGTGTTGTTTTTTTTGGGTTTTTTTTGAGAATGACCCAAATACTGAGGATGTATATAGTGCATGGTAAATGTGGAATTTTTTTTTAAATAAGAAAAATTTAACTGGGACATTAATATCTAAGAACAAGTTACTTAGTTCAAATCATTACTTTGAGAATTTACTCACAACACAAAATAGAAAACATTCAAAGTGTTATTTATGGATGTTATTAAACATCTATTGTTGAAGTTAAGAGATGTATATTCTTTCTCTGATGTATCAAAGTTTAACATCTACAAATCAAGAAAAAAAATATACAGGAATCCTTTCTTTAAAATATGCTATATGGGAGAGATTAAAGCCTAATATTTTTAAATTTTATGTTTGATTTTATTGATAACATATGAAGGAGTCGCAGAAAGAAAGGCATTTTAAAATAGTGTTTCACAGCCTCTTCGTTGAGCAAGCAGATGAACTGTGAAACTCGGTTTAAAGATTCCTTAGTGACGCATTAAAATGTATGAAAACTTATTACCTGTATAGGCAAAAATCAAAAAGTTACTACTATTTCAACAATTATTCTATTTAATACTTGAAGTTTGGTCTTTGTTGGTAGATGAGAAATGAACAGCTGGGGAGGCAATAATTTAGATCACCTGAATGGTAAACAACTGGATTTCAGTTAGCCCTAACTAAGCAGTCCTGATCATTCTTTTTTTCCTGCTGTTGCTTCTTGGGCAGTACAACTAGAATTGCTGGTGACACCATGTAGGAGTCTAGTATCACCCTGATGTTTCATCAAGTGTCCATAGATGGCAGAAAATAAAAAGGGAACCATAAACAAAATGAGGCAAGACACATTTGTCAAAAAGAAACAATCCTTTCTTTGCTTGCATAACGTTTAGAGGAGAAGAAAAGTGGTGATTTTTCAAGCACATTTCCAAGCATGGTAATGCAGTTTGGAAGAATGGTTTTTAATTAAAGCCCAACAAAGTAAACAAATAAATTCAAAGGTAGGTAGGAGTGTGTAATCTCACAAAACACAGGGTCATTAATGTTTTCAAAGTGATACAGCACAGTGTGACTTCGGCGGCTTTCAAGACAGGAACTCTGAAGCTAAGGCAAGTTAGCAGAGTTATTTGAATCAGGTAAATCTGTTTTTAAATTCTCAGCATAAATTCAAGTGTGTGAATTTTCTCTTCCTCTCTACACTCCTTCCTTGGCCAGCTCGCTCTAGTTGACATTGAGAAATCATAGCAAAGACAACGTTTGTTCTGCATTTTATGTATCAGGCATAAGAGTGACTTTCCTATGAAATTGCAGATGTTCACATTCACAAGCTCTCACACCCCTGGGAAGTGTCAAGAAAGGTAGATGAGAAAGGAGAAGCTTTTCATGGCACCGAACTCATTCTCCCTTGACCATCAACCAACTTGGCTGTCAGAGTAGCTTGGGTGCTGCCTTGGGAAGAAATGGGCAAAGGGAGAAATGTGTCTAGGAAATCTTTAAGCATAAGAAATGCAGTTCTTCCTTTGGAGCAGTAAAAAGTGCCCTTTGCTTCATGTCTAACAACAGTGGATTTTTTAAGATCCTGGTGCTGGGTCATTGTAGGTTTCAAATCTGCAAATCTCAAGAAAATTGCCATGAACAGTTCTTGTGCTACTCAAAGCCTACCTATTCCGTAGGTTCCTCACCACTTCTGTCAGCCTTCATGCAGGATGGGAGGCTCATGAATAGATAGAACACTTTGGAAGGTTACTCACCGACCAAACATTTGGGTGACAAAATGGCAAATCTCAAGCAAGTAAGCGGAACATCGTCCCACGTACAAAGTCAGGTAGAGATGTCACTGGGAAGGAAATGAGAACCTTCAGTGACTAATCTGTTCCTGTGACACTTATCATCCTATATAATAAAAAGCTGATATGCAAATTGACCGAACGGCGGAAAGACCGGTCGCTATGAGGCGCACTGACAATCAGGTGGAAGACGCTCAACGTAGGAGCTGCCCCCTGGTGGTCAGTGCGCTCCCACAGGGGGAGTGCCACTCAGCCAGAAGCTGGGCTCACAGCTGGCAAGTGCAGTGGCAGTGGCGGAAGCCTCTCCCGCCTCTGCAACATCCCCCAAGGGGTCCCAGACTGCGAGAGGGCGCAGGCTGGGCTGAGGGACCGCCCCCCTCCCCAGTGCACGAATGTCATGCACTGGGCCTCTAGTTTATTATAATAATCTCTGTATATATATTTTTTATCTCCCTAGTAGGTAATGGACCATAACAGAAAACATTTAGTAATGTGTGTGTATGTATATATGTATACATATATATATTAATATATACAATATTATACCATATCATACCATACCACATCTACCATACCATACTATACCATATCATACCATACCATACCATACCATACCATACCATACCATACCATACCATACTATATAGTACTACACTATTATACTATTACTATACTGGTGACTAAGTTTTTTCAGTTTCTTAAAACCCATTCTCTCCCAAAGTTGGCGTTTCCCAGACCGAGCAGATCCTAACTGAGTGGCGCCACAGAGTATCAGATTCCAAAGTTCTTTTCATTCTACGAATAACACAATATGAAACCCAGGCACCCACACCCAAATTGGCAGATGTCGCTTATTGATGATGGCACTCTTTCCCACTGGGTCTGCATATAGCCTCTGAGTCCTTCTTAACACAACTCTGGGAAGTAATAGCCAATTAACTGTTTTTGATATGGGACATGAAATATATGTACTTTCAGCAGCATATTTACTTTTCCACCCCAGATGAGTTTCTTGCTATATAAGGTTCAAAGCGCCAAGCTTCAGGCTGCCTTTGTCCTCGCTGTTCAAGAGTCTTGGTTCTAGGAAATATTGGTAAGTCTGACTGTGCTTCCTCCAGGAGGCCCTTTAGGTTTGCATGAATACACAACTTTTGGCAGCCTGCTCTGGCATGACAGAGTTCCCCACACAGATTCATTAGGACATCCTCTTGGACTTGACCTGAGTGAGAAATCCTAAATATTAACATTCTTGCCAAACATAGGTTGAAAAAGTCACTTGCTGACCCTTGGCTAAATATTTTTTGTCGGCTCATAAAAAGTGAAGTTTTTTCTACCAGGATCCTGCTCATTTACTGGCCACTTTAGAAATGAATTTCAGATGCTACTTATAGTTCAGAAGCAAGACTCAAAACTAGATCTGACCTTTCTGACCACACAATTGGAAAGTTAAATATGATCAATGAATTTCTAAATGTATATGCCAATCTTTTATATTTCAGTCAGAGATAGGGATATCATGAAGCACACATGGCTTCCATAAATACTCTGTAAACTTATTGGGCCTTGCTCTTCTAAAAGGAAAAGAAGAGAGAGAGAGAGAGAGAGAGAGAGAGAGAGAGAGAGAGAGAGAGAACGAACTAAGAAAGAACATGAACAAATAGATCACAATGAGATTGATACTGCTGAATGCTCGTTTTCTTTTTTTCTATAGTTTTGAGGCTTGCTCCCCAAATCATTAGCTCACAGGTTTAGTCATCCATTTTTATTGTTATTTTATTATTCTCCTGTGTTACTTGTGACTATTACACAATTAGCATATTTCTGAAAGCCCAATGGCCATGTCCTCAAGCTTCCTCCCCAGTTCCTGGAATTTACACTGTAGGACCTCAGCCCTATTTCTGTCTGTGGTTTTGATTCCAGCTCAGATTCTGACTACAGAGAAGTCCCCTCTCTTTGGCGAATACCTTTTTTCTCCTTGTGGTGATGTTTCCAGTCCAGCCTGAGGAGTCATAAAGTGCTATTAAAACAGTCATCCCTCTTAGTCTGTCCTCGGTAGTCATCACACAGTATTGCTATTGTCCAGGGGCTGGAGGCTGAGGCTGAGGCTGAATCGGAAAGTTGGTTTTAGTATCCCAGCAGGGCCAGGGAAAATAAATCCCCGAGCGAGAATATGGCTCGGTGTCAAGCAGCTGGAGAACCAGCCCATGAATAGAGTCCAGAGGCAGATTATTTGGGTGAGTGTGCATGGCTACCAGACATCAGCTTCATTTGACTAATGTGTTCTTTTCCATCCAATTGAATGGATTACCACAGTGTCAAATAAATAATGTGTTGCCACATTTGGCCCAACACGAAAAATACTGGCTATCAATAAGCAAGTGTAAGACCACATGAAAGCCTGACTGTGTTTGAGAAAAACAGGAATAAGCCCTCAGGTATCTTGAAATGCAGACATTTTTCTTGTCAAAATGTTCTAGGAGCCAATTTTCTGGAGTCCCTGCTGCTGTGACAACACTCTGGTCTCTGAAGCTCATCCAACATGGCCACAGACCCAAATTAAACCCTGGGTATTTGTGAAGGCAGCCACGGAGGTGGGACAATGGCACATTACTCAATTCAGAGTGTATTTAGTCAACGTTGATTGAATGCCTGCTGGTTGCCAGGCACAGAGGTGGCATCAGGGGTTGGTGGGGAGCATAACAGGGGTTGAGAAGAAATAAAAAGTGAACAAGCCACGCATTCTAGTGGAAGACACAGATGATTTTTGTTTTGCATAGCAAAGTGCTACAATCAAAATATGGGCGAACTGCTAAGGAAGCATGAAGGAAGAATAGGAGAGTCTATGGGAAGACAGAGAGCATGGGCAACATCTTCATAAAGTGATGACATTTGGGCTCTGCCTTAATATGCTGTTCTAATGCAGTATTTTCAGAACATATAAAATGTACAGTATAAACTATAATAAATCCCCCTTAAATCCTTCTCCGTCTTCAACACAAATTAGCATCAATGGCATATTATAACTGAATTAAAGAAATAATAAGAAAAGTAAGACAGGAATCATTAACATTGTCCTGAGTATTTTGCACATACTGGTTAATCCAATTTTCATGCTATTTCTACACTGTAGGTACTATTCTTAATTTATAAAAGTGGAAATAAGACACAGAGAAGTTAAATAAATTGCCAAGTTCACACAGCAAGATCGAACAGTGGGCTGAGTGCTTTAGACCGAGTTCTCACTTTATTCTCACAACAATATTTGCTCTGAGGTATTATAATTATTTCAGGGTGGGTGGTTGAGAGGGTTAAGGGCCTGAAACTTTCAGCGATTCAGTCTCCTCTCAGGAAGATCTCTCATATAGAAGAGAAACTATAATTGTTGGCCTAGTGCCATGAGAATATGCATGGTGTTATTAAGAGAAGTCAAATAGAAATATTGTACATATCAAGGGGATTAAGATTCATTTTCTAGAAATGTAGAGCCGTTCATGAGAATAACATTATTGGTGTTCTATAGATATATTTAAATGCTCTGGCTGCACTTTGAATGGAATGGAGGGGAGAAAGGTGATAGTAAAGACTGCTTGATTGCTACTGAAATGGTCTCAGTCAGAGTGATGGCCATTGGTGAAGGGGATGCATTTGAAAGCTACATTGGGTGTATAATAAAGATCTGATGACTGATCTAGTGAGAGAAATGAAAGTCAACCTCAAGGTTTCTCACTTTGACCACTATGTTAGAGTATGCTGGTGCCACCAACCAAGAGAGCAAAACCAGAACTGGTAGGTTTGATCAAAAAACAATTGGTTTGGGTGCATCAAGTATGAGGTGGGCTACTAAGGTTGAAATATTCATTAGGGAACTAAATGTACATTCTGGAGCAGTGGTTCTCAACCTTCCTAATGCCGCGACCCTTTAATACAGTTCCTCATGTTGTGGTGACCCCCAATTTCATTGTTACAAATTGAACATAATTAAAGTATAGTGACTAATCACAAAACAATATGTAATTATATATGTGTTTTCCAATGGTCTTAGGCAATCCCTGTGAAAGGGTCGTTTGACCCCCAAAGGGGTTGTGACCCACAGGTTGAGAACCGCTGTTCTAGAGTGATCCATTACCCTATTTCTTTCTCATGGAAAAACAACGTATAGCCTAGCATTTGAGGGCATTTCTTGGTGGCATAATAATATCTTTATATGGCTGACTTTATTTTTGTATTATAACAGTCTTCTAATAATCACATAATTACCCTAATAACCCTAAGATGAAGGTATTCTGTTATCTCCATTTCACAGATGAGAAAACTGCAGCATAAAGAGTGTAAGTCATTTTTCCAAAGCATTACAGCCAGAGGGGTGCCAGCGATAGTGTCTTCCCCATCCCCAAACAGCATTTTCCATATCCAGGATTTCAGGCTCCTGTGGGTGAAACTCTCTTTCTGAAAGTTTTTCCACCTATGCTGGGGACTAGGGGAAGAGGACGATGCTGAGGACACAGGTGTAGGTGAAAGCCTGTTACATTGTATAATTCCCACCCTTTAAACTGCATAAAATTTGGTAATCTTGATCTCAATTTACAGATTCTGCCATACAGTTAATCTCCCTGTGCCTCTATAGCAGTGGTTCTCAACCTTGGCTGCACATTAGAATCACCTGGGAACCTTTTTAAAATCCTGATTTCTGGGCCTCGTCCTCCAGAAATTCTGTTTCTTTGTTATGGGGTGGGGCCACAACATTAGTAACAAAGAAATAGAATTTCTGGAGGATGAGGCCCAGAAATCAGGATTTTTAAAAAGATTCCCAGGTGATTCTAATGTGCAGCCAAGGTTGAGAACCACTGCTCTATAGTATGGGATGATAACGTTACTCACTTCCTAAGGCGGTTGAGAGGTCTAATTAAGTTGAAACATCTAAAGTGTTTCTGCCGTGCTCAGCAACATGTTCCAGAAACGTGAACTAAGATGACAAGACAATGAGAATGATGGTGATGACAACCACCTATTTATCTCTACACTAATTTTTCCTCCATGGCTTAGAGTAGAAATAAGAGGTCAAGCCCTGCCCTTCGAAACCACTATCAAAATGAGAGTAAAATATTGCGCGTTGTCAAGATTTAGAATTCGTTGTCAAGGTCTCTGGCCTATGCATTTTGGGAAAGAAGGGGAGGTAGTACGGTGGTGGCAAATTGAGAAGCAAGAGAAAAGGACGTGCTGTCAGGGTCCAGACGGTCAGGAAAGCCCATTATCCCTCAGTCAGCCCCCAATAGCTCTAACAGAGATAAAGTGAATGAGAACTTAGGAGAGGGTTAAAGGACACAGACACTCAATGCTGAGGTCGGCAGGTACCAGCCAGGGACTGCTGCAAGGGGTCTTTGACAGGAGAGATTCTAGAGAGTCAGCCCAACTGCAGGACAGCCTTTGTTTGGACTTTTAAGACCAACGAAAGGAAATGCTTGAAACATAAAAGACCAACTTGGACCATCTGGTTCTGTAACAGTCCCCCATCAACACGTCCTCACTTGATGAGACCAATATAATAAATGAGGATAGATGTGTTTCGCTCCTGTCAACAGCCATACGAGAGGAAAGATAAGAGAAGCTTTTGAAATTGTAGAGATCTTTTGGCTTAGCGATTCCAGAGGCAATTAGTTCCATATGGGAAGCAAATCCATGCGGATAGATTTAACTATCAATTCTGTAGCTGCTTATCAAGAGGCAGTATATTTTGCAATGCGCTCACAAAAGCCGGATCGTGTTACTGTGCCACCTGCTTTCACCCAGGCTGGGCAGCAGTGAATTAGCCTGGGTCTCTGATAGTTCGAGTGCCAACGCGTTTTAGAGAAATTAATTCATCTGAGAATCAATATTAATAATGATAAATTGCTTTTTAAAATCAGCTGAATCAGAGTGACTCCCCTTTCAAGAAACCTAAAAATGCTTAAAACCCAACAAAATGAGCCCCAGTATTTCCCCTTTTGCTATGGCAAGGCTAAGTGAACCACTGAGGAAAGCTTTGCAACGTTTCTGTTCTCTGATGGAACTTACAGCAAGTGATTCTGAAGAAAAAGCATGATTAAGAAAACCATATACTTTACCCATTCGCCATTCTGCAAACTTTCCCTTAAATGCATGCTGTTTTCATCTATTCTTCCGCTTGAGAAATGTGGGGACAAAGAAAAAAGAGATAGCAAAATAAAGAAGAAATGAAGAATGAAAAAAAGTAAAGAGAAAGAGCTGGAGAAAAAAAGGGAGAAATAGAGAAAAATTCAACAACTTCCTCCCCCTGCACCCCATTCCTTCCATTCTCCCGAAATTGGTCTCTCTTTAATAACAGCACACTCATGTGCATGGTAAGCAGAAGGGACAGGAGCCATAGCCTTGACAGGTAACATAACTCTCAAAGCCAAGGAACCTGAAGCCATGCAGGGTTTGTGCAAATACCCATAGGACAGAGCCATGGCCTTCAGGGTTTGGCCAAAAACTCAACCCATTATTCAACGTTTTGTGCTAAGCGAAGTGCAGTGCGTTCTGTCAGGCAGTTTCCCCTTTATTTCTAAGCCCATGTGTATTTCCGAGGGAATGTGATCCATATGTTTCTAATTCATTTACATTTAAATCATCATAATGCTGTTTTGCTGAGCTATTTGATGTCCAAGAAGCCTATGAGGCCTTTTACAAGCCCTTTAAAAGGCTTTCTCCTTTGAACCTGGAAGTCATGGTTTTCCTGTACAGAATGTGAATTAAAATAAAGAAAGGTTATAGTTTCCCTTCAAACTGAATTCCTCTGCATTTAAATGGATAATAATAATGACAACCATTAAAATAATGTGATCTCAGAGGCAACCTTACATATAAATTTAGAAAAATCTATCAGTTGGAAAAGAAAAAAAGTCCCAGCTTTTCCAATGCAATAGCCATGAATAGTAATGGGTAGACTCTACTCTGCTTGCAGATTAAGTTTAAAATAGTATTTGCCGTTTTAAGCCCATGATTTTTTTAAAAAGCCTAACCTAATTTTTTTCAGACTTTGAATACATTCCTGGATACTAATTGCGGCTATCCTCTAACTTTTTTTTTAAGCAAAGTTTTGAATGTCTTTGTGCCAGAATCACCTAGGTTCTCAATAAATTTATAAAGCACCAGAATGTTGGCTTGTTTTTTAAAAAGTAATAATCGCAATATTATCTATCATGTATTTAGCACATTCCTGTGGGCTGGGCACTGAACTGGATGCTTTACAGATACTACCTAACTTACTATTTGCAACAGCTCTTCAAGTTTGTCATGATTGCTGCCCATTTCACAGAGACTACGGCACAAAATGTGGGCAAGTTACTGGATTTAAGGAAACTCTTTCAAATTCACATAGCCAGCAAGCAAGGGGAAGAACAGACTTATAGAACATTGGGCAGGGGCCAAGGGGTTAAAAACTACTTCTTGTCCAGCTTCCAGAAGGGCCATTCTTAACACTGAGGAGTCTGTAAAACATGGAATAAACCTCTTTTGTTTATTGAATTTCTAGTATATTCCCAGCCATTGTGCAGAACAAAAACATGCAAAACAACATCCTTTATTTCAAGAGTTCTGAGTCTAGTTGTCTGGGAAGAGGTAATTGTCAATGCAATGTGATTATGCTGTGTAACTGGAGATTGGGGGTTAGGAGGTGCAGAATAGTGTTGGGAAAAGGGGGTCAGCTTTATTTTGAAGAACCAAGGATACACATAAACCATTTGAGGCTAAGCCTGCCCCACCTTTTGTGCTCTATAGACATCGGTTCTCTTCTCTTCTAAGGTGTGTGGGATTTATTCTGAAGGCAAGGACCAAGTATTCTGTTTTCTTAGAAGACTTGACAGTGGTGCAAAGAATGAATTTGGAGACGCCAAAGATGAGGAAGCCAGCGAGGAGACCATTTCAATAATCTAGTGATGGGTGTATGCAGTGGGCCCCTGGCCAGTGTGGCTCAGTTGGTTGGGTGTCATCCTATGTACCAAAAGGTTGCTGGTTTGTTTCTTGGTCAGGGCACACGCCTGAGTTGTAGGTTAGATTCCCCAGTGGAGTGTGTGCAGAAGGCAACCAACCGATGTTTTATTCTCACATTTCTGTTTCTCTCTCCCTCTCTCTCTCCCCACTCCCTTTCTCTACCTCTGAAAATAAACTTTAAAGCCTTAAAATAAAAAAAAGAAAGGCAGTGCGCTGGGGAGAAGAATTAATTATAGAACCTTACATTTCACATTTTCTCAAACATTTTACAACACTGGTCTTTGAAACAAAAAGAAAAGTTAATTTTGCAGTATTTGCTGAAGACTCCAATTTCTCATTTCCCAATGTAATGCCTATGCATCAACACAGACATACACATCCCGTCATCTAACACTAGCTTAATGATCACATAAGCAGAAATGCTTCTTCCTGGGTAACCATTTCAACATAAGAATGATTTTACAAGGGGCTTTGTTTTTCTCCACTAATACTAAGAAAATGATCTCATGCAAAAATAAAAAAAAGAGGAAGAGAGAAAAAAATGAAACTTCCCAAATAGAAAATCGCCAAAATTATTTACATAAAATAAAGTTACTTTTCCCCATTTTCTCAATGAAACATCATCAGTGCTGCAACATTATATTATGAGCAACAAGAGTCATCAAGTTGACAATTCCCTGAAATGTCTGCACATTCAAGCATCTCCCCTCACTTGCTAGTTTGAATTATCCTTAAAACTTTTGGTTTGTTCTTTAAAAGATACTTATATCTTGCTCAGGCTGGGTGGCTCAGTTGGTTGGAGTGTCCTCACAGATAGCAGAAGGCTTCAGGTTTGATTTCCAGTTTGGGCTCATACCTAGTTTGCAGGTCGATCCCCAGTTAGGGTGAGTACAGGAGACAACTGATTCATGTTTCTCTCTCTCTCCCTTTTTCTCTTACTAAAGTTAAAAACAAACAACATATCCTCAGGTGAGAATTAAAAAGAGATATTTAGCCCTAGCTGGGTGGCTCGGTGGATAGAGCGTTGGCCTGAGGACTAAAGGGTCCCAGGTTCGACTCCCATCAAGGGCACATGCCCAGGTTGAGGGCTTGATTCCTAATGGGGGCCTGAGGGAGGCAGCCAATCAATGATTATCTCTCATCATTAATGTTTCTATCTTTCTCTCTCTCTTCCTTCCTCTCTGAAATCAATATATATATACGTCTTCCCAGACATATATGTATATATATCTTCCCAGACATATATATATACATATATATACATATATATACATATATATACATATATATACATATATATGTATATATGTATATATATGTATATATATGTATATATATATATCTTTTATGATTTGAGGCGTGGGATTTGAGGATAGAAGAGAAGACTTCAAAGAGTAGCTCATTAGTATCTTAATCTGGATTGGCACTGTGACAAATGAGATACTAGCATTAGCTAGATTTAAACCAACATCTTAAATACTTCTTTTTTCTTTCTCTTCCCAAAGTCTGTCATTTGGAACCATTGCATTTACTACAATGTTTGCATCTGTTCATGTCCCATGGTCATCCCTACCATAACCTTCTCACTTGCCTCTCAGCTTTCATTTTTGTCCAGCTATAACCTCTTCTCCACACAGCAGCTGGAGCAATTGTTTCCAAAACTAAATCAAATGATGACACTTGCCTATACAAAACCTTTCAAGAGCATATCATTGCTTCTCATCTTCCTTAGTGTAAAGGTGAATCTTTGTGATCGGCTTTAACAAAGCCCCCAACTTCACTTATCTGCCTTCTCTTCTTGTCAGTAAGCTCCAGCCATTCTGACTGCCCTGTTTGGGTCCCTTCCAAGCCTAGATTTCACCTCAGATATCACCTTTCGCCACTCCAGACAAAGCATGGTGTATGCTGACGCACATAGGAGTAAAATCTATTAATGGTCATAATCGGAATGGGTTAAACACATACACATGCACATGCATACACATATGCACAGACATACACACAGGAGGATAGGGAAATAGAGAATTTAATGGCACTTTTGCTTCAGTGAACTGGACAGGAATGTGAAATGCAGGTCTTACGGGTCATAATCAAATAAGTGAACATCTATCAGGTTGCCTTGTTAGTTTCCTTCATTGATCATCTCACTATCTGATATCTGGTTTATTTATGTGTTAACTTGTCTGTTTGCTAGTTTTCAAAATGTAAGCACCTTAAAAGTGCGGCCTCATCTCTCTTATACATGTCCTTGTTGCTTGAATCTAGAACAGTGCTTGATAGAGATCAAGTTCAAAGAATATCTGAAAGATGTAATGGTTAAGTTTATGTGTCAACTTATGAGGTCATGATACCCAGATGTTTGGTTAAACACCAGACTAGATGTGACAGTGAAGATATTTGTAGATGAGGTTAACAATTAAATAAGTAGATTTTTAGTAAAACAGATTATTTTCCATAATATGGGCTATCACACACATGTGTACACACACACACACACACATCCTATTGGTTCTGTTTCTTTGAAGAAAGCAAACTCATACAGATGTTCTGCACACTTGTGGCATGGCAAAGGTTACTAACATTCATCTTTTGATATGTATTCTTTTGCCTAGAGCTCCCAGTTAGGGTAGGAGCTAAAACTAACTCTCTTTTTCTCCATACTGGCAAATTCCTTCTCTCATCTTCTTTCTCTGTTCATTGTCTTCTCTTCAACATAACCTTGCCACTTGACCTGCTGATCAGAAGTAACTTCCATAATTTTCTCTCTCATCCTCCATGCTTTCCATGTCATCCTAAGAAGGGCCTGCAAGTCTAGGATTCCTTGTTATCTTGATAAATATAATTCTTCTTCTATTTGACTGCTTTTCTCCTGCAAAACTCGTGGTAGTTAAAATGTACCACATTTCATATACATGTTCAAATGGAAAGAAAATCAGAAGAGTACAATATAACCACAAAATGGTTTGTGTAACTCTGTAGTGTCAAATAGTGTACAATGAGAATTTTAATTTAAAAAAATTATAAAACAGATATGATTTTTTAAAAGAATTTGAGACATAACTGGAACTTAAATGTAAAGTCTCCACTGCAAAGTCCTCGCTTCAGTGAACTAGCATGCTCAGCAATACCATGTAAATTGGCACGGCTCTGAATGTAACTCTGATAACTATCTGTCAGACCTGGGTTAGAAACATATCTCCCACTATGGCTGTGTCCCAATTACATGATTTAATCTCACTGGTTCTCAGTTGCTTGAAGTGGGAATAATGAGACATTTCTGTGATGCAACTAGCAGTGCTTGGTTAAGAATAGATAACAAGTAACTACTAGTTTCTATCCTTGGAGTTATATTTCAGTTTCTACAGCACCTAAGCACATAACAAAATAAAATAATTGTATATGAAATGAAACAGAGTAAAATTAAACTAATGTGTTTGGAGGGAGTGCTTTCATTTCTCTATAATTTTAAGCTACACTGATACACATCAGTGTATAGAAGTTTCCAAATCTCTCTGTTCATATTTTAAGATTTGATATGTCTACCCTACATATGTAATACTTTTTGCTAGCATTTCTTAAATGTATATATTTACTAGCATTTATTAAACCATATATATTTTAATAAGTCTTGCTGTGTTCTTAACAGTAGATTTATGTATTGCCTTCATTTTTAATTCATATTATATCCCAAAATGTCAGATTTTAAATTGTTGTGCATAGTTGATTCTTTCTACATAGGGATATGTAGTGAGTGATTTAAGGTATCACTTGTCTTTAAAACTTTAGTTTCAAAACTCAACATAACCAGGTTTGGTGATAGCAGCCACTTTAAATGCAAAAATAAACAAACAAACAAAAAACACAAATAGAACAAGACCCTTTCCCTAACCAAAAGTAGTTATTGTAAAAAAAATGCATTAATGAAAATATTCTAGTCTATAAACAAAAGGCTCATTAAGGAAGCAAATCTAAAATTAATAATAAATTTCTGCCCTAAAAGAGATACAAAAAATGCTGATTTGTTTAGCTGATATCCATCTTATCAGAGGCCGATCGAAGTTTGAGATTGGTTTGACCTTGTTACAGAAGAAATTTCTGTATTTAATGAAATGCCCTTGCAACTCTAAGATTTTATGGTTCTGTGATGTAGACACTACAGGAATTGTTTAAGTGTACATTCCAAATATTTTTATGTCCTCATTTTTTTTCTTGTTGTTATACAACTATGGCCTCAGGATTGAAAAATCAGTGCTTGTTTATTTGTTTGTTTGTTTTCCACTCAAATTTCTTGTCTTTTAAAAGTCAAGAAGAAATAAAAACAGAAAGAAAGAAAAGAATTGCACAAATGTTTCTGAAATGTCACAGGGTAAATCTACTTAACTCTAAAGTTATACCAATATATAATAGAATTATGCAGATATATAAAACATCTGCGGACATCACCACAGAGTTCTATAATGCCTTTTGTATGATTTCCCAAAACCATTTCAAGAATGAGGCTGAAGTGTTAAGACCGAAAGCATGTCCTAAAATGACCTTTATGAGATGTTCAAGTATAAGAAACTTGAAAAACAAGTCTGGAAGTTTATGGATGTTACACATGTAAAAATCTCTGTTATTTATGCTTGTGTTAAATATTTGATTAAGCATCCATACATCAACCTGATTTTGTGGAAGGTCAAAATAAACCAAGCGTTTCCAAAGCTAAGAGTTCAGACACATGAGGCTACCATAGTTACAGAAAATCGTTTATTGAGCAAGTGGCATCTAATGTTCTTGTAAAATTCAGACATGTCACTAGATATGAATTGGTATAAATGAAGAAAAAGAACCTTAACTAAATCCCAAATTCCAAAGATATCAAAATTTCTTTTGAATGCTAATTTTCTAGAAAGGTGGCCAGTTTTGGGGGGTTGGGGTTGTTAGTGAAATAAGCAGATGATGTTAGAAATTGCGAACGGATTTATTTTCCCTATGTCTGTCGAGAAATAAGACACCATACACTTTGAAGGGTGATCAAAGAATGTCTATTAACCCTGTGATAGTGTAACCAAATGAACACATTGGTATATAGCATTCCGATTAAACAAACCCCTGAGATTAGAGTCAGCTATCCCTGACAGGCATGTTCTAGCGGCCTATCCACAGCTTTAAACAACAGTGTCCTACCCAGAAGCTCTGCCTGATGGCTTCGGATAAGGGGAACTGAAGTGGCCGATAAAAATGGGAGTCCTGCCCATGGAGCTATGTTCCCCCAATAGGACCCTAATCTTCATGTGTCTGAGGAATCATGAGTTATCTAAATAGTCCACCACCAGGTGCCTGATTCCCAGGAGAATCTAATATTCCTATTAGAAGAACCTGTGAACAAGTATTTGGGGACTGATGGTAAGTTTCCGGAAAAATTGAACTTAACAATCTTGAGTACAGGAGACAGTTAAAGAGAAATATTTTGGGACTGGAAACTCACCTAAATTTAAAAGCGTGTCAAGGTATTGCTTGGGCTCCATAATGGGAGACTGGTGCAGTATTTTAGCTTAGGCAGAAATCACAATGAATGTTAAAACTTAAATGTTCTCTTTGGTATAATAAAGGATACATCTGGTCTTTGTCCCTGGTTCTTGGCACAGAACTTCAAAACCCTTGGAATATACTGAGTGATTAGAGTGTCTTTGTTATGTTAATGAGGCGACTCATGGTGGGGGCTGCTCACCAGAAAGACCAACCATGTGATTAGAGGTCGGAACTTGGGCCCCACTGATCTCTGTGGAGGTGAGATGGGCTGGAAATGGAGTTCCATCATATGGCCACTGATTTAATCAATCTTGCCTAAGTAATACAAGCCCAACAAAAACTCTGGACTGTGAGACTCAGAAGACCTTTCTGGTTGGTGAACTCACTGACGTGCTGGAAGAGTAACACACTGATTCCACAGAGAGAGATTATGGAAGCTCTCGACCTTGCCCTGTGTGTATTCTTTGTAACAAAACTGCAATCATGAATGTAGTGCTTTCAGTACATCCTTTGAGTCTAGAGTTGTCAACCCTGATAGGATCATGAAAAAACCCTGCATTTATAGCCAGTGAACCAGAAGTGGGAGTGATCCCCAAGAGTTATAGCTGGCATCTGAGGAGGGTAGTTTTGTGGGGCCCTGAGCCCTTCAACCCATGGCATCTGATGCTACCTCTGTGTAGTTTGTGCCAAAATTATATTGACCTATGCTCACTTTGGGTGGAAAAGAGCATCTCTAATTTGAGAATTAGCCAAAAGAAGACAATAATAGAAACCCAAAGAGGCAGGCTATCTTTCTCATCTTAGTGAAATCAGAGGTAGAAGTCAACATCATCCACAGGAATGTGCTAGGTTGAAGGAAGGGCTACCAGGTGTTTGTGGGGAGAGGTATAGCAGGAGTGCAGGGAATACCAGGGCGGAAGCAATCAGAGATTTACATACACAATCACAGATGATGTTTACATAAAGGTGAGGTAAAGGAGATGACCCTTAGTAAAATATCAGGAGATGAGGGTAGGTTATAGTAAAAAATGAGACTCACACTTAAATGCAGGCCGTGCTGTTGTCAAATGGTGAGTAGGTCTAATGTCGGATGAGGGGCATTAGAAGAAAAGGCTCCAGCCTTGAGGGCTCCAGATAGAGAATACAGCCTAAGGGAATGGCCAGGATATCATATCAGATTCCCCCAATCTGTCAACAGAATAAAGAAGTTGCAAGCACCAAGAAACCCAGATAGTAGGAAGTCAGGAAGAGATTAGGGCAAAAGATAAAGATTATCAAATAATGCAGCTAAGGTGCCAAAGGTTCAGTTTCCCTAAGGCGTTCACTAAATTATCTGACATCTGCTTTGAACATTATTGTCCAGGGTAATAATAACATTAACAATAATAACAACAGTAACAAGAGTAATAATAGTCAACACTTATAGGTATTTTCTATGTACTGGACACTTTGCTAAGTATTTTACATGTATTTTCTTAGTTAATTCTCACCATGGCAGTATAAGGTAGTTACTATATTGTCTCCATTTTACACAGTACAACATTCAGGCAAGGAAATAGTGCCTGAGAACCTGAAAGGCTGGGAGAAGCTGGGGACCAGAGACACGTGAGGAGTCCTGCAGTTGGTATGGTGCTACTCGTGTTTAGCTGAGAAAGAGTTAGCACCAGGTCAGAGAATAATTGTGATTAGAAGGAAGATTAGAAATGGTGAATGCACCTGCCATTTTTTTTTCTCTCTTTTCACAATTAATGGATGGACCTGGAGATTATAATGCTAAGTGAAATAAGACAGTCAGAGAAAAAACAACAACATATGATCTCACTTATATGTGGAATCTGATGAACAAAATAAACTGATGAACAAAATAAAACCAGAGTCATGGATACGTGGTATAGACTGATAGATGTCAGTGGGGAGGTGGGTGGGATGGGCAGGATGGAAGAAGGTGAAGAGAATGGCCAAAGAACATATGTGCCTAGCCCAGGGACACAGACAACAAGGTGGTGAGTGTCAGAGGGATGGGAGGATGAGGTCTTGGTGGGGCAGTACATAAGCATGATTGATGAAATCAGTGGCCATATGATGGAACTCCATTTCCAGCCCATCTCACCTCAGAGATCAGATATATAATCAAATTGAACCTGGAGTCCACAGAACCCAGTCATTAGGAATTTGAAAATGAAGCATCACATGATTTTTCATTAAGGAGATTTTCTTTGCAAGGACACAATCTGGAAACTTTCCCAAAGGGAAAATTCAACAAAAGACTGCATGTGTCTTTGACTGTGCCATTCCAATCAAATACTTAATCTAGATTTCTTGGAGACTGAGAACAACCTGAGGAGGAAATTCAAGTGACACAATCCCTTTGAAGGGCCGTGCCTAAGACCTGGTTCTTCTGAAGATTCCCACACCTTGTGGATATATGAAAGGGCTTATTTATTACCAAATCATAAATATTTTATTTACCCAAACCAGTAAGGAAGGAAGAAATCGGGGGGGAATTTGGGCAGCTTTCTGGAGAAATCCTTGCCAATGCCCTATTTGCATTGACTGAACAGCACTCAAAAGCACTTTTGTTTTGTTTTAAATATCTTTTATTCTGTTGGAATACAGCCATCAGGTATGCAGCACAGATAAACTCATCTGCCAACATCCGGGTTTAAATCTGAAAAACAAATATGTCAATGAACTTGACTGAGGTAACAGCTTTCAAACTAGCAGCATCTGCTCTGCTCGTTCAAAATGTACCTGAGCAATAGAATCAATATTAATGCTGTCCTTTATAAAGGTGAATCCACTGAGCCACCACTTGAGTGACTGCTTTGGGAGTTTTCATTGCAGGTGAGAAAACTGGTCCTCACCTACGCTGTTGACTAAAAAAAAAACAGTGTTGGTAATGAAAAAAGCATTCCAGAATGAGATGTGTCTGCCATTGTTGGAAAACAGCCTTTACCTGGTTTATGTAGGCATATCCTTGACATCCTGGAACCTCAAAATAGCTCTCACTGATGCCACAGAATCAGTCTTCACCATCCCCATCACTGTAGTTCCTGTTGTTAATCTCTGTTCTTTTCAATCTGTCCTCTATACGTTCTCCAGACTTGCTTTTCTTAAGTAAAAACCCATCTTCTAGTGGTTCTGCTTAAAAACCTTCAATGATTTCTTATTACCTCCAGCAAAAGCAGACTGTAATTTAGTGTATGGGTAATGCTTACTATTGTTATAAAATTAGTTTCTAACACTGAAAAATCAGGAGATTTTATCTCAATATATATGACTTTCTAACTTTTTTGGTTGTTAAATTGAGATGTCTAGACATAGCAGGCCCCTGTCCCTACCTAGACTGGAGCTGAGAGGCCACTATCCTCTTTAAAGTTGGGTAGGGTATTCACACTACTGTTTGTCACAGTCCACATAGCCTCCCCATATTTGCAGTTGTCAGTGGCCACTTATTGGGTGGCTTGTTCAATTTTAGAAAGAGAGAGAAATATCCTCTGTACTTTCATCAAATGGCGAAACCATAGTGTGCTAGTGGACAAAAAGAACAACAAAAAACCCTCTGATTTGTCCTATTTGCCAATTCCCCTGGTGTAAATACTTCCCCCCTGCCAAATTTGATGCTACCAACATGGGAGGCTACTAAACAGTTCTCATACCATCTTCAGCACATCACTGTCATAAGGACAAAACAAAATTACAAAACAAAAGGAGGAAGCTTAAATCCTATTCTACTATCACTTTATTTGCCTGTTCATGCAGACGGTTGGATATACAATTCTGGTGAGTGTTTAAAATTCAAACTGCTTAAAATGGCCTACAAACCTCCTCACAACCTGATCCCAACCTAAAATTCTAGCCTATTTTCTTTCATTACTCATATAACCTAATCATATAGGTTCTTGCTGGCCCCTGAACATACAAAGAATTTTATCACATCTGTCTTCATTCATGCTATTCCTTATACCTGAATAGCATATGTCACATATATTCCACACCTATCTGTGAAACTGTCTGCAGTGATGTTGAACAGAATAATACTCTCTTCTCTGCTTCTACATCACTTTGCATTTGGGGTTGTAAATTGTGAGCTCTCTGAGGGGTTATTTATTATTTATCTGTATATTCAAAATACTTAGCATAACACAGACAACAGAGTGATGAAGGCCAGGGGAGGGGTGGTGGGAACAGGGTAGAGGTAGGCAAAGGGGGAGCGGAATGGAAGACATCTGTTATAGTATCAACAAAAAAAATTTTTAAATGCTTAGTATATATACTAAACCTCTAATAAATGCTTGTTGGAAAAAATACATAATTGAGTCATTAAATGAAATATTTAAGTTACATTTAGAAAATGTATAAAAAACTCTAATGTTTATCAATAAAAAAGTGTAACCCCACTATCTGGGCTTTGTTTTTTTTTTATCCTTTCTTCTGAAATCACCAGTTTTTAATTCCATAACCATGTTATCTACACTAATAAAAGAGAAACATGGTAATTGGTGTACGACTGCTACCCTTTTCATTGGCTAATCAGCGAGATATGCAAATTAACAGTCAGCCAAGATGGCGCCGGCAGCCAGGCAGCTTGAAACTAACATGAGGCTTGCTTGCTTCAGTGACGGAGGAAACCAATGTTCCCCGCCTGCGGCTGCAGGCCTCTGAGCTGGCAGTTTGAAACATTTTAACAAAAAAAAACACCCCAGAAACCAGCTTTCAGCAAGCTGGGATCTCAGAGCTGGAGTTATACATTGTTTCGATTACCTACTTTTACCAGCGGAGGCCTAAGAGCTGGCGCCTCAGAGCTAAAGCTGGCCCAGAATTAAAAAAGAAAAAAGAAAAAAAGGAGCGGTTGGGAGCTTCCGTCACCCGCCAGCCTGAAAACAGCCCTCAGCCCCTCACCCAGACTGGCCAGGCACCCCAGTGGGGACCCCCACACTGAAGGGTGTGTGACCAGCTGCAAACAGCCATCATCCCCTCATCCAGGCTGGCCAGGCACCCCAGTGGGGACCCCCACCCTGATCCAGGATACCCTTCAGGGCAAACCAGCCGGCCCCACCCATGCACCAGGCCTCTACCCTATATAGTAAAAGGGTAATATGCCTCCCAGCACTGGGATCAGCAGAGCCGCGAGGCCTCCCAGCACAGGGATCAGCGTGACAGGGGGCAGCTACCAAACCCCCTGATCGCCCTGAGGCTCTGTGTGTGACAGGGGGTGGGGCCACAACCTCCCTATCCGCCCTGCTCTGTGTGTGACAGGGGAAGGCGCCCCAACCCCCTGATCAGCCCTGCTCTGTGCCTGATGGGGGGAGCTCCCCAACCTCTGATCACCCTGCGGCTCTGTGTGTGACAGGGTGCAGCGCCCCAACCCCCTGATCGGCCCTGCTCTGTGTGTGACAGGGTAGAGCCATAACCTCTCCATTGGCCCTGCCCTGAGTGTGACAGTGGCGGCGCCCCAACCCCCTGATCCGCCCTGCTCTGTGTGTGACAGGAGGCGGTGCCCCAACTCCCCTATCGGCCCTACTCTCTGAGTGACAGGGGGGAGCTCCTCAACCCCCTGATGGGCTCTGCTCTGTGCGTGACAGGGGGTGGTGCCGCAACCTCCCCATCGACCCTGCCTTGAGTGTGACACGGGGTGGTGTCCCAACCCCCCAATCGGCCCTACCCTGAGCGTGACTGGGGGTGGCATCGCAACCTCCCAATCCGCCCTGCTCTGTGCATGACAGGGGGCGGCGCCCGAACTCCCCAATCGGCCCTGCTCTGAGCCCGACCAGGGGCTGCACATAGGGATTGGGCCTGCCCTCTGCCACCTGGGAGTGGGCCTAAGCCAGTAGGTCGTTATCTCCTGAGGGGTCCCAGACTACGAGAGGGCACAGGCCAGGCTGAGGGACACCCCCCCTCCCCCCCGAGTGCACAAATTTTTATGCACCGGGCCTCTAGTATAAATATAAATTACTAAGTGGTAATCTATATATTTCCTGGATTCCTCTGCTGGTTTTCTAACAGAGTGCATGTTAAAGGAGTAGGTATTTATCTCAACCTCTAACAGGCCAAATACCACCATTACCAAGTAGTATACCCCATAAATAGAAATGTGAGCATCCTGCTTACACACAGTTCTTGACAGATACAAATTTGACTTAACCCACCACAAGGCCAGCACTTATGTTTCTACATATCCCTGATTCTAAAGCACTGAATACAAATAGCTCTAAAATAACAGCAGTCAAACCTAAATGATGAGGAATAAACTGCATGAATGACTAGAAATGATAGATTTAGGAAGATTTCTTCCTCTCTCAGCTACTATATTAAAAAACCCTATGAAGAAACCTAGGTAATATCTACATCTCACTCTTTTTTTTTTTACATGTTGCCTAGCACAGAGGTTCTCAAAGTATTTTATTTCAGACTCCATCTACACATTTTAAATTATTGAGTAGCCATAAAGCAATTTTATGTGAGCTATATTTATTGATGTTTATTTACTGTACCCAAATAGAAACAAAATTATAAATACAATAGTCCACATGCACACATATTAGCATCAGGAAGATGATGCCAGAGGAAAACCAAGATGGCGGCATAGGTAAACACCGGAAATTGCTGCCTCCCACAACCACTTCAAAAATACAACTAAAAGACAAAACGGACATCATCCAGAACCACAGGAAGGCTGGCTGAGTGGAAATTCTACAACTAGAAGGAAAGAGAAAAGCACACTGAGACTCAGAGGAGGTGCGGAAGTGAAGTGCAGAGGTACGGAGGCGCATGTGGAAAGGACTGGCAACTGAGGACACTGTTGTCTTTTTCAATCGGGAGGGAGTCTCAAGCTCCCAACTGCTCTGAACTCCAGTTCTGGGCAAATCTCTGGGGACCCAGACTCATACAGGAGAAACTGGACTGTGTGGCATTGGTTGGAACTCGAGGGCAACTTTCTCTCAGAGTTGCTTGCAGTGATTACCAGGACACTGAGACCCTGGGCCTCTTAGGGTAGGACTGAGGAGCAGCCATAGCTGCTTGCTCCGCCCTGTTGATCCCCTGAAACCCCGCCCCACCCAAGCTCTGTGCAGAGGCTTTTGCATATGAAAGGCCTGGCCCTTTGCAATCTGAAAATTACCTAACAAACTGCACCTGGGTCAGAGAGACCCAGAACTTCCAAAAGAAGGTCCAAGGCACCACAGCAGCTTGCATTGCTTCACAGCTGGGCCTCATCTGGGCACCTCCAAACCCCAAACAAAGAAGAGGAATCTGCAGATCTCTCCATAGCTCCTGCTGGGTAGCCTCAGACAGAGACTAAATTAGCACCTCCTTAGAGGTCCAAGAGTCAGTGTACCCAGAGGTCAGAGTGGGACCATCTAGATTACAACTCCTCAGATCCATAAGGGACACACTCAGGGGCCAGACTCAGTGACCACCAAAGCCCCACTGAAGCAAGTCTTGCCCCAGAAGGGTGTCTCCAGCACAGACGTTCTCCCACTGTAGACACAGCTGATTCTCACAGACAATTGGCCTAGAGGTCAATTCCTCCCAGTGATACCTACAACAATCAAGGCTTAACTACAACAAGGCTGTGCACAAAGCCCACAAAGGGGTGCACCAAGAGTGTCCACCTCAGGTAATTGGGGAGGCTAAGCCATTGGGCCCTATAGGACACCTAGCACAGAAAGCCACTCTGTCAACACAGGGAAGCATAAAAAATGCAGAGACAAAGAAACAAGTCACAAATGACAGAAATGGAGGAAAGCAAACTACTGGATATAGAGTTCAAAACCACACTTATAAGATTTTTCAAGAATTTTCTAGAAACCGCCGATAAATTTAGTGAGACCCTCAAGAAATCTAGTGAGACCCTCAAGGTTATGAAAAAGGACCAACTAGAAATTAAGCATACACTGACTGAAATAAAGAATATTATGCAGAGTTCCAACAGCAGACCGGAGGATCGCAAGAATCAAGTCAAAGATTTGAAATACGAAGAAGCAAAAAACACCCAACCGGAAAAGCAAAAAGAAAACAGAATCCAAAAATATGAAGATAGTGTAAAGAGCCTCTGGGACAACTTCAAGCGTACCAACATCCGAATTATGGGGTTGCCAAAAAAAGAGAGAGAGCAAGATATTGAAAATCTATTTGAAGAAATAATGACAGAAAACTTCCCCTACCTGGTGAAAGAAATAGACTTACAAGTCCAGGAAGCACAGAGAACCCCCAAAAAAAGGAATCAAAAGAGGACCACACCAAGACACATCATAATTAAAATGCCAAGAGCAAAAGACAGAGAGAATCTTAAAAGGAGCAAGAGAAAAACAGTCAGTTACCTACAAGGGAGTACCCATATGACTGTCAGCTGATTTCTCGACAGAAACTATGCAGGCCAGACGGCAGTGGCAATAAATATTCCAAGAGATGAATAGCAAGAACCTACAACCAAGATTACTTTATCCAGCAAAGCTATCATTCAGAATTGAAGGTCAGATAAAGAGCTTCACAGATAAGAAAAAGCTAAAGGAGTTCATCACCACCAAACCAGTATTATATGAAATGCTGAAAGGTATCTTTTAAGAAGAAGAAGGAGAAGAAAAAGGTAAAGATACAAATTATGAACAACAAACACACATCTATCAACAAGTGAATCTAAAAATCAAGGGAATAAATAATCTGATGAACAGAATAAACTGGTGAATATAATAGAATCAGGGGCATAGAAAGGGAGTAGACTGACTATTCTCGGGGTGGTAAGGGGTGGGGGGGATGTGGGAAGAAACTGGACAAAAATCGTACACCTATGGATGAGGACAGTGGGGAGGGGGGGGGAAGAGCAGAGGGTGGGGTGGGAACCGAACCGGGTGGAGGGGAGCTGGGTGGGGGGAAAGAGGAACACCTGTAATAATATGAACAATAAAGATTTAATTAAAAGAAAAAAAAGAAAGATGATGCCATTAAATCTCATATAGCCTCTGGGAAACTCCACTGTACAGTTGGGGGAGAATGAGAGTGAATAATGAACATCATTCTTAGTATTATTATAAAGGTAGTTTTGACCTCGCAGAGCCCCTAAAAGAATCTTGGAGACCAAATGGGGCCAATGGGCCATACTCGGAGTATTACAGGCCTAGCTCATTAAGTGAAAATAATCACATTTGTTGAATAAATTAACTAGTAATAACTTCAGTTTAGGGCCAGTATTTACTACCAGTGTTACATTTACACAATTCTCTTTAATGAACAATGAGCAGAGTCTGCTTGCTTTTGCACTTTTATTGCCATATCAATCAATATGCTTCAGTTACTAGTCAGTAGATTATCAAATAGAAAACCCTAGGCTAACAAGAAAAATGTTATGAAATGACAATTATCTGTTTTGATTGAAATATATGTTTATAATGATATAAAAGGAGACAGGTGAAAAGTAGGGGAGAGAGGGACACGTATAATGGATTCAGTGAAGGTTGAAATTATATATCTCAATAACTACTAGATCAATGATTCCATCACTTCTTTCAGATTCATGTCATTATGTGATGTCATCTAGATACAAAAGGGAAAAAAAATAGATACAAAAGGAGACTAAACTGGTCTAGTTATAGAATTTATTGTTAAGTTTACAAGTGCTGTATTTGACACAATCTTTTATAAAACTCTTTTTTAATATATTTTATTGATTTTTTACAGAGAGGAAGGGAGAGATATAGAGAGTTAGAAATATCTTAGAAATATTGATGAGAGAGAAACAATGATCAGCTGCCTCCTGAATACCCACTAGTGGGGATGTGTCCATAACCAAGGTACCGAATTGACCGAATTGAACCTGGGACCCTACAGTCCGCAGGCCAACGCTCTATCCACTGAGCCAAACCAGTCAGGGCTTATAAAACTCTTTTAGGTACACACAGAATTGCCTTTGTTTACCTTGGGTCCATTTCTCTTTCCATCTCAAATTCATTTCAATCTAATAAATAAATGTGCAAATAGAGGCATAAGTAAATGATAACAATGCCTACCTTACATTACTAAGCATTTTTCTTATATGCTATCTAACTTGAAACTCAGAATAGAGGGGAATAAAGTTTTCTTTAGCAAACTGTGTAAATTGCCTTGAACAAGAATTTGAATTAATATACTTCTTAGATAAAATAGTCATTGCTTTCTCGCTGCTGCATTGAGTGTTCTTTACAATTTTAACCTGTTGCCCATTTCAAGTAAATTAGAGAGTCAAATAAATCATCCCACCGGAGGACAATCTGAAAATGACTACTGGGGAAATAGCTTATCCATTTATTAATATTAATTTTTAACTTTACCATATGTTCAGTTCACTTTCCAACTCTGAATGTCAGGGCTCATGGTGCACATGTATTTTCTGAGTAGTTGAAAGAATGATGTTACCCACCCAGTGGTCAGTTTATAGCCTCCCCACTCCCAGTTCTTTATCCTGAGTGTAGCTCAATCCCAGGTATGGCCACATTCTGGTAAATGCCTTAAGCAAGAAACACCACCGCCAATTTAAACAAAAGAAAACGCGGAGAGCACTGCTGTGAACGGCAGCTATGCCAATGGGAAAAATGAAATCAACTGTTTGCCAACCCTCTGTGGCCTGAGGGTTAACATAGTGTCCAAATGGAACTTAAAAAATCAGCCTTAAAATTGAAGCATCACAGGGTAGGCAAAGGAAACCACCAACTTAAGGTGATGGAATATCGTGTTTGTTTTTTAAATTTCAGCAATGAGTTGATTCTTCAGAACATCTGATAAACACAGGATATTAAAAATGTGTCTCATATTGTTGATCTTTTATAAGACCAGATTGAAATTTGGTATAGGAGGAGATATCATTTATTTACAAATGAATTTATGTTTGCATTAAATTAAGCCAGTTAAGATAACATTGTAGTTTCAGAACTGTTTACGTTAGTTGATGATAGTACAATAAATTTAGAATAAGGAAATTGTCAAGTTAGGGAGAAGGTGGCTATCAATTAAGTTCTCATAAACAAATTTGTTATATAATCTCTTGGTTTGGGCAAAAAGAGGGCTAAAAATATTGTTATGACAGAGATTATTCTGGATTGGCCCTTCATCATCTCCATTATCCCCTACTCATTCCTCTAAAGGGAATTTCCGTACAAGTCAGAAGTAGGAAAATAGACACTTCAAAAGGAGAAAGAAAAAACAGTACTAAAAATAGAAAAATATAAACGTTTCTGCTAACTAGAACAACTGCTGGGGATCATAGGTTGTGTCAGCGAGACATTAAAACAGCTTGTTTAAAAGCAGATGCATACAAATACTGCCCCATGTATTTAGATATTTCATATATATTGTGTCATCCCCCTGAGGGTTTTATAGGATTTTTTTTACTAACAAAATAATAATAACCAGCAGTCATTTATTTTTGTCTGTACTTTAAGTATTTACTTTCATACTAATTCTACAAAATACATAGTTGGGATTTGAACCCAGATTTTTCTCCCTCTCTTCATTCTTTCCCCTGAGCTACAATAATGTCTAAGCCACTGACAACTGGTTAAGATACATGTGCCTTATTGCCCCCATGCCTTTTATGTTAGAGTTAACAAGATTCGTTCACCATACAAGGGTTGTGGCTTGGGAGGGACAGAGAAGAGGAGACTGAACTGTGGTTACTGTATGGTATAAGATGGATTCAGATGATGACCAAGTGACTTTCAAGTTCTGGGGCAATAACGCCAACACTGAACAAACAAACTCTAACTTTCTCTTTGCTATAGATACCTAATGCACTACTACCATCATGGCCATTATGTTGGGTTTTCTTACAAATGAATTGAGCAAAGACGAGGGTCGGATACAGTCAACATTCCACACATGGTAGCCCTAGAAATTGTGGCTTTTATTGTTGATGAGCAATGGCTGTAAGATAATGTTTCTCCATTTTCTGACAAAGATGACCAAAAACAAACAAAACAAAACAAAACCACCAAAACACCCTGTAAAAAGCTGCCAATATCCCATCTACAATAGGAAGGGAATCTCATCTAAAAGATCTCCTATTTTGTGACAATGTAAAACTATTATTACTGTTGGTATTTAGTCATCATTTGTTACTAGGTTACCAATCTGTCAACAGTGCTTAGTTGTCAAATTGAAAGTCAGGTAGAACTGAATCTCTTATCTTAACCCACTGAGATGTTAATAAATAAGTAGAGAGATTCATATATGTCATTATTACACTGTATTTATTTCAGGGTATGAAATAATTCTCATTTATCTTCCATGTGAAGGATAAACAACCAATGTAAAGTGATCTCTGTAAAGATTTTCATTCAGGTAGTCAATGACATTTAGAACTTTTCAGAAGTATAATAATAAAACTCATTCATTTTCAATCTTTTAAGGCATGAAACTTTATATTATAATTAAACTTGCTTACCGAGGCCCAATAAATAAAACTAAATATTGTGGAACTTCTTGGTGAAATCTGATTGGGAAGGTGCTAAAGGCCCCATCCCTACCTCGGCCACTATTAAGAATAATGCTTGATGGATTCCTCAGGACTCCATGGAGCTCAGTTCTGTAATATGAACAATTACATGATTGATTGAATTCTTTTCTTGAAATTGGAAATCAACTATTACATGAGCTGTAACTTTAGAGTGATTTATTTTTTTAAAACAACAAGAATATGATTCATACAATCCCATGAGTGCTGCCCACTTTCAGGGTAGTCCAATTTGGAAACTACCCACTTACTTCACTAATGATGGCATTGCTCAATGTAGTTTTGGAATGTTTGTTTTAGTATTATTTTTCCTTATATATTCTTCCAGATTCTATAAATATTGGCAAACCTTTGTCTTTTGAAATTGAATTTGATCTTTTAGAATAAATAAAATAATTCGTAACAAGAATTGTCAATGGCAGTAGATGGTTTGTCAAAATAACACTGCTTATTTATTTGTTTGTTTTAATAAATCTGACAGGCAACCATAAAACATTAAGTTTTTATGCAGGTTAAAAACTTTTTCTTAGTAGAAAATATCCAAAGCAATATTGTTTACTACAAGAGAGAATTTTATATAGCAATTATTTTGAAGATGATAACTTTTTTGTAAATATATAAATTATTGAATAGGCTCACTTTTAAATAAGTATTTTTCATATAAGAACAATCTACCACTACAAATCTTTTTTTAAAATATATTTTTATTGATTTCAGAGATGAAGAGAGAGAGAAGTAGAAACATTAATGATGAGAGAGAATCATTGATCGGCTGCCTCCTGCACCACCCCTACTGGGGATAGAGCCCCCAGCCTGGGCATGTGCCCTGACCAATAATCGAACTATGATCTCCTGATACATAGGATGATCAACCACTGAGCCATGCCGGCTAGGCTACCACTATAAATCTTGACAGCTCAAAGTTTCCCATTACAAATCAAGAGAAATTCTACCAGCTCCTTATTTATTATAAAAAAAAATATGATAGAAATTATTAGATAGTTTCTGGATAGAATAGTTATGACCTTAAATTTTTTTAAATTACATTTTATTGGGGGAATAAACAATTAGCATTACAAGGAGATGAGAAAGCGTTTCACCAAAAACCACCTCTGGATTGACTTTTAAAGCATTTTTACTATGTTACTTAAAATTATTACTTAATGAAGGTTATTTTAAGATGATGATTTTAAGGGGAAATTACACAAAATTTCATAAGATGATAGAATACAGAGTAATCAACCTGGGAAAGTCTGACTGTATCCTGGGAGGTCACTTAATATTTAGATTCAGTTAAATGCTCAAGAGTGCCTACTTTGCTTCAACATATGCACGAACTAACTCATTTAATCATAAAGACAGCCTTAGGATGTACATGGTATTACCTCCATATTAGAATTAAAAACAAACACTCAGATAGGCAAAATAATTTTCCCATAGTCAAATTCCGGCAAAATTGTCTTCTGGCTCTAAACCCTATGCCCCTTTCATTATACTGTTTTAACTCTGTGGCTAAAAAGACCAACACGCTAAGCATCAGCATTAAAGGAAAATCAGGGGATATTAGAATTCCAATAGGTGGTCATGGTCTTCAGTTTTCCTGATGGCTACTCAGAGAATAACATTTTTTATGGACAACATGCAAATATTATCTGAGTGGCCTGGTCACCAGGCAAGGAGCACTGTGCCTCCTGTATCATGTATATGATAGTGTATGTATGGACCCTGAGTAACCCTAATACAAGGGTCAAGATCCAAGATGCACACTGATTCCACCACATCAGCAGCCTGGCCTGGCTGGTCCCGCACACGCCGGTCACCATCTCCCACAATTGCCTACAGAGGACCCTGCCTTTGGACAGACCGAATTAGGGACACAGTAGAACACATCACTTCTCTAAATGATTCTGTAATGCCTCCATGCCCCTGCCCCATTGGGGAGGGGAGCTATATCCTGATGACCCTTGTTTCTGTGAAGGGTGTTCAACTCTATACACACCTTTCACAAAGCTGTACCAGGGGTGAGGAACCTTTTTTCTGCCAAGGGCCATTTCGATGTTTACAACATCATTCACAAGCCATACAAAATTATCAACTTAAAGATTAGCCTGCTATATTGGTTAAACAATATAATTAACTTGGCAGGACCAGATTAAATGATTTCAAGGGCCTTATATGGCCCATGGCCCGGATGTTCCCCACCCCTGCTTTAGACAGTGGCAGTTTGCACATGAGCGATGAAGTGAGCACTTAAAAAAATTCCAACAGGTTAGCATTCAAGATAAGGATGGCTTCAGGATACTGTTCTTTGGACAGGAAAGGCTGATGGACATGTGACTTTTTTGGTTTCAGTAAAAAGTATAATCAATCAACATATACAAAAGGCATATCCAATAACTGAGATAGCGCTCATATTAGGTGAACAGGAAATCTGGAGGGAGAAAATAAGCCTGACCCTTATGAACTAGCTCTTCATAAGAATACCCTCCAAAGTCTCCAATCTTATGTCTATAGAAGCCTGTTCTCTCTTAGGACGTGGTAAGGGATTGGATCAATCACAACTGCTTCCTTAAGCCCTAAGGATTTTTGAGAGTAGAGCAAAGACCTTGATCAGGGACCCTATGTCTTCCTCATCCAGCCCGCCCCAATATCTTCGTGTCCATCTTTGCACCCAACTTTATTCTTAAAATCCAAGCCACACCTGGTAATGATTTTGTGCTATTCATTATTCCAAAGTAGTTTGGTTAATGACTTGGTGAAAAATAGCTTAGATAAATTAATGAATGCTAAATTCATAATGGATTACTCTAAAACTAATATTTTGTGGGGAAATGCCAGCTCCTTTGACCTTTATATCACTGACATGGAGGATAAACTGAGTTTTGTTATGCATCTGTCATTTAGCCACTGTAATAATCAATGATTAATACTTGTACAGATGGAGCCAAAGGGAGAAATAATCTTTTCCA
Organism: Myotis daubentonii; assembly: GCF_963259705.1. Lineage (NCBI taxonomy): Eukaryota > Metazoa > Chordata > Mammalia > Chiroptera > Vespertilionidae > Myotis > Myotis daubentonii. The sequence goes on along the minus strand of NC_081856.1, from coordinate 32,163,203 downwards.
GATCCACAGAGCCAGTAGCAAGCACTCTTGTCAGTTTCCTATACTCTTGCTCATTAGCCTTTCTGTTTCATACAAAAATATATATATATATTTCAAAATAAACACACACACAACCACATCTTGGCTGCCAATATCAGGAAAACAACCATGGAACTGCATAGATGATGGATCTTCTACTGTGAGACAATTTTAAATTCTCAGTTATACTTGCATCTCCACAGTAATGTACAGTGTGTGTTTTGAAGTTGGTCTAAGTACACATACAGTACTACCAAAAATTGTCTACAATGGCATTTTCACAAAATGTATTTGCACATTGTATCACTATACCTCAAGATACTTCAGCATACCTTAAAAATTCCCCTCATATCAAAATCCAAATAAAAGTACACACCAAGCACATCATTCTGAGTTACTAAGGACAACTTAAAAATGTAATTTCCTTACAGTAAACTGATCATTATAGATTATTCCATGAATTGGTATTACTTTTTCCCACTAATTTGCACCAATTAAAAATATACCACAGAAGACAAAAACTCCATCGTACTGTCACATTCTCTATTACTTTATATGTTTGAGAACTCTGGTTAAGAACCAATGCAGTGAGACCACGGTGACATTCTCTCCCCCACTTGATCTCTTTGAATCTTGTCTCTCTTCCTGGATATACTAGTAGTCCTCCCAGGCTATATAGGGTGGGAGTACGAAAAACACAGATTATTCATGTATTATTATTTATTAATTATTTTCCATACAAACAACTGTAAACCTATTTTTGCCCCACCCTATTTATGATTCCCCTTATGATGTGCCATGCAATTTTCTTTCACAGTTTCAATCACAGTTTACAATGTTATTTTTAAGTGTAATTCCTATTCTCCCCTACTTGACTATAAATACTAGAAGGATGTTGACGGTACCTCTAGTACCTTCATGCTCAGTGCCTCAACATGTAAATTTTGTTCATAAATAAATAAACTTTTCTACAAGACTATTGTGGCGGGGGGGGGGGGGAGATGCTAATGTGAAAGTTCTTTGTACACTGGAGAAATAATAGTTTATAAATCTAAGCTCTCACCGAAACCGGTTTGGCCCAGTGGATAGAGCGTCGGCCTGCGGATTGAAAGGTCCCAGGTTCGATTCCGGTCAAGGGCATGTACCTGGGTTGCGGGCACATCCCCAGTAGGAGATGTGCAGGAGGCAGCTGATCGATGTTTCTCTCTCATCGATGTTTCTAACTCTCTATCTCTCTCCCTTCCTCTCTGTAAAAAATCAATAAAATATATATATATAAAAAAATGTAAGCTCTCCTTAATCTATTGCCCTTATCTTTTAAATCAATATTTAAATTAAGGGAAAGTGATACTACATGTACTGTCAGACTGGCAAGTTCCCCAAAGCTTCTGAGTTTAATACAGCTGGCAGTTGGCAAGAGCTTCATCATCTCTGTGGGGGAGAGAGAGAAGTGATTCACCTCTCATATGACGCCTGGGGGACCAGCAATTCACATAATTGCTCCTGTAGGAGGAAAGAGAAGGGAAAAATATTTCCAAAGACATGAGACTGGTCATACAATATCAACTTCTTTGGGGAATTCCCACAACTATTGCTATTTTTAGGGTGGCATTCATGAGCTGTAATATTAAAATTCACCGAGGATATCATGCAATAGAGCAACACTTCTGTAGTTCTATAATTTTTTTTTCAAAAAAAAAAAAAAGAACAGAAAAAACACCTATCTGAGCACCCTTGAGGAGAAATAACTTACTTCCATTCTTAAAGTAAATCTAACTATTAAAGTCACAAAGACTGGCAATGATCGCTGTAATCATTCCAGTTAGCAGTCTTACAAACTAGGGCCCAGAGAGCTACAAACAAATGCATGGCACGCAATCAATCAGAGCTGGGAGGAACTATTGTACACCTGGGGTATGTCAGGAAACTGATTGAAAGCTCCTTGAGCAGCCAGCCAGGAAGATTGTATCTCCCGGGTTCCCACCTCTGCTTAGCAGTGTCAACACCCCCAGGTCAGGACGGGCTGTTAACTCTGATTAGGGCTCCTACTCCGAGTCAAGTGAGGGCACAGCAGAATGTGAGAGGTCAGATAAGAGGAAGTAAATTCCTGAACTATTTGCATTGGCACCGTGGAAGGGTCATGCTTTTTGGAGCCACGTGGGAGATACCTTTGTGGTCTCCTTGGCGAGGAAAATTCCCAGAAAACGGCAACTCTAAATGTGCATATGGGGAGGCAGCCTGGTTAATCATCGCCTGGCACCCTGAGAGGGATCAAACCAGCACAGAGTGCTTATGCTGAAAACAGATGATGTGCCCCCTTTCCCTAGCCGGATGCAAATCGCTTCTGCAAAGAGCTGACCTCATTATAAAGAGCTGGTACTGACCCAGTGTGAGAGGAGGATTACCAAGGGACAGTGACCTTCTATCTGATCTGAACATCAGCTTATCTTGGTGCTGAATAATGCATCGCTATTTTTTTTTGTTCTAATTTTAATATTGTTTATTATTCCACTTTCTGTTGCCTATTCATTGTGCTACAATAAGTGATTCCTAAGTAGCACAGACATCGTGTGTTCTGTAAATGCAGTCCTGTTGAGGTTTGGGGTTTCTCAGGGAGAGTAAATGAACCTTGGTCGTTGGAAAAGGGGTCTTGTGGAATCTGGGACATGTTACTTCATCAACTCTTGATCAGACTTAAACAATCTTTGCAGTAGATGTAAGGAGCCTTCAAGACATTTCTTTTCCTTCAAAAACAGCCTAGTATTAAGAAATGAACTAAGTTTTAAAAAGCTTAAAACTTTGATCATGTTAATAGGATTTTTAAAAACCCAATAGGATGTCCTTCTCATTTAATTACACTGCCTATTAGTTTATTAAACACTATGTTATTTATCCCAAAATTCTAGATGATTTAACTACTTTACTCGGCTCCCTCTCCCCCCCGCTAAACAGATGCTATGCTATACTTTCAATATAACCTTAGACACTTGCATAGACATCTTCAGTACAGAGTGACATCTGCACCGGAAGTGAAGCCCAGATATATCAGTCAGTCTCCTTCTGCCCTAAGTGAAGAGATGGGTGATTCATTACCTCTGGATGCAAGTTTACTCATCTGTAGGATGAAGCCATGGGATCAGGTGTTCATTCCTGCTTCCTTTTCACTCCAATATTCCTTGGTTCTGAGTATTACCCATTCATTTCTATTAGCAACCATGATCCCTCTTGCATAGCTGAAAATCTAAGGGCCTCGCTCAAGGTCATATATAATCTGAAGAAGCAGCCAGATTTTGAAGACTCCTGTTTCCTCTCCAATGAAATAATGGCTTGAAAGAAATGTTGCCTTCAGATTGATGAGAAACAGAGCATCCACAATATAACTCAGTAAGATTCAAGATCACTCGAATTCTAATTTTATTATCTTTAAAATTAGAAGGCAGAAATAAAAAGGGATTTTAAATTATATCTGGCAAGACTGTTTCAAGGTGAACTTTTTAGTCTAAATCATATTTGGACAAAATTACTGACATAAGCAAATTAATAATTCATCTGGGAGAAAAATCACACTAAAGAATCATTTCATTGCAAAGGAACCAGTACCATTCTTATGTTTAGAAAAACAAACAAATAATATATCTCCTACCCCTACACAGACCTTTTTATTTACAAAATTAATTAAGATAATGAGATTAAGAGGTCTAAAATGCAGGCTTCGCTACCATACTTAGGTACGTACCACTATAACAAGAATTATATTTAGCAGCTTTTAAATTAAAAATGTAAAAGCCTCGTGTTTGTCTTTTTAGTTTAATTAGTTGCTAAGTACCATACTGGAGGTTGCTTCCATGACACAAGCTGGTGATTGGTTGTAAATCAGTGCTCTCTACTGGATTCACAGCCATCTTTAAATGAAATGTCATAAATGTTATGCCCCATAACAATGCATTTCATTTCAATCTCATATAATCACTTTAAAAAAAAACCCACATGTATCTAGCACCTTCATAGGTCTCTAAATTGTCAGTTTGGTTACCAGTCCTTCCACCGGCCTCCCTGAGAGAAAAATAACACAATACATTGCAGGACACATAGAACTGGCATAACAAGCATCATTCTTACACCTCTGGTGACCTAGCTGCAAATGTCTTCTCTAAATGAGGGATGATTTATCGAAGGTGAATAAAAACATAGTTTCCAGAGACATAGAAGCATTGAACAGAACAGACCATCAAACCTCAGAGGGAAGGCAAGGGAGGGTGGGCAGGAAGAGGGTGGTAGTGGTAAGAGATCAACCAAAGAACTTGTATGCATATAAGCATAGCCAAGGGACACAGACTATAGGGGGATAAAGGCCTGGTATGGAGAATGTTAGGCCCGTGGGCTCTTGAAATCATTTGGTCTGGACCTGCCAAGGCATTAGGGGTGAGTTAATTAAATGTTTGACCAAATATAGCAGGCTAATTTTTAAGCTGATAATTTCATATGACCCATGAATGATGCTATCACTATCCAGAAAAAAAGGATTCCCACCCCTGAAAACATAAAATAATAATTTTATTGTGAAAGTTAAAGCTAAAATAACTGATAACCAAGCCTGCAGGACTGGTTCACAGGTGTGCCTGGGGTGCTAATCTATCTATATAAAACCCTAAGCGACTGTCTGACTGTCCAACCATCTGACCGGTAGCTATAACACGCAATGACCACCGGGGGAAGATGCTCCAACCGGTAGCTATGACGCACATTGACCACCAGGGGAAAGATGCTCAACATAGGAACTGCTGAGCTGCAGTGACTTGGCAGCTGTGGTTCTCAGGTCATGCACCTGAAACCAGAGAGGAGGGAGCCCAATTCCAGGGTGTGTCACCCAAGAACAGCCCGGTCACAATCGAACAATCCCTCAGGGAATGTTGGAGAGATGGTTTTGGTCCTATCCCCACAGGCCAGGCCTAGGGACCCCACTGGTGCATGAATCTGTGCACTGGGCCTCTAGTAGATATAGAAAGCTAGGGGGTGAGGATATTTTTCCCTTCCTCTATGTACTGTACCAGGGGAAAATGGTGGCACGGGAGTTAAATCTCAAGCCCTAGACTGTCACGACTGCCTCTATAACAGCTAATACAACTAATTCTATTAAGGTCTTGCCCTAGCCTCCAAAGCAGTTTAAGGGGTCCACTTTTAAAAATAACTAATTCTAACATGGCAGGCCCACTGCTAGGTGCTTGACATTATCTTAGTAACCCCTAAAGTTATGTATTATTAGCTCTATTTTAAAGATGAAGATATTTAGTTTCGAGCAACAATCCCACAGCTACTACATTATGAAAACTGTATCTTAATACAAGTTCACTTGACTCCACAGCCAATGCCCTTTCCACCGCCTATACTGTATCCAAATAAGAAATGAGGTCTGCATTCTGCCTCATATGTTCAAGTGGATTGAGTGTTATGTTATGCATCCGTACAGCTGACACTCCAGCCACCTGTACAGAGAACCATGCTGTGTTTTCTTTCACAAAGGGGAATGAAACCCTTGAAAAAATACTAACCCCTATTTTGTAAGCCTTCTTTTTAATGTACCTGGCAGAGCATCTGCCTCTCAATGGGCCAGCCTTCCTCAAAGTAGCATCTCTTCTCGGTGCTTCCACTTCCTCGTTGCTCAATCGCTGCAATCTGGTGAAGTCATTTTCTCATTGCCAAAACCAACGGGTACATCTCACTTGGCCTCTAGAAGCCTTTGGCACTGACAACCATTCTTTCCCCATAAAACCACTGGTTTCTTTATTGGCTCTGGTTTTCCTCCTTCCTCTCTGGCTGCCTCCTCTCAGTTTTTCCAACAGGCTCCTCTTCTATCTACTCCTAAAACACTATGGCTCCTGGGTTTCAGTTCCTAGACCAAGTCTATACTCTATATACTCACTCTGAGTGGTATTATGTAAATGTTGATGGTTCCCATAGGGAGAACATTCTCCATAAGTCTCATATTCTTTCATGTTCTCTGAAGTAGGCACTGACTGCTCTTTGTCAGAAACTATCATTTTAAGAGAGAAGAGCCTTGGAACACAGACACAGTGTCTCTTTCTGGATAAAAGAACATGTTCCTGGATAGGTTTGGAAGACATGTGTTTCCCTCCTGAACAAAGGCAGCCATCTTTAAGAGATTTGGGGTCCATAAGCTCAGATTTCCACTCCTGTAATGCAACCCACTGAGTTTATAGGCACCATTGGGGTTCCTTGGAGTCACCCTGGAGGAATCAGAGCTATGGGAAGCAGTACAAACCATGGTGCTATGCTGACTACTGCTACTGATATGAGTGCACTGTTGTTTTTATCCAGGAGTTTTGTATGTTTCATGGATTAGTATTTATGATCCATGAAACTGTGTCAATCTAACATGTTCATTTGAAAGTAGGATAAAATATCAGACCCTTCATGGTTCTCAACAGTTCCCTGTACCAATTAGAACATCATAGATTATAAATAGTAGAAAGGAAAGTAGGAATAAAAAACCAAAATATTTATTGTTTGAGAGAGAGAGAGGAAAGATAAGGAAAAAAGGAAGGAAGGAAGGAAGGAAGGGGAGTAGTAGGAGATAGACCAGGTTTTGGAGAATGTGCCAAGTTAACTTAGGTTAATTAGGTCCCACTCCTGAGATTTGAAGTAGTTTCAACTTCCTCCAAAACTAGTGAGGAACCTGCTAATTGGAGACATTATGTTACCTGGCCAAAGTCAAACATACATGAAGTACAGAGCCAGGGATTAAAATTAAACTGACACTACTGAAAGCTTTTGACACTAACTTCTGTGATGTTTTTCTAATCCCAGAGAAACTGGGGCTTTACTGATCAAGTTGGAATATATAAGTCTTTACCCCTTCACTTACTTTAAGAGAAGAGATAGTTTCCTCATCTTTGTCAGGAGTCTTTTAAAGACCAACATCAAGTTAACTTCATTCTATGCACAGTTCGTAGAATATATTTGTAAAAGTATGGCTTCATCAGGCCACTTCCCAGCTCAAAACTTTTCAGTAGCTTTCTCCTTCTTGTCACATAAAATCCAAATAGTTCCACCCCACCCTACATTTCAATCTTTATTTCAACCCCTTCCTACCATGCATTCCACTGGCCCTTTCTGCCACATGAGCTATGGCACAATGAGAGTACATACTGTTTCCTGCGGTGAGTTTCCTCCGTCATACCCCTTCTTAAAACCTCAGCTCCAATCTCTTCTAAGAAACCTCTCCCAATTCTTTCTGCATACACTAATCCTCCCCTTCTAAGAATTCCTATTACACTGAAAGTCAGCAGCACATACATTAGCATCTGATTATTCTCTAATTTTTGGATATTTGTTCTGTTTTCCTAACTAGCTTGTGTTGCTTTGGGCAGAACCATGGTATTCTCCTTCGACAATCTCCACATTCCTGAGAACAGTCCACAAATCACATTGTGGGCAGTCAGCACATATAGGTTGATTGATGAACTTCTCCTAAGTTGGATTTATCTTTCTCAACCAAGAGAATTTGCCCACTGTTTAGAAGGCAGCTTCAGCTCATCCAAAGAGGCAAACTGTTGTCATTATGCATTCAGTTTGGTTTTGGACATCAGAACCAGGAATCTGCATGGCCACATGCCTTCTCATTCTGGAATAGGCTACTTCTGCCCTGGGGCTAACGGCACCAGCCCAAGCTTACAGAAAAGACTTTTCTGACATTCCATTGCTTGCATGTTGTTCCCACCAATTACTCCCAGAGCTTATTTTGATTAGGAATAAGGAGAAATGATATTTGAGGGTTTAGATTTAAGTTTATATGCAAAGTTGAAAGAGAACATCTAAATTTGTTTGCTTTCTCAACAAAAATATTAGGAAATGTGGTGATATAAGATGCTCAAGAGATGCAAGAAGAAGTTTGAAGGAAAAAAAATGAAAAATACTTGCACACAGTGTTGGATTCTGAATTGACTTTAGCATCTTAGGAATAAGCTTGGCATTTATAAGAGAATTTAGGTATGGCTTTCCCCAATTTCCATTTATCATATTTCCCCCAAGAAATCTACAGTTTTATTCATTTAAATTATTTGTGATAATGTCAGGAAAAGAGAAATACTCTTCCATGTCTTTGGGTAAATCACAGTACTCAGAAGTGACTGACATGACAAGATTTTTTCCACTGCACCAACCAGGTAGAAGCACAGAATTGTATTGCTGTGGCTTTCTAAACCTTTGGTGGAAACTCTCCCAGCCCTCCTCCTCCAGGGTGGCCAGTGAGAACATCAACAGACTAATAACAAAGAAATGAGTTTATTACTCACCATTCTGCAGGGATTCAATGTCACTCTGAGCTAGAATAATGAAAACAATTAGGTTATTGGTTTTCTCTGCAACAACTAAAACAGGTAATGTCTACTGCTATGGGCTCGTGTTTAACATGAAGGGGAGCACACATCTGCCAACCCTGCCTCTCATGTCAGATCAAAACCCTCAGCTCCATCCTGTATCTCTGGGCATTTAAAAAATATATCTTTTTATTGATTTTAGAGAAAGAGGAAGGAAGAGAGAAACATCAATTGGCTGCCTCCTGTATGCCCCCTACTGGGGATAGAGGCCCCAACCCAGGCATGTGCCCTGACCAGGAATCAAACTGATGATTCTGGGTGTAAGGGACAACAATCAACCAATGGAGCCAGGACTGGGCATTTCTATTTGTTGTTGTTTCTATTTGTTGTTAATGTGGCTCTTTTTATTTCTGAGCTCTTGAATGCTGTTCTCCCACAATCTAACTGATCTGATGTACCCATTCCAATTATTTATTTTCATACAGAAACACCAGGCTGCATCTGCAGAAGTCAGAGGGGAAGATTCACACCCTGAACCTCCTGGCATGGACACTGGTCTTGGCCTTGGTTTTGGCCTTGGAGAGACGGTGGGCAGGGCAACAGCCAACAGTGATTCTGATGTCTGGAGGACATTCATCATTCAGCAGATCCAAATTAGGCTGGGTGTCTCATTCCTTCTTCTTGGGCACTCGTCTTACTAAATGAAACCAAATGATTTATGAGGATGTAGACAGTGGGAAATGGAGCAAACATTTATTAAAAAGCTTCTATGTACCAGGAGCTATGATAGGAGCTTTCGCTTGGTGTTTCATCCTGCCACAAACGTTTGAGGTAGGTATTAACATGAACCTTTAAGATATGAGAAAATGAAGTCTCATGGAGGATTAAGAACATCGGTAATAAAGGTCGGTGCTAAAATTCAAACCCTACTCTTTCTAACTCGAAAGAGTCTTTTCTTCCCACATGTCATGCCGCCAAATTATAACAGGCTTACCACTCTTTTAATGCTGAGCTGAGCTGAGATGTAAGGAATATCCAGCAAAGCAAAAGCTACAGCTCAAGTTTTTAGAGTTAAATAGCCACAGCATGCTAATGAGCTCCCTTCATCTGGTGTCAGCAAAATAACACTGTTAGAAACATTATTCCCTAACTTGCCTGTCTGACACAGAGTCCCTTTTTAATTTCCCCCTCACTGAGTTCTGAAAAAAAAAAAAGTGCTCAGAAACAAGTGTCATTCCTAGTCTTTCCAAGTTTTCGTTTTATTTTTCAGCTCTTTTCTATGTCTTTTTCTATTTATTTCTATGACGCCTATCGCCATGGTGTCTAAGTATCCAGACAAACACATTAAGCTAAAACAAAACATATGAGAGAACTGAGAAGAAAAGCTTTCCAGATCGCTCTCCTCTGGAGCGCTGGTTTTGTTGATTTAGAGATAACTGATTGGGCTCTGAACCCTGAGGCTATGCTGGCAGTGTCAGGAATGAGCCCTGGTGGCAATTTGCTAATTATTTAGCCATGGAAATGATGATTTACCTACAAACCATTTTTGGAATAGAAGAAGAGAAAAGAAAACTCCAGAGTAATTCGTTTTGCTCTCATATAGTCTTCACCTCTGAGAAGAGTATTTCTGCACCGCAAATATCCCAGAGTGAAAACAAAGTGCCTAGGAGGCAGGTAAGAGCTGGGCTTTTTCGTTGCTTTTTCTGTTCCATTTACATTTGCTTATCCAAGTCATCCCACGACTAGTATTTATGGCTCTGAAAATGCAGAGCCCACAAATGGTTGTCACTACAGAAATAAAGAGACTAGTCCAAATGACCAGGTCATATACATGTAATCTACATAACCCTGATGCAAATAGTCACTTCTAAAAAAAAATGATAGGGGCAGGGGAGTAAAGTAATGGTGTTCGAATTTGTGATTAGGTAGAATGAAGATTCTGTAGAAAAAGAGAGAGTTTGCTGCCTCATAGTTTATACTTTTAAAGTACTGTCTTTCAGCCCAACTGGTGTTGCTCAGTGGTTGAGCGTCATCTCATGCACCAAGAGGTGACTGGTCCAATTCCTGGCCAGGGCGTGTGCCAGTTTGGACTGGATCCCCAGTGGAAGGCGTGCAGGAGGCAGGCAATCAATGTTTCTCGCTCATTGATGTTTCTCTCTCTCTGGCTACTTCCTCTCTCTCTAAAAAAAAAACAATAAAAACATATTTAAAGTCTTTGTCTTTTAAAAATTTGTTACCACTGCCCCTCCTACACGTGTGGACAAATACACACACACCACACACACACACACACACACATTACTAAAGCCCATTTATTTTCTGGGGCTCAAAGTCACCCTAAGAGTCCATTGGCTTCTTATCAAAGACACATCTACATGGTTGAGGGAGAAATGCTCAGCTTCATGATTAACACAAACCTTGTGTTCCTGAATCAACGGCAAACAATAAAATTGTGTTTTTTTAAAAAACCTCGTCTGTTTTCAATGGCTATTTTGTTAAAGAACATCAAAAGCAAAATCGTTAATGTGGTCTACTAGTGCTATCGCGATCTTGCTGAGGCCCCGTGACTCTCTGAGGCCACTGTCTCCAGCTTTCTTCTCTCCAGACACCTGCCTTGGGGCAGGTCCTTGAATAACCAAGCACCCCTCAACTCCTGCCCTCGCCTAGTGTGATCTTTCTTTCTCTCTGACGTTGCCGTCTAACAATATCTTGCGTGACGTTTATTCATTTTTCTGCTTGTAAATGTAATGGATGCTCTTGAATAACATTTAGAAAATAGCGAAAAGCTTAAAGGAAAAAGTGTAAAGGCTCACAATCCAGATACAGCTACTCTTTAATATGTGAGGCGTTCCATTCTCCTTGGGAATGCATTTCTCAACACAAACTGTGATCATCTTGTATTTGTTCTAATATTTTCTAGAGGACTGGAAGATAATGATCTCCTTTTTGAGTTCTACTAATCACTACTACTGAATTTTTTGAAACAAAAATCTAACATGTATTTCCTGAATAACAACATCAGATACAGAGTACTGCTGAGGAACTCCTCTCCACATCTTCTACTGCCCATCCAAGTTACTACCCTGTCTCTCAACTTAACTAATGTAACTTACATGTTAGACCCCAATTTTTAAAATTAGTATTGATATCATTGTTTCTCTTTTAATAATTATTTTTACTCATGTATAAGCTGTGTACAAAAATTATTGGGAAATCTATTTGTTAACTGCATGTTCACTAGTTCCTTTATACCGCCACTTCCTCTTTCTTGAATTCTTTATTTTGGATTTTCCCCCATTATCTGAACTATAATATCAAATAACATTTTAAATTAGAGTACCTAAGTAATAAATATATTATCAGCATTACACAGCTGAAAAAAAAGTCCTTCTGTTTTCAATACAAGTAAAATATCTTAGATTGTGTTTTCAATTTTAAAGCTTACCCATTTTCCCTCAAATTAATATTGTCTATGCCTTGTGTCTCCTGGAAATTAGTGTTATAGAGGAAATGTCCAAAAAGAGTCCAAATTTCTGCCTTATTATTTATGTTATTAAAGCAATCTTCCCTTATTGGTACATTTCAAAAATGTTTTGTCTGAATCGATCTTGCTTGATGTGGTTGCTTTTCTTTGATTTCATCCAAAAAAAAATGAAATCTGTCAAAATCTATAATTAGGAATTATTCCAATTCTTGGAAGCTTTATTTAGTTATGACTTTTCTTATTGTTACTATTTCAATTGTTCTACTTTCTTCCTCAGGGAAATTTAATCTACAAGTTGACCCTATTTTGCCTACCAATCTTTGCTGTTCTAACTCACCATTCTTATAACGTCATTCTCTCCTTTGCTCTTTAGGAGAAATTCCCAAGTTTACTCTGCATCACGAATGTATTTTCCACAATGTCAAGTCTGCTCTTTATTGCATCAATTAGCAGGTAAACGTTGTTACCACATTTTAAGTTTTCTTTAAAGACTTCCTTATATTACTGTATCCCTTTCCTTCTTGGCTTCTGTGTCTTCATTTCTACCTGTTTTCCTTTATAGATGTCCCTGTGTTTTTTCATAGAAAGATGCTCTTTTCTTACATCCTACTAGGAAGTCAAGATGTGCCATTGTTGTTGCCTAGCAGGTTTTATCGAGAGAAGCTTAGAGCCCCTACTACCTCTTTAACTTTCTGAACAGGTAGAATATATAAAAACTAGAATCATAGATTAGTGCTCCCATCGCTTTTACTGACTCTTCCATCTCTTTCCTTGTATTCCATGATGCAATTAGTCACCACCAGGGGCACCTGTCCACCTCACAGAGCCCCACCCAACAGACAACAGACACACAAGCGTAGTTTATTCCCAGCTGTTTTTAAAGAACTGAAATCACCAATTGGATGTAAAAGTGGAGTTGCTAGTTAAGATAGAATTATGCTAAGTGAAATAAGCCAGATACAAAAGGACAAGTTGTATAATTATGTGTGAATATATATACTCACTATACCTTCTAGCTAGATATTGCATATCCACAGAAGGAGGCAGACAATCGAGTGGGATGTAACATCATTCTCTATTTCTCATTGGACTTCATTCAAATGGATACATCAATTACATTTTCCAATCCATTCTATCAACCAGATAATTTTTGATAATTTCTCCAAGTTTTGGCAATAGATTTGCTCTCAATCTTAAGTTTCCTTCTTTTTAATGTTTGCCACTTTTAAAAATTACTAGAGGCCCAATGCAAGAAATCTGTGCACTGGGGGCGGGGTGTCCCTCAGCCCAGTGTGCACCCACTCCAATCTGGGACCCCTCGGGGGATGTCCAACTGCCGGTTTAGGCCATATCATGGCAGTCGGACATTCCTCTCACAGTCCAGGACAGCTGGCTTCCAATTGCTCACCTGTCTGCCTGATTGCCCCTAACTGCTTCTGCCTGCCAGCCTGATCAACCGCTAACCACTCTCCTGCCAGCCTGATCGATGCCTAACTGCTCCCCTGCTGGCCCGATTGTCCCCAACTCCCCTTCCTTGCCAGCCTGATTGCCCCCAACTGCCCTCCCCTGCTGGCCTGATCACCCACAACTGCCCTCCCTGCCGGCCATCTTGGGGCAGCCACCTTGTGACCACATGAGGGTAGCCATCTTGTGCAAGGGCGTGATGGTCAATTTGCATATTACCTCTTTATTATATAGGATAACAATTATATTATTGGGAAATTTGGATATGTTTCAATAGAGTGCTAGTTAGATGGCATTTTAAAATCAGTAATATTTTGTGAGATTTCCAAAAATTTCTAGGGTCACCCTCCCCTGAGAAAGTCAAGGCAAATGACCCCCATCCTATGCATGTGTGCACAATTCATTTATTTTTTTCTATATATTATAACATAATAGTAATAATACGCTCTTTGTGTTTCTTCCTGCAAATTTAAAATCCCACTTTACTTAAAATGTATAGTGTTATAGCACAGTTTTTAAATGTTTGTCATGTTCTTTTAAAATATGTTTTAACAGTTATATATTCTGGTAGCAATTAAGATGACTCTTTATTTCAAAGTCTTTGTACAGACAATCAGTATGAGATTTTCTAAAGATAATTGAGCAAAAATATATATTGGTCTCTTTCTTCCATTCCTCTAAAAAAAAAACATTGGTTACATGTGTAGATCATAGCCAAAGAAACCACCAGTCAGTTGGCAGTCTCAAATTGTTACATCAGACTAAATGGGAAAAAACAAATGTATAATATATACATGTACAAGGAGGAAATAGTGTACACACAGAGTATCCAGGAGGAAGGAAGAGAATGCAGATGGCAGAGTGGACATGGCACTAGATTTGGAATCTGAAGACCTGAGCTCATGCATTTATGCCTTCTAGTAATTAGGTAAACTAAATTAGCCATTTAATATCTCTGATCATCACTTTCTTAATCTTTGAAATGGGTTTATTATAATATTTATCCCTAATTATCACAATGAAAATATATCATAAAATGCTTTATAATAAAATCTATTGTAACACAATAAAACTTTTTAATGTCAATTTTATTTTGTCACTTTACTGTATTCTTTAAGCAAATTGTAATGTGACTTTATTTGAAAACTTAAATTTAGTCTAATATGACAGTAATTGTGTGAATATATGGACAAAAGAACAAATCAAGTAATTAATCTAAATATCATCAACAAACACTTAAGCAATGCTCATATACAGGGACAAGTCACCATGGCTACAAAGATACCTGAGAGATACTCAACCAATTAAAGGATAATCCCATCTGTCACTTTAAAATGAGTTTTAGGATGTGCCTTATGATTCTCCTGGAGTAGAGAGATACCCATGATGATCTATTACATAACCACTCCATAAGGAAGCATCCCTCTAACAGCGATGATGAGAATGCATGCTAACGTATATATTTTCACCACTCAGGAAGCATGAGTCATTAAGGCATAAATAAAATTACCCCATTTCAAAACTCATCCATGATCCCAAGAGTTGCTGCTTCCACCTGAATTCCCCATCAAGTCGGAGAGTTTCAGCTTTCCCCTGGTTTTATCAAAGCAGCTGGGCCTCATGGAACCTGGGGAACAATACTCTTAACTTTCTCAATTGGCTCCTCTCCCCCACAATCCAACATTATCCCATTTTCACTTTAGCTTTCATGAAGCAATCTCATTCCCAGGGGGAGTGACTGAGATCACCATCCCATTCCCCATAGTTAAACCTATCAACAGTTTCATGATTAATGCACTCCCTGCACTAAGTACAAAACAGAGATGGCTTCAGACTAAGACCTGAAAACAAAAGGAAAGTCATAGTTAATTCCCCAAACTGTAATAATTTTCATTTGCTGAATATCTTATCTCAGATGAATCATTTTATTTGGTGTAGTCACTTCCTTCCTAGTTTGATAAGTTAATTTAAACTGCATCAATCCAAATTTGAACTAATTTACTGTTTTATTTTTTTGTAGTTGTTTTCTTGGTTCTAAAATTATCGTATGAAGGAAATCTCTTATACTGAACTCAATTCAACAAGTATTTTGGAGGGTCTTAGTATACAGAAAGTAAAAGCACTCTGGGAGATGGTGTTATGACAAAACTAAAGATAATAACACTGATTCTTTGACAGTAAAAAATTAGAATCTAGAGAGGGAGAGTACTCATTAATTTATATATAGGTAAAATATCAGGAAATTTAAGGTTTCCCTTGAATACATTTATTTTGCAGGCTTAAGAAAACCTTGGAGAGAGAAGTGTCATTTGTGATGGGTTTTATGGCAGAGTTAGAATGCTTATTATTGCCCATTTGATCAACTAAAAGGCCATCAAGGATGACGACTATCTTAGTTTTATCTGCATTCCCTGGAAGCAATAAAATTGTTGGGATAGGATCCTAGACATATCCCGACTAGAACAAATACTTTGAGACTGTGTTTCTTATTCAGGAAATGTATTCCTAAGTCATGAGGATTTTTATAAGCATTTATTTACAATATGTCAGATTCCTTTTACAAAACTGATTCAGGAATTGAGTTCAAACGTAATCACAGTTGAATGTGATTGGATGATGCCAAATAAATCAAGTTAGAAGACGTGAGTTTGAATCCCAGTTCTGCTTATTAGCCAGGTGAACTTGAATGAGGTATTCAGTCTCTCTGAGCTTCCAAGTCATCTGCTGAAATTAGAATAAACAAAACGTGGCACACAGGATTTGGGGACAATTTAAAAAAATAATATTAAGCCTTTCACAAAGTACGATTTCAAAACAAAGATTAGGTAATCTTGGATTTGATTCAGCAAGAATCTTATGTTTCCAAGATAATCTTTTATTTATTAGTAATAATAGCACATAAATGTTGATTGTGCATCAATGTCAAAAATACTGTATCTGATGTAGATGTATGGTCTCAGTAATTTTCCAACCAACAGCAACTCTGAGGAATAGAAATAAAGAAACTGAGACAGTGGTATTTACTTGCCTAAGCTGGGAAGAGACAGCATTCGAGCCCTTACTGTCTGACTCCAGCATTTTTGCAATCAATCATAATACAAACTATTTCCCAGAGAAGTGAACAATTGCACCCTTCTGAATCTAGTAAGAATACAACTTTTTAATTGGTTTTCTGTTAGGGAAGATGTTTTACCTCCTCGCTCCACTCTTCCCAAGGATATTGCTTTTCCTTTAAAGAGGAGCTCTAGCTTTCTTTGAAGAAACTTCAGCTCTTGCTTTCACCTGTTTCGTTGTCTTTCCATTGATGGTAGAAGGAAGGTTCATCTGGTTGGTGAGGTTGAGGAATTGGGGTGTAGACCAGACTTGGTAATGCAGACCTGCCTCCTACCCGGTATCCTCTGCCTCTGCCTGGCAGGCTTGGCATTGTCCTGCTGGCTCCATAACAAAGTGCCTAAGTTCCACTCAAGGGGAAAGAAAGCATAGGAAACCACGGTTCTATGCTATCTGAAATAATTCTAGTATATTGATTCCTATCACATCCCATGTGTATTTATCAGCTGGTACAACATCTTGAGGAGACAAAACTGTGACTAGCAATTAGTTTCTAATTCTAATGCATTAAAATTTGGCCATTTATATGGATATTTGATTCTTTTTATTTATTTTTTAAAATATATTTTTACTTATTTCAGAGAGGAAGGGAGAGGAGGAGAGATAAAAACATCAATGATGAGAGAGAATCATTGATTGGCTGCTGCCTCCAGCACGCCCCACAATGTGGACCGGGCGCGGGCATGTGCCCTGACTGGGAATCCAACCATGACATCCTGGTTCATAGGTCGACGCTCAACAACTGAGCTACACTAGCCAGGCAATTATGTGGGTATTTTAAACTCCATTTGGAGAATGTATCATAATGGATGAGAGTTTTTTTGTATCCAAAATCAATTTTTCCTTTTTTATTTTTTGCCTTAGATGTATTAGTAAATATTCTGCTCCATGAAATGTCTGATATTTTGATGCCTATGTTTTCTTCTAGGATTTTTATGGTTTCACTACTTACATTTAAATATTGTATCCATTTTCCATTTATTCTTGTGTATGGTGTAAGTTGGATGTCCAGTTTCAGTTTTTTCTATGTACCTGTCCAATTTTCCCAGCATCATTTATTGAAGAGACTGTCTTTATTCCATTATATGCTCTTGCCACTTTTGTCAAATATTAATTGAGTGTAATGGCTTGGATCCCTTTTCTGGATTCTCTGTTCTGTTCCATTGATTTATATGCTTATTCTTGTGCTAGTACCAGGCTGCTTTGATTACAGTGGCTTTGTAGTAAAACTTGATATATGGTATTGTGATCCATCTAACTTTGTTCTTCTTTCTCAAGAATGCTGCAGCTATTTAGGGTATTTTTGGTTCAATATACATTGTTGAAATATTTGTTCTAGATATGTGAAATATGCCATTGGTATTTTAATAGGGATTGCATTGAATATATAGATTGCTTTGGACATTTTAATGATGTTAATTCTACCAATCCATGAACACAGTATATTCCTCTACTTGTTTATTTCTTCTTCTATTTCTTTTTTCAATGTTCTATGGTTTTCTGAGTACAGGTCTTTTACCTCCTTGCTTAAGTTTATTCCTAAATATATTAATTTTTTTGTTGCAATGGTAAATGGGATTTTTTTTTAGTTTCACTTTCTGAGAGTTCATTATTGGTGTATAAAAATGTCATCAATTTCTGGGTGTTATTTTTTATACTGTTACATTGCCAAATTCACTTACTAAATATAATAGGTTTTTTGGTGGAGTCTTTAGGGTTTTCTACATACAATATTATGTCATCTGTGAACAAATGGGACTACATTGTATAAAAAGCTTCTGCACAGCAAAAGAAACCAGCATCAAAATGAAAAGGAACCCCACTGTATGGGAGAATATATTTACCAATGATTCATCTGATAAGGGGTTAATTTCCAAAATATATAAAGTACTCATACAACTCAACAAAAGGAAGACAAACAACCAAATTAAAACTGGGCAGAAGACCTGAATAGACACTTCTCCAAAGAGCACATACAAATGGCCAAGAGACATCTGAAAAATGCTCAAAGTCACTAATCATCAGAGAGATAAGATGCAAATGAAAACAACAATAAGGTAGCACAACACACCTGCCAGAATGGCTATCCTATATAATAAAAGGGTAATATGCAAATTGACCCTAACAGCAGAATGACTGGAAATGACTGGTTGCTATGACACACGACCACCAGGGGGCAGATGCTCAATGCAGGAGCTGCCCTCTGGTGGTCAGTGCGCTCCCACAGGGGGAGCTCTGCTCAGCCACAAGCCAGGCTGCCAGCTGCCAGCACAGAGGTGGTGGCGGGAGCCTCTCCTGCCTCCTCAGTGGTGCTAAGAATGTCCAACTGCAGCTTAGGCCTGCTCCTCGCTGGCAAGTGGACATCCCCTAAGGGCTCCCAGGCTGCCAGAGGGATGTCTGACTGCCAGCTTAGGCCCAATCCCCTGGGGGAGCGAGTCTAAGCCAGCAGGTGGACATCCCCTGAGGGGTCCCAGACTGTGAGAGGGCACAGGCCGGGCTGAGGGACCCCTGAGTGCACACATTTTTGTGCACTGGGCCTCTAGTAATCAATAAATCAACAAACAGCAAGTGCTGATGAGGATGTGGAGAAAAGGAAACCCTAGTACACAGTTGGTAGGAATGCAGACTGGTACAACTGCTATGGAAAATAGTGTGCAGTTTCCTCAAAAAATTAAAAATGGAACTCCATTTGACTCAGTGATCCCACTTCTAGGAATATATCCTAAGAAGCCCAAAACACTAATTAAAAAGAATATATGCACCCCTATGTTCATAGGAGCATTATTTACAATAGCTAAGATCTTGTAACAGCTCAAATGCCGATCAGTAGATGAGTGGACAAAAACCTGTGGCACATTTGCACCATGGAGTACTATGTAGCAGTAAAAAAGAAGGATCTATTACCCTTTGAGACAACATAGAGGGATCTGGAGATATGATGCTAAGTGAAATAAGCCAATCAAAGAAAGACAAATATCACATGATCTCATTTATATGTGGAATCTAATGAACAAAATACACTGACAAACAAAATAGATCCAGAGGTGTGGAAGCATGCAACAGACTGATGAATCTCAAAGGGAAGGGGGTGCAGAGAGGCAGGAAAAAATTAACAGAATCACTTATATGCATAACCCATAGACACAAACAATGGTTTGATGAAAGCTTGGGGAAGGGGTGGGAGAGGGGAGAAGAAGGTCAATGAGGGAAAAACTGAGGACATCTGTAATACTTCCAATAATAAAGATAAATTAAATTTTATGAAATGTAGATATGAATAAAATGTGGTCTGAGTATAACTAAATATTTATTAAAGAAAAAAATCAAGGGAATTTGAGTTTAATACCTCTTAAATATATTAATACCTGCATTAATATATTTATAATTAAATATATTATGAATACATTAAATATGTATATAATATGAAATATATATAAAAATTATATATATATATATATATATATATATATATATATATATACACACACACACACACATAGGGTAGTTCCAAAAATGTATACACACTTTGAAGAATTATTAATTCCAATGGGTTAAATCTGGAGAGCATTATGCTAAGTGAAATAAGCCAGTCAATGAAGGAAAAATACCACATGATCTCACTCATTCATGGATAATAAAGACCATTATAAACTTATGAACAATAATAGATACAGAGGCAGAGCTGCCTCAAACAGATTGTCAAACTGCAGCGGGAAGGCCAAGGAGGGTTGGGGGTCAGGAGGCGGGGGGGGGTAAGAGATCAACCGAAGGACTTGTATGCATGCATATAAGCATAACCAATGGACATAAGACACTGGGGGGTAGGGGAGGCCAGGGGATTGTCAAGGGCAGGGGGGAAAAAGGACACATATGTAATACCCTTTGTAATACTTTAAGCAATAAAATAAAATAAAAAGAAAAAAAATCTGAAAAGGAAGAAACATCAATTGAGCTATCAGCTGTTAAAGTGTATATACATTTTTGGGACACCCTGTAATAATATCAACAATAAAGATAAATTTTAGAAAAAAGAGGGAGACAGAGAGAGAGGCAGAGAGAGACAGAAAGAGGATTTAAGATGAAGAGTCCTTGGAGCCAGTCAAATCTTGATTTTAGCATTATCAGATATCTAATCATCTAATCTTTAAGTCACTTAATACCTCTAAGCCTCAGTTCCACATCTATAAAATTAGAATAATAGTGCTTTGTTAGGATGACTCTGAGAATAAAATTTGTTAATGAATAAACAATTTACCATCATATTTAAATACAAGGAGCACTCAGTGGCAGCTAGTGCTGTTATTATTATATTATCACTATCATCATGATTTAATAAATAAACCATTTATTCTTTTTTTTCATAGATAATGGGGGGAAAGGAAATTAATTTAAAACCTGTTAAGAGAGAACCCATCAAAAAGAATGAGCTTTTAACCTGTAAAATGTGTTAAGCATTTTGATTGACAAGGTTTTGAATTGTTATTCATCAAGCTAATTTGAAATAGGATCAATAAACCACTAGTATTTCTGGATTATTTAAGTGGGGGGGGTGGGGCCACTAGTCTATGATCTCTTCAATTATAAAAAGGCTTGTTAAGACTTTACCTAATGTGGACTATAGGGGAGATTTTATTTTTTGTTTAGCTTTGTTGAAAAACAGATGTAATTTCTAGAACAAAATATATGTTACATTTGATGTTCCAATGAACTTTCTTTCTTTCCTGCAGAAACATTTTTGGTTGTGAATACAAGCTACAGCCTTCCTCAACACCCAATGACTACGATTATTACTGCCCTCTCAACTGTGGCCAATTTCAGATTTAGAAGCTAAGTGACTGTCACTGCCTTGACTCCTAATTACTGAAGACACTGAGCTGAAATTGAGACTTAGCTTCTAGGAAATACAGCTTTGAGGAAACATTTCTGGTAGCTTTAATGCTTACCTTGACCCTACAGATTAATGCAAAGCATGGTATGTCTCCAGTTGGCGACTAAAATAAAATTCACTGCAGAAGAAAAGCAATTAGAAACTATTCTTGCATTCAGATCTTAGAAGGTGAACCGATGTTTCCTCTTATCCTGTGTTAGTATGTGTTTGAAGCTGCATGGTGAATTGCATAATTGAGATTCAGAAGCAGGCATTTTAAATAATAATATGTAGCTGTCGTCAAGGTAACATGGGAAGGGCATTGGGGATTTTCTTTTTAACTAAAAGGAAATGGAAACATTCTCTTTTATTGCTGTTAGTATCATGTTTGTGTTTTATGCTTTGCTTTGATGCTACAGAATGCAAAATGTGGTCTACTTCTAGTCAGTGACTACAATAAAACTTTTTATCAGACGTCCAAGGGAGCACACTGAAAATGTTCTAGCATTCTATAATACTCTATGATTTAAAACATTCTATTAGTATGTGTTTCTGTTAAATTTCAGCTATAACAGAAGTGTCTCAGATGGAAAGAGATTACTAGAAGATACTGTGGGGCTAAACTCCTGAATAAATGAGACAGGGATTAAAAAGACCCATTAAGCATTATACTTAGTTCAATCTGAATTTTTATCAAAATCAAACTTCGCGCAAATTTCATCCTCTCTGAAGAAATTTTGGTGAGTACTCATACCTATGTCGCTTTATATTTTTTAAGAAAAATTTCATAGTGTTTTCTATGACTCAGACTCCATTTTATATTCTGTACCCATTTAACTTGTTTGAGCCTTAGAACAACCCTGTAATTATTCTCACTTTACAGATGAGGAAACAGAAGCATAGAGAGATTAAGTAATTTATTCATGATACAAGATAGGAAATACCGCAACTACAATTTGAACCAAGCAATTCTGCTTTCACAGTCTGTACCCATGACTGTGCAGTTCCTCTTTTGTGGGAAGATATGGAGTCCTTTGTTTTCTCAGAACAAGTCTAATAAAAGTAGGAATGTATTCTAGTCTCCTACCTGTGCCTTCCTGTTGTGGGTGAATCACAGAATGCCTGTGCTGCCCACTGGGACAACCATGCAATCTTGCCTTCCCAGTTTCAGAATATGTTCAGTTTCACCAGTTAGAGTTAGAAAAGAACTGAGCTGACTAGGTCTTTGGGGACTTTTTTTATTTCACCAGCTTTAGCAGAGCTGGCTTCTGCACCTACAAAAGCATGTCAGACACACAGGCATCCTTGGCTTGGGTGTTTGAATGCAACACTACTGACTGAGGGAAAGACATGTTTGCTATCTATGTTGCTTCAGAGTCAAAACAAGATATTCTGGGGCCAATGACAAATGCTTTTGCATAGCATACTAATGTAATTTGGCTGGTCTTATTCAAAGGAATTTGGACAATAGAATTAATTATACATGTCAGCGTGAAAATAAAACAGTTCATAAGAACAAACAATAAAACAAATGAAATGCAAATGAATTTAATGAAGACAACTATCTCTGTGAGTTTTACTCCTTATATTCTCTTAAATTAATTGCCAAGCACCAAATTTAAAACTGATATTATAAGACTTGGGTGGATAAATTTTAGCTGCTACCCAGAGGTACTGAAATTATTCTAAAAACGAAAATCTTATCCACGCACATCAGTGAGTTTAAAATATTTGTAGTGTGCTCTTGTATCTACCTCTTTAATCTTTCCAGTCCAGGTTGAAATATTTAAGCACTGGTAGAAAAATGGATACTCTTTGTGAGGTAACAAGGTGCCCTTCAAGGGTTTTAACTAAAATTTGGGTCATGAAAGTCTTCACAGGATCTTCTAGAGTCAACACTAGGATTCTATGAGAGTCCTGGCTGGTTTAAGGTCTTATGGTCTGATATCCTTGAGATCTCAAGTAAGGTAGGATGTGAGATTGAGGGAGGCAGAGCAACTCAGAGCTGGAGGTTTTGAAAGAAGAGCTAACATTGGAGGGAAGCAACAGAAAACAAAGGCTGGTTTCCATGCAGGTTTGCTTGGCTTCCATCACAACTATCAATGCAAACAGTCCACCCTCAAATAGGGATTTATTTGGATGGGATCTTGCAGTATCTCAAGACTGGGGACTAAATAAGAACTTAAGTATGTGTGTGTGAAGAGAGACAGAGGTGTGTGTGTGTGTGTGTGAGAGAGAGAGAGAGAGAGAGAGAGAGAGAGAGAGAGAGAGAGAGAGAGAGAAACATGAGAGCGAGCACACACAAAAGTACTATTTTCCCCCCGAGAAGGTAGCTCTCAGAAACTAATGTTCCAGACTACATGGTGACAGCTGTTTGTCAGCCTTATTGAGAGCATTTGACTACATTTTCAAATGTCACCACTTCATGTGACAAGTGTCAAGATAAGCCAGTCACTGATTCCTGACTCGCCAAGAACTCACATGTGCCCACAGGGCAAAGGACTGAGAATTGTGATGAAGAAGAAAATCACATCTTGGTCTGAGGTTCAACTCCCCAGGCCAGGTCCAACCACCTTACTTACCAGCCACCTCCACACCAAGGACAGTGGCCCCAGGTCCGTGAAGTGCGATGGTGGAGGATTTCCCCCTATACAGGGCTGACTGCAGGCAAGGAGTGGCTGTTGTCTTCCCAAGAAATCTCCCCAATCTGGAGTGAATTTCAGTCATTTACTTAACAGGCTCCACAGAAAATTATTCCAAAAACCATGTTTACTCCTGTAGATGGACGAAGCACACATGGCCACAGAAAGAAAACATGTCCTATTGGATCCCCGCCCGATGAACACAACGTTTCCTTCGCCCAGAAGTGAAGTCCAGATTTTAACCCTTTGGCATCAAATGTGGCCACACAGAATATATTAAATTAAGAAACTTGTTTTATTTTTATTTTTGGTCAAAGACATGTAAGTAAATTATCAGGAGAATCAAAGCTAATATAAGAGAGAGAGAGAGAGAGAGAGAGAGAGAGAGAGAGAGAGAGAGAGAGAGAGAGAGAGAGAGAGATTCATAGATGAGTTTATCAAGAACAGAAGAGTTCTATAGTTTTTAAAAATTATGTCCCAAACTCATTCTCCTTCAAGTTTAAACACAATGACAAGAATGAGATAAATTTTTTTCTTCCAATCTGACAGGACAATTTTAAGGATTTCCAAGGTTTTTGTTTGTTTTGCTTTGCTTTGCTTTTTGCGAACACTTTTTTTGGGAACTGGGAATGGAAAAGCTTCTTTCTGGTATGGTTCTCCATTCCTCAGCTCATTTAACCTGAGGTGTTGGGGCTGTATTACTAACTCACATGACTGTTGTGAGAATTAATTAAGCAGCATTTGCAAAATCCTTCAAGATGTTCACATAAAAAGGTGCTAAAGAAGAATCACATCTGGTATGGCAACAAAGGGGCCTCCAAAAGGAGACCTCCTTCAGTGAATGTTTTCATCTGACCAAAGTTTCAGAATTTGGCCACTGCCAAGACACTATCTGGGAATACTTGGACAATGGAATTCTGATGTTGGCAAGCTGATTTCTTCCTGGCTTGCTGTGGGTATCGCATTCCTATTAGACCATAATTAACACAGTGCCCAGGACTGTCGCATTGTTCTTTACAGCTTTTTTCATTTGAGGGAATGTTTTTGTTCAAAGACAGAACAGACAACACAAGAACCTCACAGCAATCTGGTAGGGAAGGAAATATATAGTATCTTTCTGTTCGGTTCTTTCAGGGACATGAGCCCATTTTCAAAGTTGGCTGCTCTACCTGTTTTCTAGATCATCAATGCCAGAGATGAGTTTGTCATGTCATTCCTTCACTTAGAACATGTCTGCAAGCTATACCTCTGAAATCCTTCTTGGGACCCTCCAGGTCTGTTCAGGTCATTTGCCTTGTTGCACAGTTTCCAATCATTTTGGCTTTCTGTTATCAGCCCAGAAATATTTCTAAGGTGCATCAATTCCTGGTCCTGAGTCATTGAAGCTCCTCTTTCCCATCACAGGAGTCTGGGAACATGAAGAGCATAAGGGGCAGTGTGCAGCTAAAGCTGCAACCATAGGTCATTTACCAGGTTCAATATCCTAAGGCAAGTGTCAGCAACATTGCTTCCCAAATGCTACCATGGGAAGGGCTTTGACCCCACATGAGTGGAGGTTGGGATGGTGGAAGGGTTTTTATCCTATCAACTGCTCACTTTGGAGACAACAGGCAGGAATCCTGTGTGTTTGCCAAGGAAGTGACCACCACATTGAGTTCTAATACTTCTTTTATTTAATATATTTTTATTGATTTCAGAAAGAAAGGAAGAGAGAGAGATATAGGAAGATCAATGATGGGAGTGAGAGAATCACTGACCAGCTGCCTCCTGCATGCCCCCCACTGGGGATTGAGCCTGCAACCCAAGCATGTGCCCTGGCAGAGAACTGAACCAAGACCTCGTGCTTCATACGTCGATGTTCAACCACTGAGACACACTGGCCAGGTGAGTTTTTATACTTCTTTTTCCCTCTACCCTTATACAGAAAAGGAAAGTGCCACATAGATTAGCACCAGATACATAATAAGTATTCAATTGAGATTTGTAATGGAGAGCCATCTAGTCAGCAAATCTTGCTGAGTCCCTACTATGTGCCAGATACATTTCTCAGAAAGGAGGTACTACAGCAAGAAAAACAGATAAAGCCCCCGTCCTTGTGGAACTTACAGTCTTGCATGGGAAGGAATGAGAAAGTGTCCTCAGAATTCCATGGGACAACTCAGGCCAAATGCACTGCAACATTTCAGTACTCAAAGTTTGGGCACTTCAGCCCTTGGTCCCAGACAATTACTATAATTCTCTTTGACTTTAGCTGCAGTCTTACTGTTCTAATAGAGAAGCAGCCCCAAACTCCATCTGTTCAAACCCTGTTCAAGGGCCCATTAAGACTAGGAGCTCTTCCAGTACTCAGATTTGAAGTTAGCATGAAGCATGTCATGGCCCAGTCACCTGGAAGACTGAAAGAGCCTGGAACTTTGCTCCAAGAATGACATGGTCATTTACTGTGTTCTCCCTCAGCTCCTTCACTGTGTCTTCACTCCCCTGTCACCGAGGCCATTCATTAGGTGACTGCCCTGGCACATCCAGACATAACTATTACTCCAGTTCCTGTAAAACACTTCATCAATTGTTTGGCTAAAATCAAGATTGATGGTGTTACTCATACTACCTTTATCTACTAATTCAATTACTCTATTTAAAAAAATAGAAGAATAGAAGTGTCTGAGATTTCTTTTTAGAGACTTCAGCAGATGACCTTAGAGTCTGCTGTGACACCCCATTAAATGTCTCCTAGATATGCGTGCAGTTTATATTCTCTAGTTAACCAACAGCCCCCCAGCAAGTCAAGGTGCTCAAGAAGAATCCCCCTTCTAGCATCTTCCTGCATATCCACTGAATTCATCTCAAAGGGAAAACTTTACTTTTTAAAAAAATTTCAGGAGGCTGATGTGTTTAAAGAAGGCTGCATTTTTTTCCCCATAAGAAATAAGGATTCTCAATACTATGGAAAACCACACTAGCCTATTTTGGGATTAATTTCCTAGTAACAATGGATTTAATACAAAACATACTTCTATTGTAGCAAAGAAAAAAAGCCACAGGAGTAATATGCATTTTGCAGATTCTGCCAAACAAGGCAATGTTTGTTTATGCTTTAGAGAAAATAAATTAATGTGTTTTGTTTACATTTGCATACATCTTTCTAGAACACATGCATATACAAAACACAGTTGTTGTTGTGTTATTATTAATATTTTTGTTACAGGGCCTTTTCCTGTCAGTCCATATGGCTTCTCTTTATGGCTTTACCTTTATACCCTAAGAATGAATCCTGTGGCGCTTTTTCTAACTTGCCACAACCTGTGTGGCCTAGGTCAGAACTCTAGAAAGCACTGACTTCTCCTGTGGATTGACACTGCTGCCATATTTCATGGAGATTATATGACTTACATGGAAACTGCTTCCAATGGGGAAAAAATGGTGAATTTTTTCTATAGCTTTCCATACACTGAACAAGTAACATTCAAGGTTTGGAAAATCTAAATTAACAGGCAAAATTCTTATCCCTCTAATGCATATATTCAGACTTAGGTTTCAGTTGAGGATTTTTTCTATATATACAAAAAATCCCCACCCTCTTTCTGATATTTATTTACCTTAATATAGCCCTAATATATGAGGTCACATTTTGCCCCTATTATCTTAATTTTTTTTCTGATGTGCAAATCTAACTTGGTCACAAGTTTGTATACCAAATACACTAATTGGTTATTACTTATATTTTGACGTTCTAGTTAACATGTTTTTCTCCTTTTGCCTTTTTCCCTGCCCGTCTTCTTTTCCCATTATTTTGATTCTCTACTTTTAATATATTTGCACATATACATAGAAATATTTATAGGCTTAAGTGTACCGATGATTCATATGGATGTATGTTTGTGTGTTCATATAAAAATAAATTTGTTTCTAGCCCTATCCACTGAGAAGGCCAAGAAGTAACAATACCCCAATAGCACTGATCACACTAAACACCCAGATGTTGGTTTCTAAATATCCTTCTAGACCAAAAGGAGCCCAGGTTCTTTGAAGAAATGAATGACTTCAGACCTAGGACAAGGAAAGTACAACTGAACCTGAAATAGTTTGTGACCAAAAAGTGGGGAAATGCTCAAGTAATGATGGAAAGATGTCAAAAGGACGCAGAAAGGAACTGCCTATGGCCATATCAAGAAAAATTTAAGCATCAAAATAGATAACGATAATAAGAAATACAACCAATTAAATTAAGTTAGAATCTATGAGTACATACTGCTATAAATAAATGTGAGAGAAACAAAAAGGTCTTTCTTAAAATAAAACACCAACTAATAAATGTAGGGGAAATGATGGAAGTAGAAAATTACCATTAAGTCACTGTCACAGTAGCAATTGATTCAAAGAGGGGGTAGAGGATTGCTGAGGCCAGAATATTCTGTACTCTCAGAATAATTTTTAATAAAATACTGGTCAATTACAAAGGAAAATGCTGACATTATGATGAGTAAATATGCCTGACATCAATATGACCAGATGATCAAGTTTAACATCACCAGAGATGAAAAGGATCATGTGCCCCTAATATGCTGTATGAAAAGAACACAGCACCTTTCCTGTAATATTTATGCCAAGAGAGCATGATCTGCGTCTTGACATGAGGAAGCAACTTAAGAATGTAAAACATGCATTCTCTAAGAATTGGTGGAAAACCATAGAATTGTTCCAGTTTGGAAGAGAACAAACACACATGACAACTAGATGCCATGAGTGTTCCACGGTAGGATCTTAGCCCAGCAAGGCAAAATGTTATTGGGACAATTGCCCAAATTTGAGTTGGATCTGTTGATTGGATGGTAGTGTCATATCAGTGTTGGTTACCTGACTTGGAGGAGATTTGGGAAAATACACACTGGAGTTTTAGAATTGTTAGGGCTTTGTGTTTTTAATTGTCACAAATTGTTTAGAATACCATTGTCAATGGGGATGTGTAGGGGTGTGTGTGTGTGTGTGTGTGTGTGTGTGTGTGTGTGTGTGTTTGTGTGTGTGAGGGAGGAGGGGAGAGGAAGAGAGAGGGAGAGAGAGAAATGAGGAGAGAGGAACAGAGACAGAAAGTGACAGAGATAGAAAGAGACCGACAGAAAGGTGATGGAGCAAGTGCTTTAGTCACAGTTAAAGAATCTGGGTAAAAGGAATGTGGATATTTTTGCACTTTTCTTGTCACTCTTCTATAATTTTGAAATTATTTAAAATAAATTGTTTATTTTTCTTATATCAGATTATATTTCAGTATTTTATTTACTTTTTTTTCTGGCCTGTGGTGAAAAATGGGAACAATAGCTGAGGGCTCTAGTTGATGCTCTCTCCAACTGGATATGTATTTGTAAGGCAGCATATTGACCTCTCATATTTCTCTAGGGCTCTACAGATTCCATCAATCTGAGAATGAGACACTCAACATTGAAGCTTTACTAAGGAGGGAGGGAAGGTACATATAAATTAATTAAAAGTGTGGGCACCTCAAGGACAATAGCATTCACAGTTTAAGCACTGTAGCAGATTTTTAAATTTAGTATCATTTTTTTAAAATGAATAAAATATCAAAAGAAGAGGGAAAAAGATTATTTTGCATGTACAGAAATGTTACATTTCTACTCATTGAAACATGCACATCTCTTATCCCTCTGTTCCTACAAAGAGGGAGAGTAGAGTCTGTAATATTCTGATTTATTACATCTAGCACCCACTGTATACTTAATAAATTATTATGTGGTTAGTCATACTTTTTCAGCATTCTATAGCAGTGTAAAGTAAAAATGCATGGGCTTAGAGTCAGATTTCAAATTCTTGCTCTTACATGTTCTGAATCTCAATTCCTAGGCAGGATTGTTGAGAGGATTAAATATATTGCGTGTATGATTTGGGCCCAGAAAAGTGACTAGGCCATAATGGACTCCAGGGGGAATAGTGATTCTTATTTGCTTTAAAACATGTTATTATTTTTGCTCAAAGATAATAGACACAATGAACTGAAACAAGTTGAAAATTGTGTACTATAGAGACCCTGAATATCAAGGAGTTGGATTTGGGGAAGAAAAAACAGAAATATAAATCATTGCATTCCATACTCCTTGGTGGTTGTCAATATCATTGTCATCACCATTAACATCATCATGACATCATCAAGACATTCATGACACAACTGCTCTGTACCTGTAACATGTCATTTAATTTTCACCTCAAGTCTCTGAGTGGGTGCCTATTAATCTCCCTCTGTTACAGAGAGGTTACGTCACTTATTAAAAGTCACCTGAACAGCAAGTGGAAGAGCTGGGGTTCAAACAGAAACAGTTCGACTCTGAAGTTGGACATTCCAGTATACTAATCTCCTAAAGGGCTCTACCTGTTGTCTTCCAAGATCCATAAAGAAATTGGATGATTACACCCAAGGCTTAGATCTCATGTTAATTTTCTGGCTTTAAGATTCTTGAGCTCCACTGGAAAAATGTTTAAACTGAGAGATCGACAATGGCCTTCCAGCAGGTAATAGAACTTAATGACCTAAATGGAAGCTGACAGATGCCTGTGACATGTCAGGGATGCAGTATAAGGGTGCAGCTGAACATTACATTAAGGCAGCGGTTCTCAACCTGTGGGTCGCGACCCCTTTGGGGGTCGAACAACCCTTTCACAGGAGTCACCTAAGACCATCCCGCATATCAGATATTTACATTACGATTCATAACAGTAGCAACATTACAGTTATGAAGTAGCAACGAAAATAATTTTATGGTTGGGTCACAACATGAGGAACTGTATTTAAAGGGCCAGAAGGTTGAGAACCACTGCATTAAGGCCTGATGACTCTAGCCCTAATATTTGTCACTAATATTTGTGACATCACTAGCATTCATGCTACAATTGCAGTTTTGTCTCCTTTGGTCATACCAAGATATCTCCATTACTAAGGATGATGCCAGACACAAACAAACTGGGAACTCTATAGTTGCTGGATGAGTGAATGAATTATTTTTGCATCATTTAGTTACACAAGTAATTGTGTCACTTCTGCTAACTATTAACTTTGAATGAGTTTCCCTACCTCTTGCCTCAGTTTTTTAATCTGTATAAACTAGAGATAAAAGTAGTATAGACTTCAGAGGACTATTTGAAGATTAAATTAAATGTATACATTGGTGCGTATAAAACAGTGCCTGGCACACAGTACACACTCAATAAATGTTGACTATTACGATTATTATTTAACATAAGATTCTAAAGGCCTGCAAAAGCTAATCAATACAGTCCTCAACAAGTGCCTCATTTATTCTAGAGAGCAGTTTCCATCACATGGATTGCTAAAGCATTTGCACCTATTTGAACATGTACGTCCAAACATTGATGTCACACCTACTGGGCAAGACCAGTGTTAATAGAGCTACATTTGCATTCCCTACTCATCTTAGAAAGCTTCTAATTTTCTGGCACATTTCACAAGTAATTATAAGTAGTTCCATAAGTGATACCAATGCCCTTTCACCCTTGGATGCTTGTGGTTTCTTAACTTTCCATATTTTAAGCCTTAGCTGAGAGTTTTTTTGCCAGTTACTCTTTTTCTTTTCCCAGAGGTCTTCATTAATTTCTAATTGTAGACTTTCTTATCTGCATTTTCCTTGTTTAAGTAAAATTAGAAATATAAATGTTCAGGAATTTTGCCATTTTGTATTCATCATATTGCCATGGCCTTTCTTGTTTGATTTTAAGAATGGTTTTCTTCCTCCTTAATGACATTTAATCTGATTTCATCTAAATTAATTCATTCTGTCCTTGCATCTTTCCCCACTTATTTTAAATATGTACCTTGTTTTTAATATGCCCCCTTTTTATACTACTAGATAAATTGTAAGCTAAAGATAATTTGAAGTATTTCTTCATGTAAGACATCTTACATTTTTCTTCATCAATTTCAAGAGGAATTATAACTATTTTACTTAACAAAAGTGCCTATTTCATTCTAATATTTAAGATATTAAATTTTCCCTCCCACTGCATGATTCACATTTCTCAATCTAAAATTTTCATTCTAAAATTTAAAAAGTAATGCATACCTGTTGCAACAAATAAACTATGATAAATGTATGTCAAGAAAACTTTAAAAGACATACACAATAAGAGAGAATGACAAAACAATTATCTTTATAAACTAGTACAAACAAAATAGCATATGCCTCACAGGGCTGTTGTGATGATTAATTTCTCCTATCTCTCTCTCTCAAATAAATCTAGGTTTATACATATCCTCCCAAACAGATTATACCTGATGTAGTCATTCATTCAGTCATTACATGTATCTTGACCTAATTTCTTTGGATTATTCCAAGTTGTATTGGAACTGTTGAAAATATCTAATACACTATTATTTCACCATTCCTGCATCAGTTCTGTACAACACTTCAATTACACTAGCTTTGCATGCACTGTGTTCTGTCAGTTTAATTACTTCTTGTATGAGTGTATTAGCTTCTAAGATTGCAAACTCCTTTTTTCTAGGCACTTGAAAAAGTACATAGGCATTAGGCATTGTACATTCTGTATCCAATAAACATAAAGGCCCACTAGCTCTGCATTGGAATAATTAGAATTTATAGATATCCTGTTGCTATATTAATTTTAATAGAAATAACCCCCAGCATGGTAAAGAATGATAACTAATTAAATATTAAATATAGACTGATAATAAATAAATGCCTGGTATAAAGCCGTTCCCATTCTTTCTGCATGTATATAATGCAGGTCATTCATACCGTTTTACCCTTGATTTTGTTTTTTTCATTACATTCTGAGGTTTTTCAATAAATTATAATCATCCAGTTTTTCAAATTGATTCTGGCTCCTATTTTCTCTAAGCAGACTTTCTGGCTTCCAAAGGAATGGGAATAAATAAGAAAAAAGAAAGAAGGAAGGAAAGGAGAAAAGAGGTTATAAAAAGGAAGGAAAGAACAAAGAAAGAAAGGAAGGGCTAAAGAAGGGAAGAAGGGAAAGAGAAAAAATACTAAGCTACCATTTATTGAAATGTACAAGTGAACTATGACTCAGCAATTTTGTAAAGAACTTTGCCTTCATCATTGAGTTTAATCTTTACTATGAACTTGTAAGACTTATAGTGGTTATATAGATTCTCAATGTCATACAACCATTAGGTAACAAATCTAGAGTTCAAAGCCATATCTATTGACTTCAAATCAGATATATAATCATTTCACTTTTCAACCTTTCCTGTAAAAGGAGACTAATTTAACCTTTCTCTTTTATTGTTATTTCTCTATAAGAAGAATGATGATAACTTCCCATTATCTACTAAGAAAAGATGGTTGTGAAGGGAGAAGTAGCAGATGAAGCTGGAGAGGTAGGCAGGGGCCAATTCATGGAAGATGCCTATGTCATTCTAAAGAATTTGGACCTCATCCTTGGTAACAGAGAGTCATTAAAAATGTTAAGCAGGAGTGACATCATGAGATTAGAGTTATAGAGCCATCTCTCCGGTAGAAAACCTTATACGGGGTTGATAATGATGATACAATCTGGAAACAAGAAGAGTGGAGAGAGGCATCTACACTGGTCTAGGTGTTAAGGTGATATTCTCACCAAGGCTGATTCAGTGATAATGGGGAAAGAGGCTCAAACTGTTGGTGGTATAAAAAGTGAAAGCAATGGAAGACAGTATGGAGTTTCCTTAAAAAACTGAAAATGGAACTCCCATTTGACCCTGTGATCCCACTTCTAGGAATATATCCCAAGAAACCAGAAACACCAATCAGAAAGGATATATGCACCCCTATGTTCATAGCAGCACAATTCACCATAGCTAAGATCTGGAAACAGCCTAAGTGCCCATCAGTAGATGAATGGATTAGAAAACTGTGGTACATCTACACGATGGAATACTATGCTGCTGTAAAAAGGAAGAAACTCTTACCATTTGCAACGTCATGGATGGAACTGGAGAGCATTATGCTACGTGAAATAAGCCAGTCAATAAAGGAAAAATACCACATGATCTCACTCATTCATGGACAATAGAGACCATTATAAACTTTTGAACAATAATAGATACAGAGGCAGAGCTGCCTCAAACAGATTGTCAAACTGCAGCGGGAAGGCCGGGGAGGGTTGGGGGGCAGGAGGTAGGGGGGTAAGAGATCAACTAAAGGACTTGTATGCATGCATATAAGCATAACCAATGGACATAAGACACTGGGTGATAGGGGAGGCTAGGGGACTATCTAGGGCGGGGGGATAAAATGGATACATATGTAATACCCTTTGTAATACTTTAAGCAATAAAAGAAAAAAAAAAGTGAAAGCAGTGGAATTTAGTGACTCATTAGATTTAAGTTGTGAGGGAAAATTAGGGGTCATGAATGACTTGCAGATCCCCAGCATGGGTGTTCTTCCTGAAATCCTAGCAACTGTCCAAGGCCCAGTTCAAATGCCACCTTCCACAGAAAGACTTGCCTTCATTAAAGGAGGAAAGAGTGATACTTCCCTTCTCTGAACTCCTAGTCAATGTATTGATTCAATTTATTTGGTAAGTATCACATTCTTCCTTTTGGAACAGTGGTCTGTAAATCTTCTGATAGTTTACAAAATTCCTGAGATCTAAATATACATCAATTTTTTTTTGCAATTTTATATCCTCACTTGATATATTTGATATGTAAATAAATCCAAATAATTTTAAATGTGAGAAATAAAGCCTGGTGTAAGACATTTTTTTCAAGAATGAGGCATCTCCCAAAAACAGAAGCACCTTGAAAGCAGGCATTGTATCGTACAGCTATCGTCTCCACTTAGTATTTCTCTCAATGCTAAGCACCAAGTATGGGCCCCATTAATATTTGTAAAAATACTTTGATACAGGTGGCACCTCTTCATCTTTTTTTCTTTATCCAATCCCTCTGAGGTATTTATCTCTTAAGGGTGCCATCTTAGCAATGAACATGATCTCAGCAGATTTTGTTTACTAAATGTACTCCTAATCTCCTTCACTCAGATGCAGTTATCTTCTTGCCAACCGCCTATAGTCCTTGTATTTGTAAAAAGACGTTTTAGTACTTTAGGTTTTTTTTTTTCTATCATTCATCATATGCTACAGAAAATTCTGTCTTCTGCCTACTTTTTTTGAAAAGCTGCTAGCCTGCCAGTTTTAGCAGAATGAACCAGGAAATAGAGTCTGGCAACAAAAAGGCACCGAGCAGCAGACAAAACTCAAGGTTTGCAAAGTAATGATGCTCTTCAACCTGTTGTATTGGGTGTGAAATTAGATCCTATCAATGTCACACTCACCCCCGGAGCAAATGTGTTTTTGTGACAACTACATGCTGTGTTTCAAGCCAAATGATAGAATACGTTTTCCAACAATTATGTTTTGGGAGCAGAGTCTCTCCAAAAGTATCAGCATGTTATTGATTGGCCTTTAGCTACTCCCAAAGTGTCTCGGTAACAAGTGGCCATCACCAGTTTAAAATGCAGATGCTATTGGATAATTGGGAGAGAAAGCCTTCACTGGGGTAATGGCAGACATCTTCCAGGGTATAAAATAACATAATGTAAAATGGGGATGTTACTTCTGAAAATCAGGAGGGACCACTCAGGTTATAAAAGAAGGGAATATAAGAAAGACCATGTCTTTTTTCCCCATCCTTTTCTTCTCAGCCTCACTCATTTTTTACACAACATTTTATGGAAAATTCCAGAAACTATGCTTAGAATTGAGAATTCAGGTCAGAAAAGAATGGAGGAGAAGGGGGAAGAGGTCCCTGTACAGATCACAAAGTAAACAGAACTCAGGGAAAGCCTCAAAAAGCTGCACCACCCTCAGCTGGGCTCTGCACATTAGCAAATGGCACCTAAGACAAATTTCTTAGACTTGGGTGACTCTATTGCAGGAACATTTGCAAAAAGGCCCACAGGCTATAAGAGGCCTTGTGCCTTGGGCTTTTACTTAAAAATCTGATTGGGAGTTGGGGAGGACTGGTCTTTGGAACATTTAGGAAGTTGTGACTCTTGCTAAGAGTGTTGATGGGATTTGATTTCTCTTACAAGGTCTTTAAAAAATATATAGATTGAACCTAGAGTGAACTTCAGTAAAGTAGGAGAAATGGGGAAGAAACTGACCTGTTTTGCCTGGAAAGAAAATGTGGATAGTCAGTGTGTGTGTGTGTGTGTGTGTGTGTGTGTGTGTGTGTGTGTGTATGCGCGCGCAGATATCAAATAGTCTTAAGCAGCATCCTAAGATCATATTTATTCAAAAAAAAGTAATATGTCAACAGTAATCAAAAGTAGTCAAGCCCTGCCGGTGTGGCTCAGTTGGTTGGAGCATCGTCACACACACTGAAAAGTAGTCAACTTTGAAAGTATTTTTTCAAAGTAAAACAAAGTAGATTTATTACAAGACTTTCAGAGTCTTTAAATGCCCATGCCATGGTAAGCCTCTGATAGAAAGGTATAAAGATGTAGTGTATACCACTCTCAACAGCTGTAGTTTGATAATTAACATAAAGTATCCTCTATATTTTAAAAAATGCAGTTCATCCAAAGCCACTGGCAAGCTCTTTTGATCCTGGTCTGTTGTCTTTTCACTACCTCGCAATAGTCACCAAATTTCTTAATTGCTCTCTAATGTTGATGATATCACATTCTCCTATTTTCATCTCTATGCTTTATTAAAAAAGGAAATATAATGTTCTCATATTTGCCATACTTTCGGATGGCCCCAGCTATAAAAGATAAGAGAGATATTTTACATCATCTCAAAAGTAGGATGCTAAATTCTTGGACTGAAGTCTCAAATGCAACTTCCCCTAAAGAAAAACACTAACA
Organism: Myotis daubentonii; assembly: GCF_963259705.1. Lineage (NCBI taxonomy): Eukaryota > Metazoa > Chordata > Mammalia > Chiroptera > Vespertilionidae > Myotis > Myotis daubentonii. Next base: position 32,126,426 of record NC_081856.1, on the reverse strand, counting down.
TAATATCCTGTGTCAGACCAATTTAGAGAAGGTCCTCTGTGTCCTCTTACATCCTTGTTTTGGAAAAATTATGAGTATAAAGTGTGTGTGTGTGTGTGTGTGTGTGTGTGTGTGTGTGCATGTGTGTGTGGTTTTGGCTTCTTCATCAGCACATCTTGATTCCACCTCCCTCCCTCCTAATGTCTGAGACCATTTCCAAAGCTATAGGTTTTTTCCATCTATTCATTCAATCAATCATTTACTAATGCACCCAGTTGACATTTATTGAGCCCTAACTCTCAGTGCATATGGCTTCATGCAAGCCTCCAGCACCACCATAGTCCTATGCTAAGTGTGTGTTGTGATGGTGGGAATTCCAATTGAAAGATTCCTTGCTAGAATTCCAGAGTCTGTCTCCACCTGCACTTACCCTGAGCTAACTTCTCAGGTAACTTTGTCTTATCCACACAGCATGCTGCCATCAGCAAAAGAGGGAATCCCTCTATAAAATTACCTCGGTGCTTCCTAGAAACAAATGAAGAGTACCCACCCCTCACACCGGTGGCAGGAAATTTACTAGACAATGCAGAAATCAACACGGACAATCAGCACCTCAGTACACGTAGCTACGCGATGAAAACATGAAAGGTGGCAGAAAATCCAATTTAAAAATCCACAGTTGGTAAAGACTTTGGGAACTGGCTCTTCAAACTGGTTCCCATATGTAATCTAGACTAGACTAGCAAATGCTGGATGAACTGGAGGAACATATCTTCGACCACCTCACACAAGCTATTGTTCTATCCCCACCTGTTACTCTACCACATACCTGTTTCCTTTACTTCATACAATTTACCATTCTCTGAAATCATCTTTTTTCTCTTCCTTGTTTCTTTTTTGACTGTCATATTCTTTTCACTTGCCTTGTTTCTTGTTTTATCCCCAACATTTAGTATTATTGGCACCTATTAACCAATCAGTAATACTTGTTGAATGGGTAAATGGATGAATGAATGCATGAAGTGACTAAAGTCCTCTTTTATTCTTCTACCTCATCTTAACTTCTATAATTACCCATTTTATTCTTTTACTTTCCATTTGATTTGCCGAGATATTTAGTTGAAACTAAATAGTCTAAAAATTACTTTAAATTCCTTTGGAGCTCTATTATAAATTCTAAGAAAAATAAGTTTCACTGAAATTAGATTTAATTCATGAAGGGGAAGCCAAACCATTATCTAGCCTGAAAAACTGTCACCAGCCTATTTCAAATATCTTCAGGAAAAGAAGTATTCAATGTGAGTAAACACCCAAATTTCAGTATTACATACAAGAACCCTAGTTTCATTTTTATCAGAAATCTTCCCAAAACTAAATCCTTTTAGGCACTGGGCCAGAAGTCCCTTGTGACCCCATATCACAGAGGCAGTTTGCTGCCTACATCTCTTCACAAAAATTACTATTTCTAAAATTCGTCTCTGTATGCTTTGGTTGCTATTTCATGGATAACAATCAGTTATCTCCAAAAGGAAATATTGCAAACATATTCACCAGCAAGGAAGAAAGGCTTCTAGAAGCAATCTCGGCCTTCTCTAGAAATAGGCATCACTCCCAAAACAATCACCAATAACAGCATCTTTGAGCACCAAGCACCTGTTCATTTCCTTTCTCCACAGTCTACATCATCAGCCAAAAAGCCCATTATGAATGCAAGTTTGAGTTTGTCTAGATGAAGTGGATAGTAATTAGTTCCTTTTACATTTGGTAATTTTGTTAACACAACTCAGTAGGTGTCTTGTTAATTTGTTCATTACTAGGTGGATGAAAATGTGCATCTCTTCTGTGAATACCAATTATTCCTAAATGAGGTAATTTCACCAAGACAGTAGAATTTCCTCATTCTTCCCTGGTTTAAGAATATCACGTCCAAGAATGACCAGTTTTAAACAACGAAAGCTAAGGGAGGTGCAAAATGGTACTCAAATGAAAAAGGAGGATATACTAGGGTATTATTGTGCAAACTTAAAAGAAAGCCCATTTTCAGGGTGAATAGGCATTTAGGGGGAGGAGGCAGAACATGCTGGTGGTGTCAGTGCTGCCTTGGAGATGGAAGGGACTGGGTAATGTCCATGGCAATATTCTCTGTAAGGCCAAGGAGTGAAATAAGTACATCTTTGGTGTAAACAAAGTGGAGAAGGAAAGGATTCAAGTGGCCTGAGAATAAAGACTGTCCCTTCTTGCACTGGTATCCCTGTACACAACATGTTCCTGGCACTCATTAAATAAATACGCAGACCTCTATCTCCTCCTACATAGGTTGCCCCCTTGTTTACATACATATTTTCTGTGTTGAACAGCCAGAGAAATTGATGTCAGCCCTTTGGTCAGTAGAGTTGATTAATAGGGAAAATTAAAGGGTTTCTAGGAATATCCCAATGACTTCCACCTTGCTTTATTTCCAAGCACAGAGGACAGGCAAACCTATCCGTGAGCTTCAGCACATCTCTGGGGTCACCCACTGGAGAAATGGGGGAGATGTGGTGGCCTATGGAGCTCTTGAACTGCCTGCTGTTCATCTGTTTCCCTCCTGTTAGCTGCTTCCAGACACCTTCCCTACAGCACTTTTTCTTCCTCCTCCCCTTCAAGTCAATCTCCAAAATATTTCTTTGTTTGGGGGGCCGTTAGGGTGGAGTTATGGGTGATCTCAATATTTATTTCTCTGTGTCAATTAGGAGTGAGTATTGTCTGACAGGGCTCTCATTTCCTTACTGTGACAGTTATTCTTTGGGCTACCTCCACTCCAACGGAAAAATAAAAGGGGACACAGACTGTATCTCCTGTTCACTACTGATCCCTAAGTGATTAACATAGTATCTGGCATACAGTAGTTACACAATGAATATTGTTATTTATTCATAGTGAATATTAATATAACTAACAATAAAAAGAATGAGTTAATCAAGACATTGCCCTATTTTATATATCTTAATACATTTAATCCTCAAATGAGCCCTAAGACATAGAAAATTTTATCACACCCATTTTCATGATGAGGAAATTGAGGCACAGAAGTAGCATATCCAAGTTCACAACGTGTAAATAGCAGTACCATGCGTGTTTGCTCCCTCTATTATCGTTAGTTCCTGGTCAACATAAAATTATGTTATATTTGTTCTGCTATCTCCCACAATGTGTAGTAGAGTCCAGCATTCAAGCCATGTAGTGTAGCTGTTAAGAACTCAAGATTTTGAGTGAGATTATCTGCATGAAAATCCACTTGCTGGCTGTGTGACATTACTTAATACCTCTAAGTGTCAATTTCCTCTTATTAAAGTGGAGATAACCCCAGTGTCCCTCAGTGTCCTGGAAGACTCACATTTAGCACAGGGCCTGCTCTGCAAGACACATTCAACAACATCATCTATTATACGTCAATGGCCAGACTGGTGCACGGCACAGGAGGCACTCAGTGAAAGAAAGAATAAGTAAATGAGTGAGAACAGAATGCCTGCATTCCATTGTTTTCTTCCACTAACAGAGCTCTGCTCATCATCTCTGGTGCTCACACAGCGAGGTTGTCAGCTCATGGGTCCTGCTCATCTGTTCACACCTTAAAAGCAGTAGAGGGAACATTGAACAGGAGGTGCCTAATTCCGCAGGGCACTGCTAAAAGCAGGACTGATAAAATCTGCACTTTTTCAGTCTCAGACCTGTGGGGCGGCTCCTTGGCTTCCACATGGATTGGGAAAGCATAGGGAGAAAGCGAGTCTCCAGACTGAACTCTTTACAATGTTATACAGCGCAGATGTAGGAAATCTGCTGAGCCCAATGAAATGGGGACACCTGAGTGAAAGAAGGGGCTCTGGGAGACATCAACTCAGTAAGTTTTCGATGCTGGATGGGAGCCAAGTCCATGAGAAATTCTGCTGTCATTTCCTTTCACAGCCACTGGCAAATGAGTGTGAAATCTGGTGAGCTGAAGAGACAGGCATGGTGGCAGAGATTTAACAGCACAGCTAAGCAGATGAGACAGAAATATGCTTCAGGCCTCAAGAGACCTGAAATATGGGAAGCAGAGAGCAGAGACCAGTCCACCCAGAGAAAGAAACACTTAGGAATTGCACTCCTTTCCAAGGAGAAAAGTAAGTGAGCCAAGTGCAGGAGGACCCAGCTGAGCGAGAAGCCCTGTGGGGGCCGCTGGATCCATTTCTCTTGGGTCCTTTCTTCCTTTACCCTACTACGAGCCTGCAGCTGCCTCTGAATATAAACACCACTTCTTCAGAAGAGCACATGGAGAATGTAACAAATTAATACGAACACACTCATTTAATTTCCAGTTATTGACACATCGTTTTTCATTGTGACTGTTTTTATCCCCAAAAGGGCTGTTTCATCAGACATGGAAGAGGGCCATCAACAAAGGAGAATGTCTTTATGATACTTCTTGGTTGACGCAATAGCTCTGCCAAGACCACGAGGAGGCTTTGACAAAGATGGGCTCAGAAACAGCATGGTCCCGCCACAGAAGTTGGTTCCCATCCTGCATGGCATCTGGTCCCCAAGGGCGGCAGGGAGGTCTTTGTGGTAGGTGAGATCTCTTTTGAAAAACCACCATGCGACACACTCCTTAAAGGAAATCATCTGTGCTGAGTTAGCAGGATTAGATGAAAACTTCAAGGGAACTGGAATTTCCTCACTGTGGATTTAAAGACCTCCAAAGAGGAAAGTCCAGACTTGGGAACAAAATCTACTAAAAATTCAGACATGTTTCAAGCAGATAAAACCTTGGGAGTGCTTTCCATCACATGTATTTGCCACTATCATTCATGTCTAAACCTTCTAATATCCCCATCAGGAAATTGTGTGTTAAAATCCCTCGGTTTTGCAGATAAATAAGTTGGTGCACAGATGAGTGAGTTTGCCGCAGGTCCTGCCATGAGTCATTGCCAACCCGAGAATTACAACTCTGAGCTCCTAACTGGCAGATCTGAGCTCACACCTTCAGGATCAATCTTCTTAGATCCATCAGACAATGGCTTCAAAAGCTTTCATAGCAATTAGAGGAGGAATACTGTCTCCTATTAGGACACACCTACCCCGTTCTTCTTTTGGACCTTGGCACAGTTGCTGCCCGTGATCAGGGAGCAGGAGACATAATTTAGTGCTTGAAGTCTCCCATGTCCAAGCAGACTTCTTCATGGCAGAAACCACACCGTATAAGGAGAAAAGTCTGGAGATGGGAAGCCTCCTGGCATAGCTTGTGAGAAGGAGAGTCTGGGTGTGGGGGAGCAAAGAGCCAGGCATCTCATTCCTTTGTTCTTGAACTTGAAGCTGATAGGAACTGAGTTTAACTAATATTATACCATAGCATTGTTCCCAAAGTGATGACTCACTGTTCTTGAGAGAATGTCTTTTTCTTCCTTGCAAATGGATACTATATTTTAAGAAGCACTTAAGGAGAAAAAAAGAGTGCTCTGAGTTTTCCAATTTGCCAGGTATGTAATGCCAACGGCACTCACGGAGGTTTAGCTGTGATCTAGACCAGTTATGTTCTATGGTGAAGTATTCACCAAATATATTTCAAAACTAGTACTTGTTTTTACATAGATTAAAATAAGTGAGTATATGGCCTAACCAGTTTGGCTCAGTGCATAGCATCGGCCTGCAGACTGAAGAGTCCCAGGTTCAATTCCGGTCAAGGCCATGTACCTTGGTTGTGGGCACATCCCCAGTTGGGGGTGTGCAGAAGGCAGCTGATGGATGTTTCTCTCTCATCGATGTTTCTAACTGTCTATCTCTCTCCCTTCCTCTCTGTAAAAAATCAATAAAATATATATTTTTTAAAAATAAGTGAGTATGGAAAATTCAGCATTTAAAAAAGTGAGAGGATGATGTTAATGAAGACTCTATAAACACTACCGTGTAATCTTTTCTTGGCCAATAGTGGGGATGAGGGTGGATGAGGCAGAAGCTGATCCAGAGGTTTAAGGCTAAATTCTGATGCCCCTCTGAAGAAAGAACACCTTTGACTTACCCCCACACCCCTCTAATTTAGCTTCTTCACTTCTAGGTCAAATGGGAAAAAGCATTGGTTGAGCACCTACTCTTCTGGCAACAATCTTGCTAAGTAAGTGTTAGAGGGCAATTTCCCTGGCCCATATCCAACCTTCACCAGGCCTGGATGAAGACTGCATGTGGAAAGTCATTCCTAAAGAGAAAACCTGAGTGCGGGAGTTAGCTGCAGTGGGTATGCCCTGGTCTGAGAAACGGTTCTCAACTGGCCTGAAGACAGGGTGGGCTCTTCACAGCAAGATACATTTGCAAAGCTTGCCCTTCCAATTTTCAAGACAGCACTCTAATCCCTGATCATGTTCATTCAAGCACCAGCTGGGTTTCAGCGAGGGATAGAGACGTCCTAGCATAGCACAAGCAAGGTTGTTATCCTCTTTATTTAAGGAAATCTAATTTTTTTCTTCATGCTGATGCTAATGTACTCTGTGACCCCAAGAAGGCAACTGATCCTTATAACCATTTCATAAAACTGTCCAAAATCTTGCTTCTGGTTTAAGTAGGGCAACCAAGTTTAAAAGTTTGCTTCCTAAAGGTTTTTTAAAGTACTTACATAAGCTCAGATGGGGAGGTTTGATTTGATATTCACTGGGAATAATTTAGAGGAAGAAATAGATGACTCAACTCAGGATACGCCCCAGGACCACATCACCTTTGAGCTTTCTGCAACACATGGATGCCTTTCTGCTCTGAGAACTCAGAACCATCCAACAAGGTCCCCACAATAATAGCGGGGCAAAACTTTATCAAAGGAAGCAGCAGAAAGGCCTGACAGATGATGCTGCCAGCATTTCAGCAGCCAGGTTAGCTTTGTTCTAATGCCATTCTGTCAGGTTTAACAAGCAGATATTAAGAAAAGTTTATAGGGAACCGAGATGAAAGGTTGTCGGTAGAGATGAGAGCTGCCAGTGGGCACCTCACATCACAGCTGGGTGTAGACGTTGCCGCAACTGGCTAAGAGAAAAAGAGGTTGATATAGGAAGGAGCAGCTGCTTCCAACCCCTGCTAGAAGCAAGGCTTAATCATCTGGCACCCTGGCACCCGGGAGTCTGGGGCTCCACCTGGAGAGAAACCCAACAACGGAGAGCACTCTGGGTGTGAGCGTCTTCATTAGCCGAGAAACAAAGGATGTTTTTGCAGAAACTGGGCCCTTGACTGGTCCCGACCTGGTATGACATCTCGTATCCGGAATGTTTTCACCTTAGCATGCGAGGGAAATAGGGAAGAGGTCCAAGGAGATTAGCAATTTTCCTTAAGGGCTTGGAGGTGAACTTGAGGAAGGAGGGGAACTGGAAAATGAAAAAGGCTGGTGGAGCCCTTAGCAAAAGGGCAATTTAGAGCAAGGTGATTATGTCCTGGCATGTAGGGCAAGCTGGTGGAGCTCTCTTTTATCAATGTTCAGTCCGACTAAATGCTTCCTGAGTCCACCTACCCTTCCACGGAGTGCTTTCTGAAATAAGGATGAGTCAAGGAGCCTCAGAAGGGCTGTGTGCCATCAAGATAATGAAGGTCAAGTTTTAAGCCCCATGCAAGAATGCTAAGTCCCATTGTTGCACATTAAAATCAGTCAGAAAAGAACTATTACATTGGTTTGTTTTTAAAAAAATAATAACTCCGTTTTCAAAAGAATAACTCCCCTTCAAAATGTGGTGATGTTGCTTCTATTTCAGCCATGTGTCTTTTCCAATGAAGACTATTCTTGCCTTCTTTTTGTAAAAACAGAATTATAAATAGCAGATATCCTAACCACAATCATTTAAAAGAACCTTACACACATCTTCCAGCAGTGATGCAATATTGCTTGCAGTGAGCGAGCTCCTATCTTGATTACAAATGTATTTTCCTTTTATCGATGTGAAATTCACGTAACATAAAATTAACCATGCTAAAGTAAACAATTCAGCCACATTAGGTAAACTAACAATGTTGTGCAACCACCACCTCCATCTAGCTCTGCATCCCCCTTCCCCCCAGCCAGTGGCACCATTGTATTGTAGGACAGTGTGTGTTACTACAGTTTTTGTTGTGGCCAAGTACGTATTGTTATTCCCATAAGAAGACTGCCCAGTTGCCCTAGCTGGCTTGGCTCAGTGGATGAGCATCAGCCTGCAGACCGATGGGTCCCAGGTTCGATTCTGGCCAAGGGCACATGCCTGGGTTGTGGGCTCGATCCCCAGTGGGGGGTGTGCAGGAGGCAGCCGATCAATGATTCTCTCTCATCATTGATGTTTCTATCTCTCTCTCCTTCTCTCTTCCTCTCTGAAATCAATAAAGAAATATAAAAAAAAGAAGACTGCCCAGTCATATTGGATCAGGGGCTTGCTTTCTCAAGGTGTGACCACAAATGAAGATCTCAAATCTTGAAACAACTGCTCCCCTTAATGAGGTCCCCACCGCTTCAGGAATGCTTCCCATTGTTCTGAGCCACCACAGGCAGGAGCCAGGCTCTCAGTAGTCCTTTCACACTATGTTCCTCATTCCTTTGTGTAGCCAGTGGGTTTTTTCTTCAAAGCTAAATGCTACGGCTAAATTTCATTTCATCTAGACTTCTTTAAGACCTCCATTGAATGGGTAAGAAACACAGGTAACTCAACTCCCCAGGGTTAAATGTTCTTCCGGCCAACAGATTTAAATGGGCCCACAGATTGAAAATCGCAAACCCTGAGTTTCCAGCCCACACCTGCTACGCTGCTCTGACTTGACACACATACACACTGGCTTCCCATATAATCCCCATATTTTTAGTGACAACTTTTAAAGAAGTTTCTCTTTGAAAGTGTGAGGGTTTTCAGCAGTTATTTTCATAAATCCTAGGAAGGAAGACCTAGCTTTTTCCACCTCAGAAATGCCAGTTTTTTTTTTCTCTTTTTACATCTGACTCAAACAGCTGAATTGTAATATGCCCTAATTCCTTCTCGTGTGACTTCTCCTCATTCAAGGAGAGCAGTTTTACTAAATCCAAAAGGAAAAAACTCATTTAAAAATCATTTTTTCACATGCACAGTGAAAAAATATTGTCTAATAAGGTTCATTTACATTGTTACCTGAGGCCATAGGGAGTTGTGCAAAGCACATTGCATAATTCCTCCAGGCTGTCAGATGGTGTATTTTCCCCCATAAGTAGAGAGGAGAGCTTTTTGAAAGAGATCAGAATGCCAAAAGAAAAAAAAATTCATAAAAATGTTCATACTGATGCAATGGAGAGTTTTTTCTCTGCCCTCTGTATTTGCATTTCTATTTTTAAAACTACGCTTTAAAAAAATCACTGCTGCAAACATCATAAAATATAACAGTACTGACACAACCTAATGTACACTGAAAAATCCTAGGCATGTGGATTCCGTAGAGATGTTTATCTGAGTTCTTCCCCTTTTCATTTCAACTTAGAGGTTACCAGCATTATTCTTGCAAAGGGATGTCTGAGACTACCCTCTTCAGTGATGAAGAGAGGGCCTCCTCTGATGCCATGGCTAATTGGGGGTTTATTCGTTCAGCAATTATTTCTAGCACTTACTCTATTCTCCCTTACTTCTCAAAAATGCCCTGTGAAGAAACTGAACCAGAAAACACCGTCAATGACTTCAGCAATCACAAAAAGGGATTATTCCATGAGTTTAATGATTGACTGACTCAAGACCATACTGAGAACCCAGTAGAATTATGAAACTGTATGACTGGTTAATTCATTTGTGCAAAGGGTAATACATTTGCAGCCCAACATCACCGGTTTCTCTCTCTCTTTCTCTCTCTCTCTCTCTCTCTCTCTCTCTCTCTCTCTCTCTCTCACACTCATATATATATATAGACAGACATAGATATAGATATATATCTGACTCAAACAGCTGAATTGTAATATGCCCTAATTCTTTCCTGGGTCCTGGGTGCCGGAGGAAAGCCAGTGCCAGCAGCTGGGGTAAGGAAGGCCTACTCTTGCACAAATTTTCATGCATCAGGCCTCTAGTAGTATATACTAGTATATATTTATGTGTGTGTGTGTGTGTGTATATATATTCATGCGCATATATGTATTTGTTTTTATTGATTTTTAGAGAGAGAGGTAAGAAGACAGAGAAAGAGAGAAACATCAATTATGTTACTCCACTTATTTATGCATTCATTGGTTGATTCTTGTATGTGCCCTGATGGAGGATGGAACCTGCAACCTTGGAGGATTGGGATGATGCTCTATCCAACTGAACTGCCTGGCCAGGGCCTATTTGTTTTTGAAACTTATTTAACAGAGTCACTGTGTGCAGACATAGCCCGAACCTGCACCCTCACACGTGTGTCTCAGTAGGGGCAGAGGAATGGTGAGCCAGCGAAGGAAAACAGGCACTGGTCCATCTACTCATAATCCATCATGCACTTATTAGTAGACCTGTGGTTCTTTCTTATGCCAAAGACAAAATCCTTGTTAGCGTTAGAGTAATGAGGAAGAAGAGAAGAATAGAATACAGGGAGGCCTTAGTATTAACTATTACTCAAATATTAACCAAAATCTCTTCACAATGTACAATTCAAAAACCACAATAACTCCATCAACTCATGTGATTCATATAAGAATTCTTTCCCCAGTTTTTCTTGAGGAAAGACTTGTGATATCCATCTGACCTTAATTCACAGAGCTGATACCAGGCAGAGAATGAACTTGAACTTAAATCTTCTGAGTGTCAATAACTGTGTTCTTTACCTGTAACCTGATCCCTCACATTTTAAAATATAATGTCAAGTCACTCATTCCACTCATTCTGTAAACATTTATAGAGCAGCTGTCACTATTCTCATCATTATGCTGGGCAATGTGATTCTGAGAAAAGCAAGTAATACCCAACCCTCAGCTCAAGGCTAACATATCCAGTCCGAAAAACACCCAGAGAAGAGCATCAGATTACCATAGCAGCCAGCTGCCCACACTGTAATGGTGGTTCAGAGAAGGGAAAGACCACTGCTTTCGGGGAACATCCTGGAGGAAATTTGCTGGATGTCTAATGAAGAAGGAAAGATAAGAGAAGAAAACACATCACAGACACAATAATAGAAAACTAAAGAGCAGAATCAGGGCCAGTGCAAGGTGCCTGTCACTGGTGAAAAGATTCACTGTCCGAGTGCCTTGTTCACTGCCAATCTCTAGCACTTCTTTCTGGAAGTGTCTAATTTCTCCTGAAGCAAAGCAAGATTGTATGGTCTCCAAATCAGCCATCTGAAGTTTCTGCACCCTTAAATGACAATGCACTTCTCACAGAATTGAGTGCTCACAATCGGAAACTTGGTGTCCTGTTGGTGTTTTTAAATGTGGTGTATGTTTGTGTGTGCATGAGTGTAGGTGGAGAAGGAAATCCAGGATCGTTCATGTTGTTAACTGATACTAAACATATTCAGTGTGCCAAATACTTACAGGGACTTGGCAGGGTAAAGGCAGAGACGAGATTATGTTTTCTCCATGTGAGGCAGAGTAGGAACAATACTGCCTGGCTCTTCCCTCAGCAGTTTCAGCAGCTGACAAACACCTTAAAGAATTTATATCATGGGATGAGAGGAAAAGCATAACTGAACCCGAGAGTCGTGTGGTAGCTGCCATATGGCAGTGTAACACACCTGCTCGAATATGCCAGGTATTGATCCTGGGATGGAAGGGAGAGCTGATTTGGGAACCTTGACTTGGAAGTATAACTTGGAGGTAAGATGTGACTTTCAAAACCTGACAGCATACGGTGAGAAGCAGAGAGGGACACGCATAGAACCGAGAGGACATTTCAAAGTCCCTAGTATGAGCGTGGACCAGTACTGGAGGAGCTAGAAGGCCCCTAGAAATGCAACTGCAAAGTCTGCTCTGTCTTTAGTGTCATTCATTCAGTCATTCTTCCTTTCATCTTTCTTTCTTTGCTTCTTTCTTTTCTTTTTTAGATATGGTTTTTGTTCCCAGAGATAGACATGTAAGGTCACTGGGCAGGGAGTCTCTTTTCAAACAAACATTCAATTGCAAACACACAGCATTTTTCTTTTAAGTCAAGGAATTTTCTGAAAACTTCATCTCTTTCATCTTCACCTAAGACGAGCAAAGTTCTTGCCCAGTGTATTCTTTCAGGTAGTCTGTCAGCTGCCAGAGAACTGGCTGGCCTTCCCACGGAAGCACTGATTTGAGAGGTGCAAAACCCAGGGGGGTTTTCCTCCACATTCCCGGACTGAGGCCTAACCAGCCTGGCTACTGCCCTTCTACCACACCCACTAAGGAGCACACGTAAATACACATGGGTGGGGTCCTGGGAAAATCATAACAGAAGAGTCATTTAGCAAGAAGGCAGTCCTTGTCCTTGACCCTAGTGCCTCATTTACCCATGTCCAGAGAGAGAGCAACAAAGAGTGTTATTGGATCATCCAATCACCCACTACATTCCATGTGGTGATAGGCCCCAGATGGTGTCTATTGACACACTGGAGAGTCTCTGAGTTAATGTGAAATGTAGCTAGAAATAGCTGAAGTTATTATTTTGATAAATATATTCCTAAATGTTAAAATTGGAAAGGAATGACCTATTTTAGGTTCTCTTTGGATGTGCACCCCAATTATGGTCGTCATATTTAATATGATGGTAAGGGGTGGAGGAGCACCCAAATCTTTGAAAAGTTTTTTTTTTAACAAAAAACAGGAAACATATGATTTTCTTGAGTCATCTCTATTTTGAAACTCCAAAGTACACATTATCCATTTTCTGTGAAGATGAATCACTGTGGACATTTCATTTTCAATGAAATTTCATATATCTAAAGGCTAGGATTGGTTCATCAGCAGAGGTAGCAGGGTGGTCACGAGGAAAATAAATCTTCAAATGTGAAATGATAAGCAAATTATACTTGTAAAACTTGCAAGAAAGGTTCCAAGTGTCTTTAGAAAAGAGAAAACAAAAGGATGGGAAGAATGAAGGAAAAGAGAAAATAATTTCCTTCGTGAGCTAGACATCAACAAGTGTATTGAGCACCTATTAGATACTCAGTATGGCTTTGTTACTATAGCGAACTGAGTTCACAGCTTGGGCTAATTACTTCCTTTCACTTAGCTGAACTTTTCCTTCCTGTGAAATGGGGCAATTATATTGCACATTCTTTCTATAAGGGCTATGTGAGACCATAGTAGAATATAAGCCCCATGAAGATAAGACCTCCTGTCCATTGTTGATTCTTCAGCACCAAAATCAGGGTTGGTGTGCAGTTACAGTGATAGCTGGTACTCAGCAGACAGTTATATGTGCCAGATCCTGTTCTAAATGTTTTACACTTTTCCACCCATGTAACCCCATGGGATGAGTGATGTTATTGCCCCATTTTACAGGCAAAGAAACTTAGTCACTGAGAGTTAAGTAAATTACCCAAGGTCACACTCAACAGATGAGCCAGGATTTGAATGTTGCCTCTAAAGTATCATTAGTAGGTACTCAATAAGTATTTATAAAATAAATTGATAAATTGGCATACACAAAGCACTTAAAAAGTTTAGCCACGCCGAAACCAGTTTGGCTCAGTGGATAGAGCGTCGGCCTGCGGACTGAAAGGTCCCAGGTTCGATTCCGGTCAAGGGCATGTGCCTTGGTTGCGGGCACATCCCCAGTAGGAGATGTGCAGGAGGCAGCTGATCGATGTTTCTCTCTCATCGATGTTTCTAACTCTGTATCTCTCTCCCTTCCTCTCTGTAAGAAATCAATAAAATATATTTCAAAAAAAAAAAGTTTAGACAAAAGGTTTGCACTTAACAAATACTAGTGGACTTTCCTTTCCTTCTGTCTTCACATTTGGAAAAACAGAAAGCATAGAATAATGCATGACGTCTGCCATCTTGTTGAAGAAATATGAACAGGGAAAACTAGATACTTTTATTACAGAACATTTTAAATAAAAATTTTGGGCAAAAGCCAATGGCCCCACCTGGCAGCCATTGTGTTCCCCCAGAACAGTGGGCAATGTCTGGAGATATTTTGTATTCTTACAACTGGAGTGGGTAAGCGGGCGGGGCAGGGCAAGGGGTGTGCTACTGGCATCTAGTGGGTAGAAGCCAGAGGTGCAGCTAGACATACTTTGAAGCGCAGAACAGCCCCCCACAACAAAGAATTATCCAGCCCGGATACCTATAGTATTGAGCTTGAGAAACCTTGGCTTTAGCTACAAGGGCTATAGCCATTTTAAGGTGAGAGAGAGAAAAGCCTGGGAGCTAGAAGAGTTAGAGCAGACTTTGTTGAGGCGGTAATATTTTTTTAGGACAGTGTGATTTGAATAGATGTGGAATGCCATGCTGAGGAAGGAAGCAAAGCCTCCATCACCTTTCAGCTGTGTTTCTAAGCACTGGTAAATAGCTACACATACTACATTTCCATACAGATAAAGACCAGGATCAACTGGCTAATCCTAGCATTAGTCAGAAAGGTATGGCCTGTGTTCACATGTAGGGAAACAACACGCATCAAGACCAGAAATGACTAGCATTGCAAGTAGATGGGTGACACTTCTATAAACCCAATTAAGAAGATGCTTCCTTCATTCTTTTTATTCACAGGTTTGAGAAGAGGCTTAACAGGCACATTGCGGATACTGATACATGTTTCTTCTCCACCCAAAGACTGCAAATGGCTTAGGCTTCACCTGGACCCGGAACAAGATTGAGACAGGCCATATCATGTGAAATAATAGGTAGAACTCTTCACAACATTCATCTTCCCTAGAAATCTCTTTGTGTGTGTTCCTGAGGATTCTCTTAGAGCAAGCATGTCAAACTCAAAGGCTAACATGGGTCAAATTGCTGAAGGCTAAGTCCAGCAGGTCATAATAAATGCAAGAAGTTCATCAGAAGGCTGATGGACACCTTTAGCAGGGCTAAAGATCTGCATGTTATTGCCTGCTGCCAGACAGCTGAGGGCAGTTCCCCCACCTGATAATCCTTTACTGTTTACCAAACCTTACCTTTGATATGTATATCTGCTTTGCTAAAGGGCAAAATGTGAGAATAAAAAGCTCAGGGTCCAGAGATTCGAAGAGCTTAGTGACTAGAGCTAAGCCTCCCCTGGCTCCCCCAAAATGCCTCCCAAATTTATATTTCATGTGAAGTTTATTTAATTTTCATCACAGCCCTTCTCCAGATGAACCCTTGCAGCTTCGGAAAAGACCCCAGCACAAATAAACAAGGCATGCAGCCCGCGGGCCATGAGTTTGACATGCTTATCCTATAAGGAAGAGATGTCCTAAAGGAGCCAGACCTGATCATCTTGACTCAGAAACAAAGCTTCACTCACTGAAGGAAAATGGTGCATGTTAATGTCTACAACACCTTGCTACCATATCCAGCCAAAACAACCCCATGAAATCAAATGACAATCCTAGGAAGGGATATGGTACAAGGGGATCAGGTACATGGATTCATATTCCATCACTACCAGTTATGAGCTATGTAACCTTGGACAAATTATTTAATCTTTTTGAGCCTTCATCTGTGAAATTTGGTTAATAATGTGTAATAATAACATGCAGATTGTCATGAGGATTAAATGAATTAATTAATGTAAAGGACTAATTTGCAGTGCTTGACACATGATAAGTACTCAGTAAAGTCCAAACAATTTATGTTGTTTAGAGGATTAACATTAAATTATCTGATGTGCTAAAATTTTGGTAAAATATTTCAGCCTAAGCTTTACTGTTTAAGCTTGCTTCCAACAGATAGTGACACAAAAGATAGTATATGACTCTGGCTTATCCCACCACTGGTGGCTTCTTATTTTTAGTCCAGGAGGAATTCCAGCAGTTATTGAGGGCTTCCTTCTGGGCGCTGAAACTTCCTGATGAATGAATGAATGTAAGAGGGTAGTGCTATTAATTTGCTTTTAATCTAATTTCATCATATTCACAGATTATTCACAGGAAACTCAGATTATAAATATGATGCAAAGAGTCATCCCTTTTAAAAAAAAACAACAACTAATCTGCAGATATTTTGTCCAAATGATTTGCCCAAAGCCATACTAAAATAAGTGATGGAACCTGAGGTTCCAATCTCCCTGCTCTGCTTCTGAAGAGTACGCTCTTCCCACTGTTCTATCTAGTACAGCTGACCACAGACCAGACTTTAGGAAGTGCCCAATTTATATGAGATCTGTATTCTCCCAATCAACAAAATAAAAATGTGTTGATTTTTTTTGTGGCATTCCTGAGTACTGATTAGAGACCAAATACATTTGACTAAAGTACTCAAATATATTGAGCAGGATATTTTAGTTACATATGACAGGGACCCAACTCAAGCTGGTTCAAACAAAACAAGGACTATATGGGCTTGTATATCTAAAATTCCCTAACAGTAAGCTTGCTTCAACAGGCACAGATGGATACGGGTCCTTCAATTATGCAATCATTATTCTGCCTCTCTCTCCGTTGCTCATTGCTGTATTCCTCTATACCAAAATGTCTCTCAGCTAAGCATTCAGCAAATGGTGCAAAGATGGTTACCCCTACATGGCTTCCAAATAGCCAGTTTAGCACCTCTGAAGGAGAGAAGCATGTTCCGTATAGTGGTTCCCTATAAAGTCCTTACACTGAGTCTCACAGGTCTAGATTGGGTCATGAACTCATCACTGAACAATGACTGTGGTTGGGAGGATGCAGTGCTCTGATTGGCCCAGCTTGAGTCACATGCCCACTCCTGCAGTAAGAATGGTAGGCAGGAGGCCACAGATACTAGACATTGGACAAGGAAATGTAGGCAGTTTTCTACATTTGTGCTGTTACCAGAGGAAGGCATGTTAAGAAGTCAACCAGATATAATTTACAGTAAGGGATGATACCAAATAGAACGTGGTTTGTTCCAAGAATATATTGGGAAGGATGAGAAATAAAAATCCAGGGTCACTTTTCATAATTCCATACCATGACCATAAATCTGCCATAATGATGAGTGGTCCCTTTCTTTACTTGTCTAGTGCCTATGAATTATTCAACCATCAGCTGTCAGCTCCTCTGAAAAGTTTTCTCTAACCCCAGCTTTTCCACAGACTGGGTGAGGGGCCCCATAATAGCTTGTGCTTACTCATTCGCAGCACTGTAATATGATGGACTCTCTATTAACTTGACACATACTATTCTTTGAGACAAGGGTTGTGGGTCTTACCACATAGCTCCCATGCTTGCTATTATTTCAATACAATTTTTACGTTTTTATATCAGGAGGAACAAACCTGAACATTAATAAAATGTATTATTTACTGTCCTATATTGCTTTAGTGCTGTTCATTTCATAGGGGATATAAATTTAAAAGCATAAAAAAAATTATGACAATGTAACTTTGTAAGCACGTTTTCCTCAACTTACCTATACATTTGCTCAATACCATCAGTTACCAGTCTGTAGTAAATGACATATCTGGTCAGAAAACTTCTAAAGAATTTAGTATTGCCCTGGCCAGTTTGGCTCAGTGGATAGAGTGTCGGCCTGCGGACTGAAGGGTCCCGGGTTCGATTCTGGTCAAGGGCATGTACCTTGGTTGCGGGCACATCCCCAGTAGGGAGTGTGCAGGAGGCAGCTGATCGATGTTTCTCTCTCATCGATGTTTCTAATTCTCTATCCCTCTCCCTTCCTCTCTGTAAAAAATCAATAAAATATATTTTTTAAAAAAAAGAATTTAGTATTTAGTATAGGTCATCAAATGGAGGCATTCGCAAGCTTTGTCCTGCCCTTTATTACAGTCCCTGACATATGGCATTGTGACTTGTTGCTGTTGCTTTGCTTGTTTGCTAAAAGAGTGTATACAGAGTAGTGACACTCGGGAGAATGAAAAGAGCACAAGCTTTTGAGTTATGCAAAACCTAATTTGACACCGAAGTATTCATATACTAATTTGGAAAATTTTTCTCATTCATTCATTCATTCATTCACTCATTTGTACTTTCAAGAAATGTTTAGTATGCACTAGATATATGGGATGATATAATCCTGACAGAATGGAGAAAAATGGAGATATAATCATGAAAGAATGGAGAATCACTTTGAAGAAGAAAAATTTCAAGGTGAGACACTGTAGAAGGTTGTCATATAAAGGCAGAATTATCCTTACTGTGGTTGCAGATGGCAGACTGAAGCGAAGTGGCTTTAAGATTGAGGACATATTATCCTGGACATTACAAGGTAGAGAGCTTACCTGAGAATGGGGTCAACACAGAGGACAAGAGAGAGCAAAGAAATGAAGGGAAACCTGCTCCTGATGAAGTCATTTGAGCTCCTGAATCCAATAACATCAAAATCAGATCTTCTCCTGAATTCTTTACTAAAAAAAAAAAAATCTTTCCTTTGCTTAAATAATGCCTTTGTGTTGGTTGGACCAATTTTTGTAACTGTAAATAAAAGAATACTGAAGGGTGCAGGAACCATATGGATTTCAGTTCCTAGGGCAATCGCTGGGACACAGTAAGCATTTAATAAATATGAATGGCATGAATGATCAAATGGTTCTAACATAGCATAAATGAGTGAATGATCAAATAGTCCAAACAGAGCATGAAAATAGGATAGCATAGTCTCTGAAGGTCCCTCCCAACAAGAAACATTCAAGCAAATGCTGGGTATATCATGTCTCAATGCTTTGAAGGGGTCTCAACCATTAGCAGGAGGTTTATAGACAAAGAATTCTAAGGTCCCTTCCATTCCTGGTATTCTATAATTCTGTGTTTTCAGTTCTTATCTGGATTAATTTTTTTAAGTTTTGAATTTCACATGTTTTTAAGGGATAGTACCTTGCTCCATTGGAAAGATGATCATAATCAGATTTATCTCCATTTCATCATACTAACCCCTTGATTTAAGAGAAAACTAAAAACCCTGAATTGCCATCCACTAAATATTGACTAAGTGATGTGGAAGGACCTGTTATTGACACTCAACAGAGAGTTTTGCCCCATTATTTGTCTCTCTTTTAATACTTTGATATATGTCCTGGGTTTGTCTAAAATATTCCTGCCTGTTATTTGGGATTTGGGGTGTTTAGATGCAATAAATATCCTTAAGTATGAAAAAATAGCTAGTGTGTGAATGAGAACTACTGAAACAGATGGGCCTACAGCAAACACATTGGGCCAGTTGTAACACAGAATTCATCTTTCAGAAACTGCTACATAACTCATAAGATGTATTCAGCTGCAACACAGTCCAGATAAAATTGAAAGAATTGGCAGTGATGGATAAGGAAATAATTGTTCAACCTTTCAACATGACACTTGCACTCATAGATTTATCTTCCATGTGGGGAAGGTAATCACAGTTCTATCACCAGTTTATCATTTGCCCTGCCCTAATGATTTTCTGTGTACAGGTTCACTCCCTTACACCTAGGTATGTCAGATGCTATCATCCTATATGCAAAGTAGTTTTGACATGCTTCATGAGCTATACATAGCAAATATAGTAACTTGTTTCCAAAATAAAATCTTAAACTTAGTGTTGTATACAATTAGTCTCCTGCTGATATTTTTTATTTGTTTGTTTTTCTGTTTGCTTGTTTTTAATGGATTTGGATGTTGGCAGAAAACTTTGAAATCAATGTGAATGGATGTAAGACAGAACTCCTTTATGAGACACACAGTGATCAGTGTGGTACCTGGGGATCTTGTCATTAATTACATTATAGAAAAAATGATTTATTTAATAAAAATTTTACTATTTTTGCCCTACATGCAAATTGTGCACAATCCCTCACTGTAGAGTTTTCAGCAGACAACCATGTTTTGTCATGGGAAACTGTGGCATTTAGATTCATGAAGTTAATAAGCCTGAAGATTTGATTTCCTATATCAGTTTCAAACAAACTTGAACCTTTCTCATAGGAGAAAAGAACTCCTTATAGGAAACTCCTCTAGGATAGGAGGAGTGGCACCAGGTCTCCTAAAGAATACAGATCTATCAAAACAGTCAATAAATACATATAGACTCCCATTATTCTCAACATGTAAGCAACACACAGAAGGGGGTTTTAAAGAGGAAAATTCACATGGGTAAATTTGAATAAAAGTGCCCTTATGGATCAGAAGGAAGATGCACAAATTAAGCAAATCTGTTTTCTATATGTGGAGCTACTTGTTAACAACCCCTTCCTCAGAATACTGAGAACAAAGAGACATTTTTATATGAATCTAGGGAGAAAATCATCAGCCAGGCACTTTGTTCTGAGTGCTCCCTATTTTCCAGGCATGGGAGATATGAAGGTGAATAGACACTGCTGTTTCCCAAAATGAGCTCACATAGTGGGAAGGTCAAATACACTAACATATGGAAAGCTGATTTGACAGTGCAAGGCACTATTATCTGAAGGTAGCATACAGAGCTTTGGATTTTTCAGTAGCAACACAGTGGAGAAGTCATAGAAATCCCCAAGATGGTGGTGAATGTAACGCCGGGATTGGTGGCCATATCCAATATAGAAGGCATCCAGTCCAGACTGTAACAAACAAGTTCATGTGTTCAAAGCAACTGCAGTAATACTGATTGTACTATCTTCCAGAGAACTAAAATATTTCCTGAGCTGATTTTTAGTTGAAACTTTCTGAATAAATAAAGCGTTATTGTCTGGAAGAGGTCACACATGAAGTTATCAATGATGCCCATTCATCTTCTTGTGGTAAAACTCAGGTTTTCTGTTTTGCATTTGTCTCGATCTAAACTGGAGGCTCTCAGAGGCAGAGGTTTCATGTTTATCTATCCAGGAAATTCTGGGCACCTATGTTGTTCCATGACTAATTGCTAAAAATAAATAAGTAATAATAATGCATTGTCGGTGTGAGGTTTGCTTCATGTCCCACAATGTATTCTGAAAACACTGATTATGAACTTTCTTTAACCAACTGAGTCTTTCAAAAGAAAAAACCTGTTGAGAATTACTCAAGGGAAAATGACATTATTGTTTTGATTGGAGAGTTTGTTATGACTGATATATAACTTAGCTATGCACTGTCAACACTGACTTAAGTAAAAACAATGCTGTTTTTCTTTAAAATGAATAGAATTATAGAAAAAGAAGAATTTATAGCTTGGAAGGAAGCATAGATTACATATATTTTCACCATCTATCTCCCATTACAACATTTCCTAGTTGTTGTTCAACGTGTACTTGAATACACTGCAGAAATAGAAATCCCCTACTTGCTGAGGTTATCAATTCCCACTTCACTCTATTTATTCATTCATTCAAACATTAAGATCCTTCTCAGATGTTTAGGCATCATTGTAGACTGTTAAAATTATTGGCTTATGTAAGATTGAAATCTGAATCCTTACAGCTTACATTAGTAAATCTGATTTTTATTTCTTAGAAGCTCAGACATGTAGCCCATCCTCTCTCTATTGTCTCCAAATATTCGAAGAGAATGTCATCTTTCTTGGTCATTCCTTTCTCTCTCCTAAACATCTTCAGTTCCTGAACCCACTGCTCATAGAACATAGTTTTATGTCTTTTCCATTTCAGTTTGTTTACATTCTTCCCAAAATGGTATCACCAAAAGTTTTGTTCTCTATGTGGTCTGACAAAGGAAAGTCTACCTCCCCTCTTTCCCTTTATGTGCAGTAGTTGATAATACAAACTTAATGGGCATCTGTGTTTGGGGAATATAGATGCTAATATTTGCTTCCATTGAACTAATAATTAAATCTAAAGTTAAGTCTTATGTATGTGAACAGCTTCTAAACCACATTTCTCCAATCCTGTATTTATGGGGTTGGTTTTAGGGGCCTAGCCTCATTATATTTATATATAGTAACTTCACCTTATTATGTTAATTTCAGTTACTTGTTTAATTTTAAAAATTAGTAAGACTCTGAACTATAGAAATGAAAGACAATATTTTGCTCTCTGGGAACTCAGAGTCTAGTGGTGATGATAAAAAATTAACAAAGAATTATAAATCAGGGTCAGTGCTATGATTGGTATAAATACTAAGTATACTGATAACACACACATTTGCTATTGTTGTGGAAATCTGTAAGGGAGAGAAATAAAAAGGCAGGACTATAAAGACTCCTCAAAAGAGATGATATTTGATGTGTGCCTTGAAGACGAGTAGAAATTAACCAGGCCAAGAATAGAGAACATTCTAGATCACGTCCAACACGTCAACCACAAGTTATACGTAGTATTCGGCCCTTGAAATGCAGCCTCTCCAAGTTGAGATATGCTCTAAGCATAAAGTACACATCAGGTTTTGAAGATTTAGTAACAAAATAATGTAAAAGG
The DNA here is from genome assembly GCF_963259705.1 of Myotis daubentonii. NCBI lineage: Eukaryota > Metazoa > Chordata > Mammalia > Chiroptera > Vespertilionidae > Myotis > Myotis daubentonii. Next base: position 32,104,131 of record NC_081856.1, on the reverse strand, counting down.
TCTCGATTTTTATATTTGGTTATATGTTGAAATCATCATATTTTGGACATATTTGGATTAAAGAACATTATTAAAATAAATCCAGTTTATTTTTTACATTTTTAACATGGCTACTAGAAAATTGGAAATTACTTATGCAGCTCACACTACAGTTGTATTAGGTAGTATTGTTTTCAAAAGTAAGACTAGGCAAAGAGAGAAAATAAAGAAAAAGCAACAAGAAATTTTGGAGAGGTTGGAGTTTCCTGATCCTAATCCTTGACTCAGCTATTCACCCTATTTATCAACCAATTTGGATAAATATACATATTATAATTTAAAACACATAATTAAGAAACATTTTGATACTAAAAAGTCTAAGGCCTGACATTGATTACTGTCTTCAAGATTGACATCACTCTGTCTTTCAGATTATTACAAATTCACCAAAGTATAGCTTTATTCAATTCATATCTCTTCATATTGACCACTAAAATTTCTAAAACAGGAATAGTTTCTAAAACCTATTAGTCCTTACCATACATGATATTTCAGTGTTTTTCACTGCTCCTTAGAAAATTCTTTATGAGACTAAGGTCTACCAGTGGTTCTTAACCTTCCTAATGCCGCGACCCTTTAATACAGTTTCTCATGTTATGGTGACCCCCAACCATAAAATTATTTTCGTTGTTACTTCATAACTGTAATTTTGCTACTGTTTTGAATCATAATGTAAATATCTGATATGCAGGATGTATTTAAAGGGGTCGCGACCCACAGGTTGAGAACCGCTGGCCTAGATACTAGTAACACACAGTGATGATCAGTTTGTTAGGTCACTCTTACATTGGTCTTCCTTCCTTCCTTCCTTCCTTCCTTCCTTCCTTCCTTCCTTCCTTCCTTCCTTCCTTTCTTCCTTCGTTTCTCCCTTCCTCCCTCCCTCCCTCCTCTCTGCCTCCCTTCCTTCTCCAGTTTATTCAACCCATTCCCCTACTCCATTCCAGAAGATCACGTTCTAAAACAAACTAATTGCATATAAACCTTGCATCAGGCATAGCCTGAGCAAAAATCATTGTTACAAGGAGTAGCTCTGGAAAATTGGATCATTAGAATGGGATTCAGAAATTGGGTGTCAAAGGAGGAATTGGAATTTCACTCCCTGGTCAGATAGCAATAGCACCTCTTTGATGGTAACCCCTGGCATGCTGTAGCATCAACATTACAATGTTCAGCTGTGCTGAATTTAGTTGAGGTGCAGAAGGCAAAATGCTGGCTTATGTAGAAGCATTGGCACTGGAACAAAATGAGCCATAATTGGATCAAACCTAAATTTTGACCCAAGCACTTCCAAAGCTTCTGGACCTTGGGTGCATAATTGAAATGAATATCCATAGCACCTGGGATAATCAGGATGGTTCCCTGAACTCTAGAGTAGAGCTATTATGATAGAAGAAGCCAAGGAGAAACCTATTTATCAGGTGATTCAAAAAGCTTCAAGGGCTGAGTGTGGCCAAGAGCAAGAGAAGGCTGTACAACTGGTCCAGACAACTGCAGACACTGTCTTGCCACTAAAGATATTTGACCCAACAAATGGATGGTACTAGAGGCACATATGGTAAGTTAATATTGCTGTGTGGAGTCTCTGACAAGCTCTGATCCAAGTGTCATACAGACATGAAGAGCTCTGACACAAGGCCATGCCATCAGCAATAGAGAACAATGTGCCATTTTAAAAGTAGCTCTTGGTATCTTTCTTTTTTTGTTTTATTATTATTATAGTCTTTTATTTTCATTCATCAATAAAGACTATACATCAACTATTGTTTAAGAATACTCTTGGTATCTTTCTATACCCTAGTGGAGACCAAGTGCCTGACCATTGGATATTAAGTGACTGTGTAGCAGGAGCTGCTATCATGACATGGATATAATCAGATCTAATGAGTCTTAAGCAGACAGGTGGATACAGCAGCACCCCATTGTATAATGGGATAGAATATAAGCAGATCCAGAAAGCACAAGTTTCATAAACACGTGCTCTGTCACCTACCTATATTGCACTGAAGCCTCTTCTTTCGTTTAACCTATAGCCCCATGGGTGGTTTCCTAAAAGTAAATAATCCAGGAAGAACAAACACTTGGGCCTGGATTGTGCTGCATTAATTTTAATGTTGCACTAAATTGGACTGTCATTTCACTACAACCCCATCTGGGGAGGCCCTGGAAGATAGCAATGAATGGAAATCCTTCCAATTAGCAGAGTTGCAAGCATTATAGTCACTTGTTGCTTTGTTATGGCAGTAAAAGTGGTTTAGTTTAAAGTGTATGGATAGACAAAAATTTGCAGCAGTGATAAATCACCTAGCTGTTTTGTAAGGAACCTGGAAAGAATGCAATTTGATCATTTGTGAAGCAAGGAAATTTGGGGAAGAAGCATGTGGATGAACCTATGTTAATGGGAACAAGCATTCAGATATTTTTGTCATCTGACAATGACCACTGTAGAATATCCACTGTAAAGGGGCACCCAGTAACCAGATAAAATGATAACTTATTCTTGGAAATCAGATGACCTCTCCTTGATCACTCTCCAATGCTAATGCAACCAATCCATGAACAGAATACCCATGGTGGCAGGGATGGAGACTATGCATGGATCTAACAATTTGTGCCAAGATGAATTTCAGTACTGTTTTTGACAAATGCAGCTGCACATTCAGTATGGGAGCATCCCTCAAGAAGACTAGCTAGCTAGTTGGTGGAAGGTTCATTGTATCAGACTCCTTCTCTAGAGGAGGAAAAAATTCATCCTTACTGGAATTTATACATATTTTGTTTACAGGTTTATTTTCCCTGCAAACAATGCCTCTGGCAACACAACTACCTGAGGCCTTATGGAATACTTGGTTTACCAACCCAGGATTTCTTATAATATACTAGAGGCCTGGTGCACAAAATTTGTGCACTCACGGGGGTCCCTCAGCCCAGCATGTGCCCTCTCACAGTCCAGGAGCCCTCGGGGGATGTCCAACTGCTGCAGAAGTGGGAGAGGCTCCTGCCACCACCTCTGCACTTGGCAGCCGTGAGCCTGGCTTCTGGCTGAGTGGCACTCCCCCTGTGGGAGCACACTGACCACCAGGGGGCAGTTGAGCGTCTGCCCCCTGGTGTCAGTGCAGGTCCTAGTGACTGGTCATTCCACTGTTCAGTCAATTTGCATATTAGCCTTTTATTATATAGGATACTCAGACCAAGGGACCCAGGTCATGATCATAATTTAACACAAAATCCAGAAAGAAGGCAACTTAATAGAAAGATAAATGAACTATAAAAGACCACACCACTGTGGGTTTGGGAGACTTTCCTATATAATTCAGTACAGGAACCAATCAGGCCACACATGGTGCTGTGTCCAGAAGTGGGCATGGTAACACATAGGCATGAGAATCAAGGAGTGGAAATAGTATTTCTTCCTCCCACCATCACTCCCAAAGCTTCATTTGCAGGATTATTCTGTATCTCTTCACAATTTTATGTTCTACTGGATTAGAAGACTAAGTTTCCAAAGGGAAATATTTTCAGCAAGGAACAAAGTAAGGGTTTAACCTGATGCTGTAAGTACTCACTGGTTATTTAGGGATCCTCACGTAGATAGACAAGCTGATAAGTAAGGAGCTACCTACCACATTGGCAAGGTGATTGCCCTGGTACCATGAGGAACTAAACTTCCTGCTCTTCATTTGGGGCAGGAAGGAATATGTTCAGAACCCATGGAATTCAATAGTTTATCCTTGTTTGGGGTCAGTAGTAACTATAAATGGACAATTGCAGCAAAAATAAATAAACTGCCGGCATGAGGAATTATTGGGCCTCTCATTAAATGCATCATTAAATTTAAGATATGTAGGTTAAAAATGAATATCATACAGGTAATAAAATCAGGGAGCAGCCCAGCCAGCATGGCTCAGTGGTTGAGTGTTGACCTATGGTTCAATTCCCAGTCAGGGCATATGCCCAGGTTGTGGGCTTGATCCCCAGTGTGGGGCATGCAGGAGGTAGCTTATCCATGATTATCTCTCATCATTTATGTTCTCTCTCTCTCTCTCTCTCTCTCTCTCTCTCTCTCTCTCTCTCTCTCTCTCTCTCTCTCTCTCTCTCTCTCCTTTCCACTCTGAAGTCAATTTTTTAAATCAGAGAGTAGCAAAGGAAAATATATAGCCAGTTATATTAAGAAAAAAATTTATTTGAACAGAAAACAAAACAAAAATTGGAAAAAAGCAGTAAGTTTTCAGGAAAAAAAATGATGGAAAAGAAGGAATGTCTTGAAGCTATGTGTAAAACTCAAAGAAACCAATCCCTTCAGCTTCGGAGATCAGTTTTCCTTTGACACCCAAAAACATGACTAAAGATATCATCATTCATATGGCAAGAAGGCCAATGCAATCTCCAAAATTTCTGAGAATTTCTGGGAGGTATAAAGAGAAAGCTGGCAGCTTACATTTCTCTAACTTCTCATTCTAAACTTGCTCCCTACCTACCTAACTTCCCTTTCCTGTTTTGAGTTCTTTTCTTGCCATCCTCTTGTACCATATCATATTTTCTAGGCCACTACTTTTCTTTTATTCCTTAAAAACATTGCATCACCACAACAGTAAGCTTTCGTGTATAAAAACTTGTACTCAAGTTTTTAAAATGGTAAGCACAGTGTAGCACAGATGCAGAAACAACCTCTTAAAGCTCTTTGGTTACCCAGCAAGAAAAACCACTGGTGACCACCATTCACTTAGGCCCCAACTTACTGCCATTTTGTTCAGAGCCATTGTTCCAAATGAGATCTACTAATAAATGAAAAGGACATTATCCTAACATGTTAACAAAAGTTAATAGCAAATGCTTACAGTCTTACAAAAATATTTCTATTTGCCTTCTTACATGTTTGCTATTAGCATGAGAAGAACTACCCAGGACTAGAATTGACCCAGTTAAGGTCAGTCTAGACTCTAGAGCAAAAACCACCTAATCTGCAGATGAATAGCCTGGAACCAGTTGATACCCAGCCAACCAACAGAGCTGTGAGCTATAATAATAAATGCTTGATGTCTTAAGCCAACAAGTTTTGGGATAGTTTGTTATACTGTAAGAGCTAACTGATAGAATTGGAGGAGGTGGAGGCAGAGATGGCCACGTAGACTTTGTAAAGATTTTGGCTCTTACTCTGTGAGATGGGTAGCAATTGGAAGAATTTAAGCTGAGGAAGGCATGATCTGGATTATTTTTAACCACGTTGTTCTGATATTTGGCATGAAAATAAGGGGGCATGTGTAGAAGCTGGGGCAGCAGTAAAGAAGCAATTGCAAATATCTAAGGAGAAGATGATAATGGCTTGGACTCAAATACCAAGTAGTTGGAAAAGTTGTAAAAGAAGGGAAGATTCCAGATACAGGAAAAAGAATTAGCCAGTTGATTGAATATGGGATATAAGCGGATGAGTGAAGTTCAGGATTACTTCAAGATTTTTGGCAAGAACAACTAGAAGACTCCAGGTGACATTTGCTGAATTTTAGAAGACGGCAAAAGGAGTAAGTTTGGAGATTTATGTATCTTAAGATAACTTTTATCATAAATTGTTTTTAAAGATTTGGGATGAGTCCCAACTGGATAAGCAGCCCAACTGAGATGAATATTTGAGTAGCTCTGATTACATATTGCTTTTTAGTTCATTATTTTTCTCAATCTTATAAGGATATTAAAACAAGCTATCATGTACCAGTTTATAAAATGTAGTGAATACTCCTCAAAGCATTCAGGGGAATATGAGACTATATTTTTAGTGAACCATCTGTAACCTTGTCATCTATTCCTTATGTCTCTATGATCCTATGGATGGTCTTCTGATTTCATGTGCTTGATATTAAAAAGATGGACAATTGGGTCTCAACAACAGGGCTTCAATTTTCCTTCACTCAACAGACTCAATTTTTAATAGTGGCAATCAAATTATTCCAGAAATAGAACTTATGGATTTTGAAGAAAGGACCTATAAATCTAGTACCGAGTATTTCAATTAGAGTTTTGAATGTTCAATTTCCAGTAACATCCTGTTAAAACTCAACAACAAATCTTTTCTCATATAATAAGAGTGAGGGGTGGGGCTGAGCTTTCTTACAGGAGAATAGGAACTATCACTCCCTGCTCCCAATCTCCCCAAACATATCTACCTGACATCTTGATGCTGCATTTTTATAATTCTACTGTTTTCTCTTACGGAGAATAGTTGGTTTGTATATCTGGTTTTATTTGATGCTTTATTAAAAGAAAAATCAATCTGAAGCAAAGAGTCAGTAAAAGATTAATTTAATCTGAACAGACTGAAAGGAACTCATTCCTAACAGTTCTGAAAAGCACATTAAAAACATACCAGAATTTTACAAAGCTTATGTGTATTCTAACGAAAAAAGAAAACTCAAATCCAGGCTCTCACTTATATGTATAATCCACTTGAGATAGGAGGGAAAATATCAAGCAGTCAAATTATACATGCCACAAGTAAGAGTGGAAATAAATATCATTAGCAGAGTCTTGATAGGAAATATAGTAAAAAGTTGATTTAGATACATGAAGGATAAAGTGAAGGTGCTGAAGGGAAGCATGAGCAAAGAAAATAAAATATTATTGATGAAGAAAACAACAGCAGCACACTCACATACACAGCACAGTTATGAGTACAGGGCCTGGAGAAAAGGAAAAATAATCTTACTGATACGAATTCCCTAAGGAACTCAAAATATACTAAATCTATTGGTAAGTAAGAAAATGTAATTAAACTCAAGTTTGAGAGCAGACATTTAATTTCAGCTCAGTTTTAATTTATTGCTGACAAAGTAACAGACTTAACTACTTGGGAGACTATTTCAAGAAAATAAAATCCTTGATTGAAACTGAATAAGTAGAAAGAGGATTAGATATTAAAAGTAAATAAAGGTGAAAATAAAAGAATTTAATGAATAAAGCAGCTATAGCTCTGTCAGTCGTCTCTGTGGTTAAGGAAAGAGTAAAAAAAAATTGTAAACCTTTCCAATTCCCTTACTATTAACTATTAATGGGCTATGATCAAAATAGACTTTTAAATAAAAATATTCTTTTAACATACACATCTACTTTGTATGTCGCTTATTGTCAAAATTTGCATAAGAAAGTAAACCTTACATGCTCAGAATAGATAATTAACAACACATTTTTTGGCAGTTATTCAAATAGATTTGAAACCCTTTGAAAGGCTGAAGATCTTAGCCAACTGTAAACATATCTCTGGTTGATTTAAGGATGGTGTACCTAAGTTTATCTCAAATTATCATACACCAAAAAATAAGTGCAATAAATATAGACTTTAACAAATTAAAAACAGAAAGAGATAAAGGAGATGTTACATGGACATATCATATACAGTGCTCTAAGAGACCATGAAGGGTTATGGCACAATTGTATAAAAATACATGCCAAGCATAACATGAAAGAATTCAAGGATGATGATAGGGTAGGTGATGGGCGAAAAGGTTAAAAAATCTTGGTGTTTAGAATTGAATAATGTAAATACTAGGTAGTTTCTAATTAACTTTTGAAACTGATATCATGTAATAGATGTGGCTCTGAAATTAGCATACTTAGCACCACCAAAGATTCAAAATGGTGGCAAATATCCCCTTTTTACTGATGGAGAAACTGAGACATAGCATGTAAAATGATGGCAAAATGTTTGCACTGGATCAGTGATCCCTTGAAGAAGCAAACTCTGGTAACACGCAAACCTCAACTTTGAGAATTATTCACCATCTCCTTGACAATCTGCCATTTCCTTTCGGTCTCTGAGGTTGGGCCAAGTGCTCCATCCCATAGAAGCACATTGAGGCATTTGCTTCAAAATACAGTTGTTGACATCAAGATGCTAACGTGATATCAGACACTGATTTTTCACTGCCTTGCACCACACTCTTTTGCCCTCTGAGCTGTGGGTAAGCTGTACTTTCATAAGCATTACTAGAGGCCCGGTGCATGGATTCATGCACCAGAGGGGTCCCTTGGCCTGTCCTGCACCCTTTCACAATCTGGGACCCCTCAGGGGATGTCAGGTAGCCGGTTTCGGCCCCATCCTCGCAGGCCTGATTCAGACAGGAGGGCGCCTGATCCTGTGCATTGAATGTCCGTTCTCTGGTGGTCAGTGCGCATCATAGCAACCAGTGGACCAGTCATTCAGTTGTTTGGTCTTTCGGTTGCTTAGGCTTTTATATATATAGATGTTTCATGCTTTTGAGGATTTCTAAGTGTCTGGTGCCCATCCTTTCATATGAATCTTATCTCCTATTGGTAACATTAATTCCAAATTTAAAAGGCAGAAAAAAAATGCTCTGGCAGCAAATTAATTATGCTTAAGATATGCCTCATTAATTTATTATTAACAATATTTATTTAATGTTTATAGTTGACCAACAAGGACAAATGAAAATTTCTATTCTAAAAACTTAAACAGCTATTCCAGGGTCATTGAGCTTTGAAGAATGAAGAAGAAGAAAATCTTTATAGAGATTAACTTAGAAAAAGAATAACTATCATTTTTTGCTAAGTTCAGTTTTTTGTTGTTGTTGTTAATCCTCACCCGAGGGTATTTTCCCATTGATTTTTAGAGAGAGTAGAAGGGAGGGGGAAAGACAGAGAGAGAAACATCGATGTGAGAGGGACACATGGATTGGTTGCCTCCCGCACGCATCCTGACTAGGGCCAGGTATCAAGCTTGCAACCTAGGTACATGCCCTTCACCAGAAAAAAACCTGGAACCCTTCAGTCTGCAGCTCTATCCACTGAACCAAACTGACAAGGGCACTAAGCTCAGTTTTAATTTTACACAAATACATGATGGAGCTATTCTTCGATTTTTTTTTTTTTAAAGAAGCTATAGTAGCTCCTCTAAATTTCACTGGATGTAGAGATCATCAATACTAAGAAATATCAGTGGAACAAGATCCACAGCCCATATCTTCTAAAAAAGCACTGACTCAACACACTGGTTCTCAAACTTGGCTACGCAACGGAATCACCTGGGAAATAAGGAAACAAAAAAAAAAAATAAGCAAACAATAAACTAATCTCTGGACATCATCCTACAGATATTCTGATTAAATTGGTATGTAACCTGGGCATCCGGCTTTTTAAAAATTCCCCAGGCGATTTGAATGTGAAGCACATAAATGTCTCTCACATAGTAAGCATTTATTCAGTACCTGCTGTGTTGGTCAGATAGGTTAACTGCTGTAATGCAATAACATTTACTTTTTGCTTCTACAAAGTCCCTGTTGAGATGGCTCTCCAGGAAGTGCTCCATGCAGAGACTCAGAGATCCAGGTGTCTTCCATCTAGGACCAATCATCTTGTGATCCCAGGGTCATTCTGGCATCATCAGGCAGACACACAGGAGGAGAGAGGATGGGAAAGGCATTTCAGATTCTAAACCATCTCAGCCATTCTTTTGCCCTGAATAGTCAGTCACATGACTGACCTAACTGCAAAGGAGTCTGGGAAAGGTAAAGTAGTACATGCATACTAGTGAGCATTGATAGTTTCTGGCTGGCTGGCTGTGTATCAGGTACTATGCTAGAAATGGGAAGAGGGTGCAAAGAAGATTCTAAGCCATGGTGCTAAAATTTATGGCTATTTTTATAGCAGTGAGCCCCTTTGACTAAAGCAGCAAGTACTGAATAAATGTCACATCAGCTTTGCTTCTGGAAACTGAGAGGTTATCATTCTCACCTCCGTTAGATCCAAAATACTCCAATTCAAGAATCAGTGTGGGAAAAGCCCACTTATACAGAATAACTCAGGGCTATAGGACATGATGGCCAACATATGATGCTGGGAAATCTATTTCTTTTTGGTGCTTGATTATAAAGTCTGATCTAGGGCCTTGATTTTAATATCAGTAAAATGAAATAACTGTTTTTATCTTTCCGAGTTGTTTTGAGAATTAGAAGAAACGTACTAAGTATGCTATTTAGTAGGTCCCTGGCAAATATATACTATTCTAATATCCCTATGCATTATATTCTTATATATTTTATATTATTACTGATTAATTCTTATAACTATTTTGTGGGTTTTCTCTAATAAGACTTCAAGTCCTTGAGAGTATGAGCCATAGCTCACAATTTTTCCATATTATTCAGTGCACCTGGCAAGTGATGGACACCGAAAAGTTCCTTGATAAGTATTTGTTGAATTTAGGTTCACTAGGGGTGAGTCTGGGAGCCTGAGGCTGGCAGCTGTTTCAAAATTTCCACTGAGAATTATTGTTTCTAACATTGGCACTCTATGAGGAAAAACACTATAAACATCCCCAAGAAACTAATGTGATAAAGTGGAACTATTGCATAATAAGGGCAGTTAAATTTCATGAAAATGCCCGCCCTTAATCATCTTCAAAATGGTCCAAGACTGAGACTTTCCCATTGGTTCCAATCAGTCCTTCCCTTTCCACATTGAGCAATTACTCAACAAAAAGGAATCCTCGAATTGTAGATTCAAACATCACAACAGCCCGTTTTAAACACGAGGATCTACATTCTGAGACTATAAGGGACTTGCCTAGGTCTAGGCGACTAAAAGTGGCAGAATCAAGATTCAAATCCAATTTCCCTACCTCAACATCTCAGACGGGGGTCCACCTACCCAGTAACAGTAAGCAATCACCAGCACTTTGTACCCGAATAAGAACAGTACACCTGTCTGAAATGCCAATCAAAACATTAAGATATTTTTCTATATAAAATACCGCAAATATATGATGGTGTAGAATGCAAATTTTCCATAATATATGACTAGAGAGAAGTTGAAAATTTGTAGTGGGCTGCTTCAGATTATGCCACTAGCCCCCTGGGGCTACTCATGTTTGCTCCTCAGGAAACATGTAAGAAGCACTGCCCTTCTGTGTGCCATTAAAGGGCCATTGAAATTCCAAATAGAGCCCATTATTTGAGCCCATTACTGGAAATCTGTCTGCAAAACCCTGTTCAGATGCAATAATGATTTAGGCAGGTCAGACTTCCCAGAAATGAAGAAAAGTGCTGAAAATAAATAGGAGACAATAAATCTCTTAATGGTGCAAAGGGGAAAAATAAAGCAAATTATGTTTTATCTGGCAAAGATATCATGGGCATGTTTTTTTTTTGTAATCCTCATTTTTCCTTTCTGTAGAAAGCAGTTAGTTCACAATTGAAGAAAATTTAGATTAGTTTGTAACACAGTGTCCCAGTTGAACCTAACCCAGGATACAGAGACTAGCCATTTGTAGAAACAGTGGGTCTGTGACCACCCTGGGAATTTATCTGAGTTCACTGATGTAAACTGTGTGAGCTTTTGATGGAATAAAGACATCTCAGTCACCACCACCCCTTCCATGAGAGCCCTGGGGGAAATGTCCACAAAAGGAACACTAACAAGAGCAAATGACTTTCATTTGTTTGTTTTGTTTTAATCAAATTTTAAGTTTAGTCCAACATCCAATTCAAAGTTCTAGTAAGACTGGGGTAAGATAACTAGCTTTCTCTAATAGCCAGTGAGGGTCTCTATCATCCCCAAGCTCAATCCAAATCTTGCAATCTGACCACTCTTGGACTGACTCCATGATACTGAAGATGGAAGAGAAAACAATACACATGCTCTAACGGACTACAAGGAAGACAAACAAAGAATAAAGGCCCTCACACATGATGATATCTACACTAATAAAAGAGAAACATGCAAATTGGTGTCACTTTGCTACGCCCACCAGCCAATCAGAGCAACTATGCAAATTAACCCAACAAAGATGGAGGTTAATTTGCATATGCAGGCACAGAGCGAAGACTGAAGACTGAAGACTGAAGACTGAAGACTGAAGACTGAAGAGGCTTGGCTTCTCCACTGTAGCTGGACCAAAGGCCTGGATCCGGGGTGCCGGAGGAAAACCGGTGCCAGCAATCAGGGGAAGGAAGGCCTATTGCGCGAATCCTCATGCAACAGGCTTCTAGTTTTTTAATAAAGAATACCCTATCACCTTTTAAGTGACCCTATCCATGTCCTGCAATGGAATGTATCCAATGACCAATTCTCTCTCCTAGACAGTGGGAGGAACTAAAAAAAGAGGTGACATAAGGGGGAGGAAAAGAGAGCCTCATGAAGGTAGGAATTTTGGGTACAAATCTGGGTTCTAAAAAGATATCAGAGAGATGAGGATAATGGGCAGTCTTATTTGGGGGTACTTGCATGCCATTCTCACTTTTGCCTCCATCCTCTGGTTTTGAGAGAAGAATTGGGCAATAAATTAAAGAGTGGTGTTCCCTGAAAAGTACGTATGTCTCTGAGTACATTCAGGACTGCTTTGGGGTCCAGGGCTATAATGGAATTAAGGAGAGGCAAAAGGAACATTCCTTCCCTAACCCCCACTCTCAAACTGTCAGAGACCACAGCTCAGCTTTGAGATATCAGGTTCTAGAACAGTGATTTGTAGAGGGTGGCTGTGCATGGAGGAGCACCACATTCCTTTCCAGGAAAAACAGATGCTAACTTAATGGCAAGGCCCTTTGGCAAGGAGGCTGTAATGGAGAATTAATGGACTGGTTCCTGAACACAAATAAAAAAGTCTTTTGAGATTAGGAAAAATAGTTGAGGGAGCTTTTGAGAGCTGGTGATAATAATGAGCATGTGTGTTTTATTTTGTAGTTTACAAATTATTTTCACATATCTCATTTGTTTCTCACAATAATCCTAATAAGTAGTTATGACAAAGCAATATTAGTATCTTTTGTATATGAGAAAATTGAGGCTCAGAGATTAGGCAACCTGCCCAAGGTCATTCACCTGGTAAATGTCAAGGTTAGGAACTCAAAAACAAGACTTCTGGCTCTAGATGTTGTGCTTTTTCCACGTTTGGAGTTATGACAGTTTAGTGGACCAGTTCTTACAAAAAAAAAAAAATCTTAACAAAATTACATCATCAGGGAACTGAGAGGAATTCAGCATTGGGTCTATGGGGAAAGAAGTTGCAAAACTTACGGGACTTACCAGGACTTGAGCCCAGTTGAGGAGAAAGATGCCATCTCAGGATTCCCATGAACTGCTCACTAGAGTCCAGGAAGCACGCCAAGGCTAGGTGACTGATGGAGGGGTAGGTGATAAGAGGCCGAACTACCCTCCAGGCACAGCAAAAGGAAGGAATACACTGCTGAGGCAAACTGGAAGCTCTTCTTTTTTCTTTGGGTGATCAAATCCCTGAATAGAAAGAATATATGGGGTGAGTACATTCTCTTCCCAAATGAAGACATGAAGGGATCATTTTGGCCAAGTGCCTCACCTTGACCATTGTGCCCATAAGGTGTTTGGCTTGTAGCCTCCTGTGTTACAAAAAGGTGAGGGGGGGATTTCAAAATATAACTAGATATAAAGTTAATAATTTAAGGAATGACTATTTAGAGCAGGTAATAGAAAACTTTTTCTGGAAAGGACCAGATAGTAAATAGTAAGTATTCTCAGATTAGTGGGCCATATGGTCTTTATCACAACTTTCAAATCGGCCATTGGTAGCTGTAAAGCAGTCATAAATAATACGTAGACAAATGAGTGTGGACGTGTTCCAATAAAACTTTATTTACAAAAAGAAAAAAAGGTGGCAAGATGGATTTGACCCAGGAGCCTAGGTTGCCAAAGCAGAGATAGAGAAAAATTGTACCTACCTAAGGATTTAGATATTCTCATTTATATCCCTGAATCAAGTTAGACTATGAGAAGGGGTTGAAGGAATCTCATTACCTACTCACTTTTATAACATTAAAATGTGATTCACTGCCATTATAAGCAATGCATTTCTGTATTTTTTAACAAATTTTTATTTTTCTATAGACCCTATGAAATGTTGTATTACTTTCTGACAGTGTTTGGTTTTACAATACAATTATTTCCACTATCAGAGAAGTCAAATATTTATCACACAGCCCTCTTCATCCTCAAAGCAAAGGTTTTTATAAATTTTATGTTTAGTCTAATAATTTTATTACTTTTATGGTTGACATACTTCTGTTTACTTGTAAGCCCTACACACACACACACACACACAATTATTTCTATTGCAACATGGGTAATTTTTTTTTCAATCCACCTCAAATTTTTGTTAAAAAGAAATGAAGTCCCAATAAGCATATATGTTACTACAGAGAAAAACTTCAACACTGAATAAAGAGATAGAGCCAACTAAAAAATGTAAAGCCAGTTTTTCACCCAACTGGACAAACTGAATTGTCAGACAGACCAAGAAGAGATGAGATTATTTTTGAAAAGAGAAGAATTTCCCTATCAGATACCAAAAATTTGTAGACATTTCAAATTTCAAATAAGTAAAATCTATAGCTTTGGTTCTAAACTAGATAAGAGATTATAGAATGAACAAAGGAATTTAGAAATTGATGCAAAAATGAATTAAATTGTGGTTAAGACAGAGGTAGTGATTGATTCCCCTATGGAAAAAAATTAGCTTCTTACCTTATACAATATACATAATTCCAAATAAATTAAAAACTAAGTGTAAAAATGAAAGAAGAAAATTTCAGTGTATAAATATATGATACATCTTTATGACACAAGAGCAGGAAAATAATTATATAAATGAAGTATTATAAAAGCACAAATTACTAAAGAAAACACACTGGCACTGGTTTTATGAATATTTCAAACCTCTCTCCATTAAAAATACCATACACAAAATAAAATCAAAGACTAGGACACTAAATGAAAAGATTTGCAACCATTATCAGAACATATCAAGAAATTCTACAAAGCAATAAAATAAATAAACAAACCAGTCAACCTGATTGAGGAAAAGAGGCAAAGGATATAGAATTCTCAGAAAACAAAAAGCAATGGACATTAAACATAATATATTGTGTTCAATCTCACTATTAATCAGAAAAATATAGAACAACAAGTGATATTTGGGTTGACAATAATGTTAACGTCTTATAACACCAAGATAGTGAGAAATAGGGATGCATACATTGATAGTGGAGGTATATATTGGTACAAACACTCTATGTTTAGAAATTCCTAGCAGTTTGAAAACCCCTAGCAAAGTAGAAAATACATACATCCAAAGGACAAAAATTTCACCTGTAGATATCAACTCTAAAGCAGTGGTTCTCAAAGATTGGTGAGCATCACCTGGGAATTGATTAAAAATTCAGTTACTTGGGCTCCCCTGCAGCTCTTCAATCAAGAACTCTAGGTAAGGTCCAAAAGTCTGTGTTTACAAGCACTCCAGCTGATTCTAATGCACCCTAGCTCATGAGAGCCACTGTGCTAGAGAAACCCCCACACATGTGCTCCTGAAGACATACGCAAGGTCACTGAAGCATTGCATGTAATCACAAAAACATGTCCACCCCCCGACGGTCCTCTGAGGGGAAAGATGCATAAACTCTGGTTTATTCTTCCCACAGAATGTTTTACAGCTATTGAGATGAATGAAATAATTCTATCTATCGATATAGATAAAACTCAGAAACAAAGTTGAATGAAAAAAACTCGTGACAAAAAATTACATAATATGATGATTTTCATGTAAATTTTTATGTAATATATCCATGTCTTTGTTGTTGTTGTTTTAATCATTTATTGTGAAATACCAAAACAGGTAAGGAGATGTCACACCAGGCTCAGGAACATGGTTATTTCTTGGAAGGGCAATGAGGGAGTGAGGCAACGGGATTAATGAGTTGGGGAGAAGTTTAGTAGCATCTAAAACATGTTGATTTATTATAAAAATTTTAAAGAAAACATGGGGCCAGGCCAGTGTAACTCAGTGGTTGAGCGATGAACCAGGAAGTCATCATTGGTGTTTCTATCTCTCTCTCCTTCTCCCTTCCTCTCTGAAATCAATAAAAAAATAATTAAAAAATAGAAAATGTGGGAAATTTTAAAATATTATTTAAAATTAGGTAAGAAATGCATAGGTATCTGCTGGGGGTTTTTTTGTATTTTTCAAATATATGTTTAGATTTTTACAAATATATATTTTTAAAGACTGGCCTGGGGGCAAATGTTTTCTTAGATACTGCCAGTGCCTCATCTTCCACAGCATGTGGATCTTAAGCATCAGCAGAGGTTCCTGTGGTCCCTGAGATCTAAGAAACTATCTCAAGCCCCAATTTCACAATTTATGGAAATTCTAAATAAAAAAGATGATATATAGACAGATTTACATTTTCTTTTCTTTCTCTGTTTGTTTCCTCATGGAAAATCTGTATTATGTATAAATTTAGATATATATTTCAAGATCCAAATTAGGTTTCTTCTACATGGCATATTGTAGAAAATTTAAACTGAAAATCTAGGGACTTGGAGACAGCAGATTCAATGAAAACTGGTAATAATTAAAACAGGTAGAATAATTTAAAAGTCTATATATGAACTGGCAGCACACCAGCTCACATCAGAAAACCAGTCAATTATTGTTTGCTCTAAAGACAATAGCAGTAAAGACTCCACAAACTGCCATGTGTAGGATATCCCCAATGAAACGATGGCTTCTGCTGTAGTAAGCTCAATTCAAAGACTCTAAGTCAGTGGTTCTCAAACTTCCTAATGCTGTGACCCTTTAATACAGTTCCTCATGTTGTGGTGACCCCCAATTTCATTGTTACAAATTGAACATAATGAAAGCATAGTGATTAATCACAAAAACAATATGTAATTATATATGTGTTTTCCAATGGTCTTAGGCGACCCCTGTGAAAGGGTCGTTCAACCCCCAAAGGGGTCGCGACCCACAGGTTGAGAACCGCTGCTCTAAGTCAACAAACCCGATCCACACACAGAATTTCCAATTTTTGTTAAATCAGCTTTTTTGATGCTTATCATACAATACAACTTACCAATTTTATGTGTAAAATTCAATAACTTTTAACCAATATATATGGTCACATGAATACCACCACAATTAAAATATAGAACAATTTCCCTCATATCCCCTTGCAAAGTTCTCCTTCAATCCTTGGCTGCTAGCAACTACTAACCTGCTTTTGTCACCAGAACTTAGCCTTTTCAAAAAGTTCCTGTAAATGGAATTACATGGTATGTGTTTTTTGTGTCCCACTTCTTTCACTTAGAATAATACTTTTGAGATGAGATGTCATTCCATGTATCCATAGTTTATTCTTTTTTATTTATGAGTATACAACTATATGGATAGAGCACGATTTAAACTGTCTTAGTCTTAAATATGAAAGAATCAACTAACACAAGAAAAACTCCCACTTAAAAATAGGAATCATTGTGAATGAAAGTAGAGTAGGAGGGGGGCAGAGAGGAAACCAATAACTCAGGACAAAAGAAAAGCCACTTCAAATGGGTTTTAATTCATATTATCAGAGAAATGTGAAAAAGATTTTTCTATCTAGCACAAGAAGAAATATTGTGTGAAAGATACAATTAGAAAGAAACAACTCTTGAAATTAAAAATACCATTAAAAAAACTGAAGGCAAGAAGTTAGGTAAAGTGAAAGAAATTTCCAAGAAATAAAAATACATAAAAGTCCAGGGAGGAAATGAGATGTAAAAGATTAAATAAAGAGGTCTATTATCCAATTAATATGGATTACAAAAGGAGAAGATGAAAAAAACAAAGAGAAGAAAAGTATCCCAGGAATATCACAAAAAAAATATTATGGAATTGAGGGACACAAATGTCTACATTGAAAAGGACCCATTTGAAGGCCCACCACAATGAATCAAAACCACCTACACTAGTGATTTTCAACAGGGTGCCACAAGAATTTTTAAAACATGCAATATCTGACTATTTAGTCAGGGGCACTGACCTATTTTCCCTTAGATCATCTAAAAAAAATGAAAATGGCAAACACAACAATAGCAATTTGGTGTGAATGCCTGGTTTTGAATCATAAATATAAAGGTCATATAATAGAGTTGTATGTTATTGGTCATGTCGCATAAGGTTGCATCTGACTGGTAAATTCTTAGTACCAGAAATCCTTATGTACAAGTATAGGCACCTGATTTTTTTTTTAAAGGATTGGTAATTACTATTATCAATTTCGTTGGTAAATCAATAAAAAATTATACCTATTTTTTGTCAGATCACCAAAAATAAATTTTTGGTGTGCTGCAGAATTTTAGGAATTAGTTTATGTGTGCCATTAGCTGAAAAGGGTTAAAAATCATGAACCTACACCATTGCACAACACTGTGAAATTTCAGGACATGGGCTAAAAGAGAATACCTGAGAAGCTTCCAGAGGAAAAAGCATCAGATTTGATACAAAGTGTCAAGAATATAAGGGACATCAGCAAAGCTCTCTTCACAATTCATAGGGATTCTGAGCAAATCAAGCTATCAGCCAAATGTAGGTGAGAAAGAATAGATGCAAGTAAGCAGAAAATTAACCTAGCACGTTCTCTTTTTTGTTAGGCTTATTAAGGAATGAACTCTAGCAATGAAATAAAGGCAAAGGGGGAAAGGATAAATCCAAGAAACAGAAAGCAAAAATCCACGGCAGAAGAATCGAGATTAAATTCTCAGGAGGCAGCCATACAATACAAATAGTTCAGATTGCAGAATGGGGACCGAGGACTCTGAAAGGAAGACACTAGGAAAGGAGGGAATTTGACAGAACAATTGATATGATGAACATTTGAAAGTACTTAAAATTTGTGGCTAGCAAATTATGCAAGCAAAATATTGACCCAATTAGAAACCCCAAGAAAAACAAAATGCCTTATGATGAAAAGATGAAATTCTGATACATTATTTGGCTCAATAATAAATAATAGCTACAAATTGTGATGATACATTCGCCGATTGTGATTCAACTAAAAACAAAGTCTTAACTTCATTGGGGCCACATAACTAAAATGTCATCTATCATTAGGAAATCAATAAATATTGTGCAAAACAGATAATTCAGAACATCAAGCCACATAAATCAAGCCTTCCAAGGCCTTCTAGTTACCTGATCCTTGAAATCTCCCTTTTCTGATCCATTTCCAACACACTGGGCTAAATTCCCTAAAACACTATTTTGACTTTATTATACCCCTGCTCAAGAATCTTGAGTGGCTCCACTTTGTCTTGTGAATGAAGCTCAATCTCTGGGATAGTTAATTTTATGTGTCGACTCCACTGGGTCACACAGTGCCCAGATATCTGGCTAAAGAGTATTTCTAGGTGGGTGGTCAGGGTGTTAACAGAAGAGATTAGAATTTGAATCTAGAAACTGAGTAAAGCAGATGGCCCTCCCCGAACAGTTTGGCCTCATTCAAACCAGTGAGGGCCTGAACAGAACAAAAAGGCAGAGCAAGAGAGAATTCTGTCCCGGTGAGTGTCTGATTGTGGAGCTGGGACGTCAGCCTTCGTCTGCCCTTGGACTGTAACTTACACCATCGGCCCTTGGTTCTTAGGCCTTCAGACTCAGACTGGAACCACACCACCAGCTTTCCTGGAGCTCCAGCATGCAGACAACAGATCACGGGGCTTCTCAACCCCCAGAATGCCGTGAGCCAATTCCTTATCATAAATCTAGAGAACTCAGACTAATACAACTTCCTTCCTTAGCATATTATTCAAATTTCCTCTATAAACCAGCTCTTTTAAACAGGGTGGTATAAAAGTAGGTTTACAGTTGTGAGTGGGCAAAAGAGCTTATTCTTGTATTATTTGTTAATGATTGTATTATTTTTCCATATGAACAACTGTAAACCTACTTTTCCCACACCTTATAAATACAGATCAGTTAACTTTCCTAACATGCATTGTGCTTTACGCTCTCTTTATGTCATGCCTCACACCTAAAAATGCTTTTATCCCCACCATTCCAAATCCACCCATCAAATTCCTACCCCAGTGTAGTTAAGTTGCTTCAAGCTCTATCTACACTGTCACCTTCAGTCATAGAGGCAGAAATTATTTCTTCTTCAGCTGCTCAACGGCTTAATTTCTTTGTTTGTACCTCGCTGACCCTCTAGCTAATTCTCTGCCATTCTCTGTCCTATTGAGACCACTGACTGCATTTCAGCTCCCCTTATAGTTATTCCCTGCCCCTTCCTTTTCTGATGCTCTGTCTCTTACAGTAGGCACACACAGCCATGGCCACAGATCCCAAACAATGGCCTCTCTTCATGGTTCCAACTGTCCTTGGGTTCTGTTAACTCCATTTCCCCTTTGTCCTTTCAGCCCTAGAGGGGGCCCACTGTTTCTATAGCCTTTTCCTTTTATTTATCCTTAACCCTATCTGCATCTCTATAAATAGACTCATCATTAAATTCAGGAGCATGTGAAGGAAGGCAACATAGATGAACCATGTGGAGTGAATTCTGTGGCCCAGCAGGACTTCCGCTCATATGGCATTCATGGATTATGAATGGGAGACTAGGGAGACCATACTTGATTCTTCGTTGTTTTCTGGGTGCCTCATAGCTAATAGATATTCAATAGGTAGTTGGAATCATAATATGCCTACTCCATACTCTGCAAAGATCTTGTCACGAGCAGTTCCTGCATGGGAAATTTTCACATGAACTTTCTGTTCTTGGATGTCATTCTGACTGGAATTACTGAGGGGACACAGTCCTGACATCAGTGAACAAAGGGGAAAATAGAGGATTCTGAGGAAGAGAGCACTTTGAACCAGAGATGTGTGAACCCAGAAGCATTTTGAGATTGGCATCATGTCCTGAACTCATTTTCAAAGGAATCAGACTTGGCCAAACCCAAAAAGAATTTTGCCAAGCACTTTTCCCCTTAATTTTTAAACCCATGTGTATTTTAAGGGAAATTCAATCCTTATGTTTCTGATTCATTTACACTTAACTCATCAAAACGTTGTTTTGTAAGAGTTATTTGATGTCCTATTCTTTTGAGCTTTGAAAAAAAAAATGCTTTCTCCCCTTAGAAATAAAAACCCCCTTTTGGTCCATAAAAAAAAAAATTGATCACTGAAAGGTTCGAAGCCACTTCAAACCTGTGGCCCACACCATCCCAATGTTCTTTCCTGAACCTGCTGTGACTTCCGTCTGAGGGCTTTTGTTGAAGAGACAAAATTGTACAAGGATGGCAACAACTGCAAGACATAGACAATTAAAAACTTCAAAATGAGAAAGGAGACATGTCAAGGTTAGTGAAGGGATGAGAGGAAGCTACAAATCCAACACCAGAAACAGAGAAACAAAGAGAGTAAATGGATCAATTTTCTGTGCACAGAAGTTCAATGACGAGGCAGGAAGAGAGGGGAATGTATGCAAATATATGTCACAGAGCACATATATCAGAGCTTTCAGAATCCTGTTTTAGAAAACCAAATGCCTCGGCCATTTGGGAAGCAATTACAAGAATGTGTTACTAATTACTTAGATGTGCTTGAGGAATAATAGTGCTTGCTATGAACCCCGCCAGTTTGCCTGTCTTACTTCTATGGCCAAAGTTGGTGCTACTAAGGCTTATTGCAATAGGCCCTTCATTTTTCTTTTCTCATATCCACTGCTGAACTCCTTCCTGTGTATGCATTCTCAAAACCACTATGCTCCCTGGTGTCAAACTGAAGTGGCTATTTATAAACACAGATGACTAGAAATTGGGCAGATCACTGGGGCTGTATACTGGTTGTCTCTTAGCAATCCCTGACAGTGTTGCCAGTGAAATAAAGCTAAGAGATCATAGATCTCAGGTTCTTCCTTTGTAGAATGGCCTACCAAAGATACCATAAAAATGATAAAACCAGGACAACAATAAAGCACCCTGCAAGGACAAGGAGGAATAAGAGTACTCTGGCTGAGTGTTTAAATGTGAATGACAATCAGCTTTAAGAAGATACGATTTTAAATTGCCTGGAAAAAACTTCAGTTTAATTTTCTAGGTTCACACCTCAAAGGAAAGGAGGCCCAAAGGGGATAACTGAGAGACTCTTAAAAGAGAGAAAATTCTAGCAACACAATCACTTATGTTTTCAAGTGGAAGTCGAGATGGAAATGTCTAAAGAAAACAATGATTTTTCTAGTTTTCTTTAGAGAGCTTAGGAACTATTTTTTAAAAAGGATGGGAGCTATGGGAGCAGGAGCCCATAAACAAACACAGGCTCAAAAGAGTGGCTTAGACTTGGAAAGATAAAGGAAGTCCCACGTTTGCAAAAACATGCTTATAAAATTATAATAGGATCCTGGGAGACTGGGGAACAAGGGAAGAGAGAACACCCCTGTCTGGAAGCAAGTCAGGTAATAGTATTTAATGCCAGTCAGAACACACAATCATTCAGTCCCATTATCTGCCCTGTGAGTTTGTTGTTCTTGTTGTTGTATATTCCCCAACTACAATATGAGTTCCTTGAGGACAGAGGGCAATCTTTATTCACGCCTTTGGATCCAGAGCAACTAGCACAGTGCTTGGCATCTAATTCATGTTTAGTAAATATTTTTGGACTAAAAAGGTGATAAGCCTAATTAAGAGAACATTGGCATGTGATGGACTCCATCTCTGCTCCAGCCCTAGCTCTCTCTTAAGTCTAGGTCATCTTCACCCAGCAAGTTCAAGTTCATTCCACCTGCCTTCCAAACCAACAGGGATAAGTCTTTATGTCTATTTGCCTATTGTCATCCTGGGGAATATCTATCACAAACCATTTCCCTGAAGTGGGTGGACCACCTAGACTTGTCTGCGTGTGCTCCTACATGACTGCTCAGCATACCTCTCCAGAATCACTTCCTCCCTCCCACCTTGATTGGACAACAGTCCAGAACTGAACTACAGCTATCCAGCCCCCACTGGGAAGCCTCTCATAACTGTCTACCCCTCCCTAATGTCACCTCTTCTAAGAGCGTCTCCGTTTCTGCTCCTCTTTATTACCAGATACTGTTGCCCCAGTTTTCCTCGCATGCTGTAACCCTGCCTGCCTCATGAGAGCCTGCGCTGGAAGATGCCCATGAGGCAATGCCAGCAGCAGCAGCAGCAACAGCCATACAGCTGCTCCCCAAAGGACAGATGCCTCCTGACCCAAAAAAATCACACCCAGGCCCATGAGGAAATGGAATGGGCAATGTGCAAGAGGTCAGGCCAATTAACTTGTTTTTTCTTTTGTAATTAGGGATACCAGAGGACCACATGGACATATCTTGACTTAAGCAAGGCATATAGAATGATAAAATTTTAGATACAGTAGAGACCTTATAGAAGCAATGTTCAACATCTGGTTGGTGATGCACTCCAATGAGAATCTGATGGAAGACAGGAACTCTATTTGCACAAATTTATCATGCAATTTCAGAGGGAGTCATGTACTACATATTAAGAACCATGTTTTAGTAGTCAAGGAACCTACGTGTTATCCTCTGTCTGTGACAAAAAGCAAAACAAAAGATTGCATTCAAATACTAAGGTCCTATAATTTTAATAAAATAGTAATAATAATAAATTCATTTTTAATGCCTGTCATATGCCAGGTTCTATCCTAAGTATTTTATCTACGTTGTTTTATTTCATTCTGACAACAACCCTATGGATTTAGCATGAGTATAATCTCCCAATGAAAAAATACAGATGAGGAATCTAAGGCTTAGAAAGATTAAGTAACATGTCCAGGGGCACACAGTAAGTTACAGAGATAAGATCTGTGTCTGGATAGGCAAGGTTGTGACTTCCCAAACCCCCGTGGTTATAATTACAGAAATGTACTCTGGTATCTCCCCCTGACACTGGCAGTGCATCACACCTCAGCAAGGCCTCTGCTCTCCCTTGGTCACTCAGGGTCGCAGCTAATAGAGCAAACACCATTTCCAACACTGCCAGTCACTTTACTTGATGAAATGGATCTCTGGGTGTCTCACAGCATCAATTCAAATGCTGTAGCCCAAGGTAACAGATGTCTCTTCTGCTCATATCTCCTTGCCCGGAAGGAATCACCTAGGCAAACACAGGGGAACAGGAGTTGCAAACTTACCATGTACCCAGGAAATGAAATTCTGAAAATATCTGCCAAGTATTAAAATGTCTACTGCACAGCCAAAGCATATGCATTAACAACAAATTCTATATACCTTCAGCCTAAGAAATAAAAGGGTAAGCAGGGAGGTGTATCTGGTTATGTTTTTCTATAATCATGATATAGTCATAGAACAGGGAATAATCCATGCCAAACGTTATTCCTCACCGTCTGGTTGTGTGTACCTCAAGTTTTATGTTATGATTTAACTGGAATGTTGGAATTACACTAAATTCCAGACTCCTGCCCATGATTTTTCCTTAAAATGCTATATATTATAATATTTAAATATTGAAGCAGCTTTAGAGGTAACCATATTTGGATCCAAATTCCTCGCCTTTATTTTCTGGAGAAAACCTTTGAACCAGCAAATCATTTGCTTTGCTATGAAAGTCATTAAAGCAAGGCTGTTGCTTTCCCCTGGATGCAACAGCCTTGGTATTTCTAAAACCAACCTATTCTGAAAAATTAATAGAGGTAACTTCCTTGGTTTTTCACTTCTTCAAATGTCTGTATAGTGCTTTCTAGTTTGCAAAACACAGGCACTGTTTATGTCAGTGATCTGATTGGATCAGCCTTTCATACAGGCATTATTTGCATTATAATTCTCCAGCTGAAAAGATGGAAGTCCAGGATGGTTTAAAAAGAAAAGAAAAAAAAACTAGCCTAAGGCCACACAGCTGAAAAGGAGTTTGGTTGGTGGGCTAGGATTCAACCCCTCTCATCTGATCCCACAGTCTGTGCTCCTTCCTGCCATACCTCCCAAATCTGTGTGACAATTATCTTTAACTGCCGGTAGAATCAGTCATGGCCCATCCTCTCCTTTGTGCAAGAATATGAGACAAAGAGCCCTTGTCCCCAAATTACTCTGGCCTATGGGGCTCCCACAGAAGATGGTTCACAAAGTTTCGAGGGGAAAATTGCAAAATTAACATCCATAAAAACTTCCTTAGTCAGAAAAGTTTGTATTAGCAGGCAATAACTCAATAAATTCCTGACTAGAGAGTATTTTAGAGATGGGAGAACTAAAATTTATTAAGCACCTATTATGAACCTAGCCCTTAATACTGTTTGTGTTAATAATGGCTGATGTTTCTTGAGGGCTTACAGGGCTAAGAATTTTTCATGCATGATTACATTTTATCCTTGCAATAACCACATAACCTAGATATGGTTATTATTCCTTTTGCACACTGAGCGTTGGAGATGGACTGTCAACATCACACACAGTTGACAAGTGGCTGAACTAGATTTGAACACAGAATGGCAAGCTAAAGAGCTTGCCTGCTTCAGATTTAATGACCAAAGTACATACGAATCATTATACTCACTTCATGGATGTAGTAAAAATAGCACAGAGTGTCTAAGGAACTCTTTCCAAGCTATATGGCCAACAAATGGCAAAATGAAAGTGAACTCAAATATGTCGCATATCAAAGGCCGGTTACACTGAGTGCTGGAGAAGCAAGAGTCTTTGTCTGAAGAACTCTGTCCCTTTTAACTTATGGGCGACCTCAGCAAAGAAAAAAACACAGAGATAATCACGAGAGGAGTCAGGGCAGAGCCAGAACTGCATTTTTACTCAGTCTCTCAGTCTTATTGACGCTATTCATGCTGGTACTCTTTGGAGCCAGAAGGAATTCCTGATGCCTTTGCGACACTTTCCATTAGAGACTCACACGTCGTTCCACTGAGAAAGGCTCCACATGTTTGCAACTATCCTGAAGCATCAGGTTTGTTTGAAGCATTGATCTTGCAGCACCTCTTAGACCTCCTCAGATACCTCCCTTCCACTCATCAAGACAATCTGCTTCCCACGTTTTTAGGATTAAGTGTGCCACCTTGGAAGAAATGTTCTGCCTACAGCTGTTGCTCTCTTGCCTTTTATTTTACATCAGATGACATGAATAAAGATCTTAAGTCATTGCTTTGGAATACCTGCCATATCACCTTGCTTAACAACTGATGAAGTGTTGAACAGGAGCACTGAAAGATTTTTCTGATTTAAAAATAGTATCACCATGTTATAGCGCTGCCCAAATCTCCCTCCTAGAAATGAGCCTGGGAGATCGTGCTTTTATCAAAACATGGAACTGCAGAGACATAGCAAATAAAATAAATGTCCCAACAGGTGGAAGTGACAGAAAGTACAGTGCCACCTCATGACCCACAGAATTGGGCAAAGAGTAACTGTGGACAAACAGCTCTGCTGCTTAATTTACATCTTTGAGGAGGGAAAGGAAGGAAGAAAATAGGATCAAGGATTGATTAGGGAAGAAAAGAAAGAATAAAAATTCACAGTCAGAAAAGCTGAGGGGCTACTTCCAGAATGAAAGCACTAAATGTAGGTGCCTCCAACGTAAGTCATATAGTCTCCCAGGCTGTGGTTAAAATGATTTTTTAAAAAAACTAATAATAATAATTATGGCAGCTAACATTGATTTATGGCCTAATTTCTCATCATCCAAGGATTTGGCCTTCTAAATATCTCCATTTAAGAAACAAATTTTATGAACATCAGCAGCCGAGCATCACCTACCGACCCCCTGCCTGTTCCTCCTGCTTCTTAAGGAGGTTCTTGCTGTTGACCTCCTCTAGACTCAGAGAATGAAGACGTGATGCTGGTCTTCTGCTCCCTCCCCTGATCCCTTGGCCACCTCATTAGGGGTCATTACACCCAACTAATGGATCTGGAAATAATGATTAGAGAAATAAAGCAGAGTAAGTTTTACTAAGGCTACACATTCAAGAGTATTGACAAGAACGACTACCCCAGTTGTAAAAGTACTTAAATATCTCCTTTAGACTGAAATATGGCTACTGCTATTCCAATTTATCCACGTGTCCCTATTCCTGCTGCTCAAACCACTGAGCTCCTCCCTCAGGATCTGTGGACCTTCCCACCATCCAGTAACTGAATGGCCAATGCCTCCATTAGGGTGAGAAAGCGATGGCTCCAGGACCCCACGATGATAGCCTGTGCTCAGCATCCAGTGCTGGTTTATGTGGCTAGACTTTTTGTTGTTTTTCTGAACCATGATCTGAATATCTCCGATGTCCCATGATGCACTAACAAATGTGCTCTAAAAAAGGGTTAAGTTTCTGAATCCTGGAGTTGACAAAACCAAACTGGCTCCTTCACTAGAGAATATCTTGGACTTTTGAATATCCTAATGAGTAGTATGAATTTCCAGTAGAGATACAACATACACACATTATTTGAAACTGAAATCTTTGTTCATCAACACATTCACTCTGTCAATCATTCAACAAGTACTTATTGAGTACTTTTTATATGTGGATACAACAGTTATAAAACCTGTTAAGTTATGCATTCTCATGTCCTTCATGGAGCTTATACTCTAGCAGACAAACAAACAGTATACAAAATATATCTGCTATGAAAAAACTAAGCTGGATAAGGCAGGATTTATAACACAATAGGTTATAATCATTCAGTTGGCGGTGAAATAATTAAAAATCATGAATTTTTAGTGAAATGATTAGAATGCATGAGATGAAATGCAGTAGAATGCATTAGAGTCCATCCCCCATAGTAGACATATGTATTGTTTTATGAAATATTTTTATGAGATGAGGTCATGATACAAAACGTATTTTATACTGTGGTAATAGGTAAATGAGTTTGAAAGCCAGTGGGGTGAGAGGACAAAGGGCAATAAGTGGGTCTTATTTTAAACACGGTGGCCAGGGAAAGCCTTTCTGAGGAGATGCCAGTTGAGCAGAGACTTGAGTGAAATGAGAGAGCAGAATGTTTCCGACTGAGCTAACGGCACATGCAAAGGCCTGTAGAAGCACGCTTGTAGGTGTGGGAGTCAGCAGCCTAAGAGGTTGATCTTGAGTGAACACACAGAAGAGGAGAGGGAAATGGGTCACGGAGGAAGCCAGGACCCAGAGCGTGAAAGTCTCTGAGGAGATGGGAAAAGCTTTAGATTCAAATCTGGCCAGTGACACGATCTGATTGAAGTGATAAATGAAATCACCCAGGCCCATTGGAAGACTGACCAAAGATGGACAAGAGTAAAAGCTACAAGACCGAAGTGTCAGAGATGTTGGTGGCCACGTATCATACACCAGGATTTGGAAATCTGCCCAGAGCAAATCCCTTAGCACTTGGATATCTGCCACAGGCGTGATGAGTGGCAAGAGTGCTGTAGGACCAGGTAAGGAACACGGATGGTCACACTGCAGTGAACAGGAGCATCAGTATCAGATAGTAACTCAGGGGACCCTGTGCTAGAATGATGCTGATGCTTTCAACCATACAGTGAACTCATAAATCCCCCACCTTGCCCTCCCACCATCAACATGAAGGGAGAATTTCCCATGTTCCCATCTTTCACGCATCTCTTGATTCCCCTGAACCTTTTCTTGGTATTCTTTTTTTTTTATATATTTTTCTATTGATTCCAGAGAGAAGAGAGGGAGAGATAGAAACATCAATGATGAGAGGAGATCATTGATTGGCTGCCTCCTGCACGCCCCCTACTGGGGATCAAGCCCACAACCTGGGCATGTGCCCCAACTGGGAATCGAACCATGAACTCCTGGAGCATAGGTCCCCGCTCAACCACTGGGCCACGCTGGCTAGGCTTTTTGTGGTATTCTTTACAACCTTATTCTTTCTGGGTAAAAATGTCAAAGTGGGAACACGAGGACTTACCTAAGTGATGGAAAGGTGGAAGGATAACCTGAGACTACCAAGTTCCTCACCTCTGTCCCCAGGCAGGAAATGCCTGACCCAGAGCTAGGCTGGGAAGCATTCAGAAAACCCATCAGAACCTCTATGGGCCATGTGACAACAGGCATTATTGATATGCACCTGATGCTCAAGTTTTCAATGGGATAGGCTCATTCCACAGGTGACTTTTAGAGCCTTTTGTTCTATCTCATATATAGGCAAAAATACGGTATCTGGTGTTGCTTAGTATGGAAACCTGGATTTAGAATAATTCAAAACTGCTTCTGATATCAGGAAAAATGCCAGAGACAATAAGAAATAAAGCGAGCTGAGACACTGGAGAACAAGAAGTTAAACAGAAAGAGAGAGGAGGGGGGAAGGGAAGGGAAGGGAAGGGAAGGGAAGGGAAGGGAAGGGAAGGGAAGGGAAGGGAAGGGAAGGGAAGGGAAGGGAAGGGAAGGGAAGGGAAGGGAAGGGTCACAGAAGAGAAGGGAGCAAGTGCAGAGTCCCCTTCTAGATGTACACAGAGATCAAAGTTGCCCCAGTCTGGTATACACAAGCATTCCCAAGTTCTATAAACAACACCGAGGAGTGTTAATGCAGGAGTCTCAGCATCGCTGCTGAGTGGAGCTGCCTTCTGGAAGCCAACTAAGCAAAGATCCAGCAGCAGAAGCCCAGGGCAGAGCAGGAAAGGACAGAAGCTGGGGGGCGGGTGTTCCAAAGATAGGACAGGAAAATGCCAGGCATGGAGGAGTCTTTATTTCCACCAAGAGGATGCAATGGGGTGGGGGAAGGTTTGATAATGACTTAAACAAACTGTGAAGATTAGTGTCTTTGGAACTTGTTTATCTCCTTATCAGCATCCTAGGCTCTCACTTACTGGTATATCCTGTACCTGCCAGTGCTTAGATGGAAGGAAATTTGGAGACTGACAACCCTGGGCTCTAGAAATGCCTAGCTGAGTAACCTTAACCATGACATTCCAATCTTCACTTTCTCTTCTGAATAATGGGGGTAGTTAGTGTGCTTTATATGTAAGAGTCCATTAGGATTAGTAAAATATTATTCCTGAGGAACTTAGCACAGCAGGGGCACACACTAAGTACTCAATGAATATTCATTTGCTGCTATCAAGACAATTCTTAACTGATAGCAAAAAATGTAGACTGACAAAGACCTGAGGAATTATCTCTATTAGAAAATACTGCTTGAGAAGGTGTTTAGATAAATTCTAGAGGCAGGATATGTCCTCGTACCCTCTCAAAGATTAACAAATAGGTGTGTTAAAATGAATAAGCATTTATGGTGTGTCTGTTTGGAGTTAAGCACTGTGCTGGGCATCAGGGAAAATAATAAAATATTATCCCTTCTCTTTAAAAAATCTTTAAAGGAAAACACAAAAGTAATGGGAGTATAAACTATGTAGCAAATTTCTATCTGGAGAAAAACTAAAAATGTACTTTGGAATCAAAGCTTTAAAGTTTAATATAGCAGACCATTTTGGCCCATTTTCTTATTTTTGAAGTAATTTTTAAAACAAGAATATTCCATTTTCTCATTCCCGGCTTTAGATTGTATAGAAAAAATATTATGTCTCTTTAAGTGTCTGGTACAAAATGATAATTTCCTTCCTTTGAAGATAAGTAATAACATTTTGGATACACGCAACGTTGACTTGGAATACATGCGTGGATTCCACACAGAGTCTCTACTTCAGCTCTTGTGGAATAAGTACAGGAGATGGGAAGACTGGGAAAATAAATGCTGGAAAACCAGACCCTTGATAGCCAAGACTGAAAAACCAATTTAATAAAGAATTAATCTTCAGAAGGTGAGTAGACGTGAGCATTTGAAATGTGTCATTATCTGTATATTACCCTCACCCACGGCCTGATTCTCTTTCCCCCTCCATCTCTGCTTTCTGTCATTACCTTAATCAAGTGCATAGGGCCTGTTGCCTTAGTACTGAAGGATCTTTCTTAAAAAGCCCTTATTGATGGGGGTTAAGAGATTAACCATGTCACTTGACCTTTCACCCAAAGTTTGGACCTAACCAGACATTTAATGTCAAAATGAAAAAGTGAAGAATTAAGAGAATGCACTAAGGCTTTTAGAATTATATTTAACACTGTCATCTGAATATCATGAGGAGGCTGCCAAAATTATTCAGGGATAAGCCTTTTACTTGGGGAAGAAACAAACCTCTATTTTGGCCTGTTTCTTCCTATTCACTGGATTTAAAAACTTCAATGTGATGAAGAAACCGGCAGCAACGATCCATATTAAATCAATCCATTCTGCTTTATCCCATTTATCCCATTTATTTTAAAAAGTGCATTGGGGAAAAAATAACTTAAAATATTTTAAAGACTTTCCTGTGGTTTATGATAACTAAATGTCACTTTTACATTATCATATATGAAAGATGTTTTTTCAAAAACAAGTGATCATAAAAGTTAAGGTCATTAAAATCTGTCTTCTTATTTTTGAAATTTAGAATGAAAATATAAATATGCCCAGTATTTTCATAAAAAATACTCATATTTCTCCTTTTAAAAACTTACCAGTTCTTATAAACATCAGGTCCTCAAAGTCTTGAGCTGGAAAATAGAAATGATTCCAATTTACTTGCATTAAAAAATGTGGAGGAGTAAGGATTCTGTATTTTAAAATATAGCTTCATTATATTTCAGTGTCTTCTAGGAAAGACCAATGTCCAGACAAATGAAAATTTTTGGAAATCTGCTCCAAAGGATATTTGTTTAAATAAACATAATTACTAATAAGTAACTGAATAGTAACCACCAAAATATGAACTCCTCAAAAAACCTGAGCTTGTTCATCCATATGGAATTGCTCTGCAAAACAGACAGCTCAGTAATAGGTATGTTTATCGATAACAACATATTTGTGTTTTCATTCTGTAAATCGCTTTCTCACATACTGTCTCACTTAACTCTTACTGTAAGCCTGTAGGAAACTTTGAGCAATCAAGGTTTCAGAGCTATGACTTAACACAGGTCCTTACGCTCCAAGACCAGGCTTATTTCCCCTATATCACAGCAAATTCCTTGTCAATGATAGTCATACTGTTCATGCTCAAAATATTAGTAATTTTGCATTTGGAAGTGTTTTTGGAACCTGTTTGTGAATCATCCAGGAAAATTAACTTTATTACTTTAGAGTTGTGACTTAATGTTGATTAACTAAAATAAATGCCCAGGGAATGACTGTATCAGCAGGTTATTCCTCCAAATCAAAGCCACTTTCAGATCACAAGGATTTGCTACCCCAGAGGATGTTCAAAAGAATGTAACTTGGTCTTAGCAAAAATTGAAATTCCAGAACTGTTTTAATCAATGGTGGGGTGGTTGAAATGGATAGATAGCCTCTTATAATTGGTACATTTGAATTGCTTAGGAACTTTTCTGTCTCTTCGATGGGAATAAATAACCCTGTAATTTTGCCTGCATTCTTTGTGTAATGCATGACACACTCAGGCAGGTACAGATCTTGTTCAGGCAGATTCTGCAGAAGTATCACTTTTTTTTTTCCCCTGACAACTCTAGGAATTGGAACTTTGAAAAAGCATTCATTTAGGTCTGATTGAGTTATCTCTTCTTAACAATACTTGAAACTTTTTTCAATCAGAGAGATTAACTAAGAAACACTGAACGCAAATAGCACAACAGGACTGTTAGCCTAAGTATACAGACAAACGTACGGTACGCTACAATGACTAAGCAACGTTTACTGCAGTGTTCCTCTGATCTCAATTCCATTCTATTTTCCCATCAGGGAATTGATTGCATCCAGACTATTTTCCTTTGATTCTTGTTCTTTTTTTCATTGTCTGGGATCCATGCTAGTTCAAAAGCTAAAATATTAAGGCAAAGAATTTAGAGTCTTTCTGTGTGCAATTATTTAAAGCTGAGCTGCTAACTTAGGAGAATTCACTGCCTAAACTCCTATAGTTCTAGCTTACATTTTTCTGATTCAATTTGCAATTAGTGAAGCAGAATGGGAAGGGTATATAGTGCTCAACACCTTCTGGCCCACCCTTTCCTATATTCTGTAAAAAGGCCTAATTCCAGTGTACAGAAGAATCAGCTAGGGATCATGATAAAAACATATCATGCTGGTCCCACCCCTAGAGAGCCTACTCCAATTAATTTAGAGTTAGGCTCACAGAGTACATTTTAGTAGGCATTCCCTACCCCAGGCAGATAGTCCCTGGGCCACTTTTTATTAGAAACCAAATATAAACTTCTACTTACAGTAGGTTAGTAACAAAGTTTAATTACCCCCCCCTTGCTTTTACCATGAAAATAACAGCCTAGATAAATGCAACCCAAAAATTCTTATCCAATAATTCTTGACGTTCTGTATCCCACAGCTAACTACCATATTTCAATTGCCAAAACCTAGGATTTTACTGCGCTTCATTCTATTGCTTTTTGAACAAAAAAAATATTTTAGACCAGTCTCTTTCTGATCATTAACCAAATTTTACATTAGTTAAAGATCTCTAACTGAAAGGTTACTATGATGTTTTCCTTTGCAAGCATCTTTGAAAAGTTTATCAATGTCTACACTTTACCATAATGGTAGCATAATTCAACAATTATCCCAGGTCTAGAGATATATGTATATTTTAGTATCTGTTGTGGTTTAACAAAAGCAGCTGTATACCTGACAAACTAGTGAAAATGTTAGGAAAATGGAATTTTAGCCACAGTAAAACTACTGACCATAGAGGTTTTAGTAAAGATGTCACTCGCACATACTATATTATTCTCCTTTTATAAAATAAAGATAATTGGACATTTGACTACGTGGAGACTTAATCTCTAAAAATCATTTATCTGGGCAGCTGAGTGAGACTCCCTTTGGCCTTGCTTCTCTCTTTCCTGTTCATTACTGGGGTTAATCAAAACCTAGATCTTCCTTCGACCTCCAACATGTTACTATAAGTAGCTGAGAAAATTGATAAGTAGACCGTTTTCTTTGATTTTTCAGGCTGTCAGTGTTTGGTAAAAGCAGGATGCAGAAGACTAAGAAGTCATGAATTAGTACTACCTGCAGGCCTTTCAATTTTGTGCAAGTCTCAGTAAAAGTTTCTACAGTGTTAAAGCAAGAATGTATAGTTACTGAAGGTCAATTGCTTGTTCCGACAAGCTGCCCAAGTGGTGATGCTCTCTCTGCCTTGCATTCT